>NC_142041.1:51028614-51333614 GCF_982192425.1 Myodes glareolus | reverse complement strand
TGTATCATCCCAATCATTAAATAACATTCAAAAATAAATAAAAAATAAACAGCTCTCTTCTCTAAATAGAAACAAAATATAGTCCTTCAAGAAGGCCTGATACCAGGGGCCATTTTGGGTTTAGGTAGAAACCTGGTGCCAGTATATCTCCCAAGAATACACAAGAATGTCCCCAGCTAAGATTTCTAGCAATAGTGGACAAGGTGCCTGACTGGCCTTCTCCAGTAATCAGATTGGTGACTACCCTAGTTGTCAAAAGAGAGCCTTCATTCATTAACTCATGGAAACAGACGCAGAGAGCCACAGCAAAGCACTTGGCTGAGCAACTGGAGTCCAGTTGAAGAGAGGGAGCTGGAGTTGTACAAGTAACAAAGGGTCAAGAACATGACCCTCAAAGAAACCCACAGAGACAGCTGACCTGAGGTAATGGGAACTCATGGACTCTGGACTGACAGCTAGAGAGCCTGCGTGGAACCAACCTAGGCCCTCTGCACATGAATGACAGTTATGTAACTTGGTCTGTTACGTACTGTGGGACCCTATCAGTGGGATAGAACCTGTTCCTGGCTCATGAGCTGACTATTTGGAACCTATTTCCCCTTACAGGGATGCCGCGCTCAGCATTGATGTAGGGGAAGAAGCTAGATCCTGCTTCAATGTGATATGACATGCTTTGTTGACTCCCATGGGAAGCTTACCCCTTTCTAAAGGAAGAGGAGCAGGTAGGAGTGGGTAGACTGGAGGTAGGGGGAGGGAACGGGAAGAGAGAAGGAAGGGGAAGGTGTGGACGGGATGTAAAATGAATGAAAAAACTAATAAATAAATAAAATGAAAAAAGAAGGCCTGATACAATATTTTCCCATCTCCCTTAAGGGCAGCTAAACTTCCATCGGTCTCTGTGCGCTGTAAAAAGATGATCGTCCTGTGTGTACAGCAGAGTATATCCGAAGATTATAGCAAAACAAGATTGTATAGAGAAACTCCTGTCAATTATAGCTGGCAGAACGTTTAGCAGAGGGATCCCAGATAAAATTATCATAAATATCCGCCACTACTTTCATCTTGCCTTCAGTAACCGTAACAATGACATCTGAAATCTTTTCTTCCTGGTGCGTCCATAAACAATTAGCATCTCTTTGTTAAACTCTAATTGATCTTCCTACACAGCTGTGCCACTGTACAGCTTAAGAAAGAGGGCTCAATTGTTAGGACAGTTATTAATAATGTCATAACAAACGATAAGGGCCTGAGGAGTTCAAGAAAAGCAGGTCACCCCACATCCTTTCAGAAAATCAAATCATGGACCATGTCTTAAATGCAAACTTTATATGGCCTTTTCTCTTACATATAAATCCATGGTGAGAGTCACAGGAATGCAGAGGTTAAGAACACGGCCTCTTCGATCAGACTGTATGCGTTTGGACCAGGTCCACTGCTGACAAAACCATATGAATGGGACATGAATCTCCTGTCTCTGTGCCCTAGTGTGCACATCCACGAAACAGGGCTTATGCTGGCTTGTACCAAGTTTAACAGCTCGAGAGATCTTAGAAGAATGCCTTGAGTATAATAAATGCTTACTATATTTCAGAAACTATATATATATATAGTTTGTTTACTTTCCTCTTTGCATGATGGTTGGGTTGGGTTGGCTTATCAAATTTTTACCTTACACCTGTGGTCTAACCACATCTGCAATAACAGCAGTGCTGAACATCACAAATCAGGCCTCACACACTACCCATCGGCACCTCAGTAGCGTCATGGCTAACAGAGAAAAGACCAGAGTGCTGTGGAAAGTCGCTGAAAGGCCCAAGTCATTTCTAAACCTTGGAGTTTTTCACCCTTCAAAGTGACACAATGCAGGCTGACAACTTTCCCAGCCCTTTCTCCTTGAGAAACTGCAAAGTCTGTTTGTCCCAGAAATATCTTGACATGTTAGACGATTTGAGCTTCAGGAAAGGAAATGCTCTCTAGCAGAGAATTGAGACATCCACAAATCTGACACGAAATTATTTCGCAGAGTACAAAAGCAAAGCCTCTCTAACAAAGTGTAAGATGGGCTCCATCTGAGATGTGGCCTCCATCTGTGTGCCCAGGCAACGGTACAGCTTACCTGGCAAATGCAGTGACCAAACAAGCTGGTCTTCACATGCAATCACTAGAGCCACATTTGGCTGTCAGTAGCTGAATTTCTGATCAACAGTACATTTAAACTGAACTCATTTCATTTTTCACAAAAGGGCCACAAGATTTACCTTACTCAGTTTTTACCTGCCGTGCACAGCAGTTTGTCTTGTCTGCCCTCAGGCCTGTCATCCCATGGTTATGAGGGGGCTTCCTCAATGTCAAATCGTAAGTGCACGTACCTTATTCTCAAGGAGGAAGGAAGGAATGGAGCCACTTCCTCCCATCTCCATTTATCTTTCCAAAGGCACCCTCCACTTCAACCAAGATTTGACCTTCTATTTCCTGGTCTAAGATGATGTCACAGGACCAGTCCCAACTGTGTGACAGTATTCAGTATCTGCAGCTTACATTAGTGGGAGGGCAGCAAGAAAGAAACAGAATGACCACTGAGTAGCCAACACCACCTGCTCTGGGACCCTTTCCCTGATTTTTCATCTGGGAAATCTTAATCAACATTTCAGAAACAATGCACCTGTCATTTCTTGGCAAACTCTTGGTCCAGACCAAGGCAGAGTTGAGTTTCTTGTGGAACTGGTAACAGTTCACATGTATTATGTATTATGCATCAACGTTCCCTGATTATACTGTCTTCATCAATAATCTAATATCGGTTTCCTCCATAGAACAAATTACTCCAATGATGAGACTGTATATTAATCGCTATACTTCAAATGTCTCTTGGTGAGTCTGAGGATTAAACTATTCTTAAATGATCGCACTTAGGTCTGTGCTGCAGTAGGCAGCATGTAAAAGTCACCAAATAGTTCTCTGAAAGAAATTCAAGGGCAAACTGATTGTATTGATGATCACCAGGGCGACTAATGTTACTCTCTTCCCATTGGATTTTGTCTGGAACAACAGACCAAATAAAGAAGGAACATTCATCTGCCCTGGCCTTTCCTGAAGAACAGCAATCTTTAAGAAGATGAGAATGTAGACTACACACCATCATTGTCTTGGTTCACAATATAAACTTCTCTTCCTGATATTTTAGAGGAGTTATTAAGTCTTCCCAGTGCCTTAAAAGTAATAATAAAAATAATGATCAACCTAGTAGCACAGAGTTCAGGGCTCTGTCCAGGGTGAGGGCTAGAAATGTACTCGAGCCTAGAATATCTTTTCCAAACATGTAGCTCAGAAGTTCTCTGAAAGTACTGGAGTCACTTCAAAAGAACTTAGAACCCTACTCCCCAAGACTCACCAGGCAAAGATGAGACAGGTTCAGCATCATTAGCAAGTTGAAATATATCTATCACTAATGCTACTCTTTGGGTTGGTTTTGGTTTTGATCTTTTTTTTTTGAGACAAGGTCTCATGTAGCTAAAGCTGGCCTTGAGCTCCTAATCTTCTTTCCCTCAACAAAGTGATTGAATTATAAGCATATAATTCAATAATGCATAATGCCCAGGTTCAATGATATTCCAAATTAGTAATTTATAGGGCGCTAGGACAATTTTATATAAAACAACTGGAAAATAATCAAGCAATATCCTCACACTTTGTACCCTAATGAACAAATCATCTGAGCATTGATCTTCAGTACTGATTAACCAAGCTGCTCATTCTAGAAACAGTCTTTTCAAAGTCTTTTTCCCCCAGAGTCGTTGTTCTGCTGCTGTGAAGAGATACCATGGACAAGACAAAACTTTAAAAAAGAATTCATTTCACTGGGGTCTTACTTGTAGTTTCAGAGGTTTAGTCAGTAACCATCATGGTGGGAGCATGACAGCATGCATGGCACTAGAGCAGCAGCCGAGAACTGCATCCTGATCTGCAGGCAGAAAGAGAGTGATTGGGCCTAGCATGGACTTTTGAAACCTCAAAGCCCATCCCCTGTGACACACTTCCTTCAAAACAGCCACATCTGTTCCAACAAGACCATACCTCCTATTCCTCCTAAACATTTCAAACAGATACATTCCCAAGTGACCAAGTATTCAAATATGTGGGCCTATGGGGTCATTCTCATTCAAACCGCCGCACGATCTTACCAAAAAAGAAAAAAGGTGAACTTGAAAATTAAATATCTAGATTCATCTACAAAATTCATAAGAAATACAGAGAAGAAGACATACCTTAGAGTCACACCTGCCAAGTACAGGCAACATAAAACTACAGCACAGACAGCACAGGTTCTTCAACCAATAAACTACAGGAAAAAGCAAATGTAAAGGGAAACCTATAAATTATGAATTATTTGACTTGCAACTCTAATGTTCATGTATAGAATATGCATGGCTCCTGATTTCGATGAAAACAAAACTTTTTTCCATAGACTGTCTTACCAATGCCGGTCTCCCATAAACTATGATTTATGGGTCAGAGAGCTGAGCGGTCAGTGCATGGAGATTTATTGTAATGTCCCACCTATTTTGCGTTTTCTAATTTTTCTACAATGAAGCACCTTTATAATACTTTCCTAGCTTAGAATATTAATAAAGCAGGCCAGGCATGGTGATACGTGTCTGTAACCTCCCAGCACTTAGGATGCTGAGGCTAGATGATGTCAAATATGAAGGCTACCTGGACTATAGAATGAGTTCAAGGTTCAGATGAGACCCTAAAATAGATATACAGGCAGATAGAGAGATAGAGGGATAGAGAGATAGAGAGATAGATAGATAAATAAATATAAGGCTCATAAGATATTGAGTAGAATTTTGCCAGCAGTCTGTAAAGAAAATACTCCTTTATGAAACAGGGTAAAATCTGCTCTAATATTTTCTAGGAATATGATGACAAAATGCCCCAAACTGGATTATTTACCACATGTTCACTCCTCATAGATCGGGAGACTCCTATCCCAGGGTCAGTTAGAGATTTGGTCCTTAGACAGTCACTGTCTCACTCAGCCCTTACATGGACTTTTCTTTATGTACATAGATTCCTGGTATCTCTCGATGACTTCAAATTTCTCCTCTTATAAGGCTACCATTCATACTGGATTAGAGTTCATCACAGCAACATCATTTTGCCTTTAAAGACTCTCTCCAATACAGTTACATTTTGAGGTATCGGGGATTAGAACATCAACGCATGGGTGGGGGAAGGAGCAAAATTCCTCCAGAACAGTTGTCATCCTTAGTAACTCTCCATCAGGATCTAACACCCTGGGAATCTTACTTGTCAACCTCCCTTTTCAGCTGTTTAAAAAAGCTACGAACTGGGTCAGGTTTGATGAGGAGACTTCAAGTCAGTTTAGTCCCAATAGATCTAAACCTCCGAAAACATTAAACCAGGTCTAAAGACACTCTTGCCTAGAAGAAAAGAAGAATTTATGGGAATGAATTTGGGGTGTGCAGTTTCTCATCCAAACCCAATGAACTTGTCATAGCTTGGATAATCAATGTCTTTTTGGCTTTGCTTGAGGCACCTTATTCCATGCAGAGAATGGACGTGTGCAGAGAAAACACGTCTTTGATTCCCACATGGCTGCAAAGAGTCAACACAAACTCCTCTGTGCACCATCTGCAATAACAGGGAGAGATGGAGGCGGCTTCCTGCCAGGAGCCACAGCAAATCTAACTCTTCCAAGTCCAACAATCCCCAAACGGCCCCCACGAATGTACTTTCTATCTAGATGCCCTGCCAATCGCCTGTTTAGAGGTTCAGCCAGCACAGGCAGATCATTCTGTTCACAGGTGGTTTGTTTGTTCCCTTTCCAAATTTTCTAGGCACCTATGCAAATCTCAGCACTCTTACCTCTCCCATCAGTCTGCCAGTGATACACAAAATTGTGATAGTTTAATTGGATATTGTTTTACTATTTTGAATGAGGTTATATTTCCAAGGATTCTCCCAACCTAATCATTTATGAGACAAAACTTTACCCCCAAGATATTCACTAATCAAACATACTGGATAAGCTGCCATCACCGTGAGTTCAAATCCAGACCATTGTAACCTCTCAGGCCTGCCTACATTATGTCTGCCTTCTCACATCAGCTAAAAATGTAGGACGTTCCTTTCCTAATACAACTTGGAACAATTTTGTACATTTCTGTAGGGACTTGTGTGCACCACTAACGCAGAACAACTCAGCACTAATGCCTAAGCTTCTTCTTAACATCTAGCGATACAAAATGGTTCTTGGTCATTAATTTGTTAGGATGGCATAACTATTTACATAAATCACTTATTTGTATATACCCACTGATGTTCCGACAAACACAATTCCCAGTAATTCTATAGTCCTGACTTTCCCCAAATCCCTAGTCCAAACCATCTACCAAGTAAAATCTTAGAAAAGTCAGGATGCAAGGACTGTGGAAAGGAGGAGGAGCAGAGAACTGACGAAAACACCAAATAAAAAAAGAAATGGAACCAGCCACTGTGGTACCAGAGAGAAACCCAGTGGCATTGGCAAAAGGAGTAGATATAGAACCCAGAAGGAGAGAATTCGGGATGATAAGCGTAGGGGAGCTGCACAGTGGTCCCCAGGCAGAAGACAGCATCCTTGTCTCTAGTTTCCACATCCATGTCTAGCTTGGAAGATTTTTCTCTCTTTGTGATCTCGACTTTGTCAGTGCACACGTCTTAGGAATTAGAAATGTTGAGCCTTCAGTAGGATACCTGTCAAGAAGAGCAAATGCAATTGTGGGAAACTCTTATCACCCTCCCTGCTGGGGAGGGAGACAGAACAGGGGCTTGGGGAAGCCATTTATGGCTTCTAATCAAGAGTGTCCTGCCTGCTATCTGTATAGAAAGTGGCTGAGTTACCTAATGTCTTAGAATTTCTGCATTCTTCTGTTTAAAATCAGAATAATTCTATCAAAAAGTGATTACAGATTAAATGATATGCTGCAGGGTCAAACTTCAAACATGATGTAGCTCTGTAAATGATTTACCTTCCAGGAAAAACCCAACAGCAGAGACAAATAGGGAAGTGTCCACCAGTCAGTAAGGCTGAACAGAGACCAGATCTACATAGTAAGATCCTGTCTATTAAAAAAAAAAAGTAAGAAAAGAAAGGGAAGGAATGAGAGAGGGAGGGAGTGAATGAGGGAGGAAGGGAAAGGAAGAAAGAAAGGCCTTCTTACAACAACTAGGAACATTTTAAATGAACTCTAGTTTCTAGAAAGTTTCACTGACTTTTGCTTTTTTGTTTTAGAAAGAGAATGATGTGATCTGTGTAAGAATAAGCATCTTTTCCCTCTCATTTTAATTTATGTGCACAGGGCTTTTGCATTCATGCATATCTGTGCGCCACATGTGTGCAGTGCCTTCAAAGGCCAGGAAAGCAATCCTACGCCCTGGAACTAGAGTTACAGACAATTGAGCTACCAAGTGGGTGCTAGGAATTGAACCCAGGTCCTCTGAAAGAGCTACCAGTGCTTTGAAACTCTGAATCATACCTCTAGACCAAGATCTCCTTTTTAGGAGACACTAAATAAAGTCTAATGATGCCTATAGGTTACTTTCAAATGGCATGACTAAGCATCCATGCTGTGGTACACCAAGGTGACGTCACACTAGGACTTTAATGTAGTAAGTACAGGAATCTTAAGAGAGCATTCTGAGATAAGAGCAGCAATGATTGTTTCTAGAACCGCCAGTGAAGGTGGGTGCTTCCAGACCCAAATTTCCCAGTAGAAGAGTGAAGGCCAAAGTCCCCAGGCCGTTTACACCAGTCCACACATGGATGACTTCTGCTACCTACAGGACCAATCTGTCTTCTCAGCACACTTTGCTTTCATCCATTATCACTCCAATTAGCGCACAGAAAAGAATTTCTGTTTGTCTCTATTTTCTACCATTCCATGAGCTACATGAGGACACAACAGTATTTTTGTTGTTGACCTGAATACACATAAAACAATGCCTGATACACAGCAATTTCTTAGTAAATATTTCTTAAACTAATATATAATGGTCATCTTCTAAGAATAAACATCATCTCTTCCCCTTGCCCACTCAGCCATGTCACATATAGATATAAGCCATGTCTATAAGCCCCTGAGAGTTATTTTCTGATACAAATTTGCTATCTTTCTGCAACTTTATAGAGAGCAAAATTAAAATGTATCTACCAATTCACAAATATATATATAAATATGATTCCGGAATTACTTATTTTGTGAATCCATTACAGACTGGTTAGTAAGAATATACCCCCATGTATAACCATGCTTGATGCCATATTGTTCTTTTTAAGATGTCAAAGACAAATACATTTGCTGTATATACCAAAAAAAAGTATGTATATGTAAGTCATTCAAAATGCTTCCTGGTATATTGGAAGTTAGGTCATCAAACGCCTCTCATTCTTTCTACACTAGTGGAAAAGAGGGCATTCAGTTAGATCAGCCAGACTGCTGGGGAAATTAGTAAATAGAGAAGGGGAGACACAATAGGAGACCCAGGGAAAGAGGCAGGTGGACAAGGCAATAATGAAACTCCCCCAAAATGTTAGAAAAGTGATAAGTGTGAAAGCGACATTTCAGTAAGTAAACATGATTCTCACAAACCACAGAAGGACAAAAAAACCAGCAAGGAGAACTGAGAGGGAAAGAAAACAGTACTCCAGGGTCCACAGAGGGAGCAGGCATGAAATACTGGGGTATGTTGATAGGTGCAAGCGGCCGGAAAGCCAGCCCCTCTCCCAGTCTCAAACCTTCCTGCCTCTCACAGTGTACCAGAAGAGCTTTTGTTAGCTGGATTATACGCCAACCTATGCAAGAGCGCTGGCCACCTAACAGCCCTCTGCGAGCTGTAATTTGTAATGAAGCAGTGTCCAGTAGTTTATATTTTGTGTTGACACAGGCTTCTATCAACTCAGTTGTAAAAGCTATACAACAACTGCAGTAGAACCCTTTCTTCTCAAAATTTGCAAATAAAAATACCAAATTCTCTTCCCAAGAAACCTGAAAATATGTTTTGGAAACTTGAAATTTTATTTTGATCACTTGGTATAAGAAGCTGACAGGGCTTAATCTATTTTTTTAAGCCATTAAACTGCAAACAAATTTTCCTAAAATTTGTTGCAAAGTTTTCATGGGTTTTTTTTTTGCTTAAAATACAAATTATCTGTCAATTAACATAAATACTGGGCCTAATCTGTTATTTATGGGAAATCTTTTCCAGTTACTTACTAGTCTAACCCTTGCAAATAGTTTATATTTTTGTTTCAAATATTTTTATTCTTATTTTTGAGACGCACAATTGCTTCTATCTCTGGATCAATACGAGGAAGCATTTTTCACATTTTAAAAGCAGGCTTTTGAACAGGAGCTGCAGCAGTGGTAATTTTCTGCAAAAAGGGGGGGAGGGAGGGGGAAAAAAGGAAAAGAAAACACTCATGGATACCAGGCTTCGGGAAGGTTCCTCTGCAGCAACCTGTGGCCTGCCCACGAACCTTAATTAGTTTGAGAGATCATGATACAGAGCCTCTTCAAACCGGCCAGGAGTGGGAGCTCTCTGTGGAGAAATAGAGCAAGCCTTTGTACCAGGGAATCTAAAGAGCAGCAACAGGCTAAGACGCAGACAAGAGAGGATGTAGCATGTGGTGTGTTTCTCAGCAGAGCAGCAGGCCCCTAATGAGGCCCGGTAGTGGATAGCAGCTGGTAAACTTGGGCTGAAAATAGGAGGCTCTGAGGGCCTTTATTTGCTAACAAAAGGCTGCAAATTGCTCAAAGGCCCGAGTAGGCAATGAGAACATGTTCATATGGTGAGCCGGTATATAAATTTTCAAAACAAATATTACAATCTATAAATTTACATTGCAATGAGAGTCAGAAGAGTCCTATGATTGTCGACATTCTGGTAAGAATAGGTACAGAAATTGGCTATTAAATTTTGTATAAGAAACTCACCACCTGCTCTTCGGTCCTTTCTGGAACTCCCAGACTGAAATGCGTGCAGTGTGTGTTGGAGTCGTTCGTACAATCATGCTTTATACTGCCCGCAACCCCAGACCGCTGGAAGTTGGAGCATGCTGTGTTTTATAACGTAGCACAGAATTTATGCATGATGAAATTGCTTTCTAGCTGTCCCATAACAAACTAATAACGTATCACAAAAATCACAGAGGAAAGCTCCAATCTCTTGGGTTAAGAGAAGGCGTAGACTAGGCTAGGTTTTAGGGACTGATCCTAAAGAGATTACATACATTCCCTCCGCACTCTGCATGAATATTCTCTAACAGAAAGCATTCTCTTTAGCAACTGTACTGTCGGGATGGCACAAGCGGGAATTCCCGAGAGAAAACACACAGATGGGTACTAATCTACTTGGTTAAATATTGAAATTTTCTACTCATTCTTTCCTAACACGACCATAAGCAATCTCACAAATCTGCTTTGATAGCACACCGCCTGAGAAATTTTTTGTTCCACTGAGGTCTAACTCGTAAATACAAATTATATGTATTCATGACGCACAATGTCGTAGTGATTTGACAAGCACATAGTTTATGAAATGACGACCACAGTCAGATTAGTTGGCGCATCGATTACCACACATTGTGCCATTTTTGAAAAAGCCCTATTGTCAGTCACAAATAGGGTGTGCTCTTCTAAGTGAAGGTGGGGGTCTTCTTGAACCATTGCAGACTCCAGGTTTTAAAATAAAGACCCAGTCCTGAAAACACATGTCAGGGATGTACATGCTTTGTTCCGTGTTCTGTGGTGATCAAAACTGCACTCGTAGAGGACACGCCTAAGCATCGCCTGGCACAAATCTTATTCAGAAGGCTTTGTCATCTACTGAAATTTTTGCATCACCTTAATTTTAGATCCGTTATTTACAACATGAAGATACATTTTACGTTTTCTTCAAACTGCCAGTCAACATCTAATTTTTCATCCAGGTTTTTCCAGACCTGCGTAGAAAGCATGCTTCCCTTCTGTAGCCATAGTCCTAGTCAGCCTGAGATGCTTCTGCTCTGGGTCATTTCTGAAATAACAGCACCTGCCTGGCATCTCCATCTTTTGGATGGGTTTATGCCCCAGTTCCTCACACCTGACACTCTATACTACAACATTCCTTGGGCAGTGGCCTGCCATGTTCCCTTCAGCTGAAAGATAACTCGGTTCCCAGCCATCCTAGAGTTCGCACTTGTCTGAATTTCCCATCCCATTGTGGCTGCTACATTTGGTTTTGAAATTTCTCAAAATCCTGTGTGTCACAGGCTTGTCTGCAGCCTGTGGTGCTGTTGAGAGACGATGGAAATTTTAGGCGGTGGAGCCATGTGGAAGGAGGTGAGATCATTTGGGGAATGCCTTTGAAAGGGGATATTATGACAGTGGTCCCTCCTCCTTCTTTCTTTTTGCTTCCCAGCGGCCGTGAGGTGAGCATTCTCCTCCAACTTAAACATCCACCACGATGTACAACTCTGCCTCAGGCCTAATGCAAACAGACTTAGTGTCCAAGAGCGGAGACTGTGAAACAAGATAAATCTTCCCTGCATTTAAATCTATTGTCTCAGGTATTGTGTTACAGCAACAGAAAGATCAGCAACACAGCGCCCACCTAGCTCAAGTCTCCTCGGCCACCCTCTGCCTCTTGCCCAAGGCATGGCTCAACCATGTGTCTTTTCTCATACTGTTTTTTTAACTGACACACATGTGTCTTGACATCAAACTACATTGCAGAAAGAAAATGAGTTATCTGCCAGCATTCAAATAGTTTAAGAAATATTTATTCAGGGTTTTAAATGAAGAAAGTATGGGTCTATGACTTCCTGCAATATGAATACACAAATTTGAGGTATAAATTAACCCACATCCTCTACTGGGATGACCCATATTACATCGTGTGTATTTTAAAGTTAATGACATTGATCTAGCGATGACAGATCATTTCACCTCACTCACTGCACACCCGTCCTTTCTTTCTCCCTTGACTGTGCCATTCATTAACTTTACTCATTGTTCACAATATTTGAATAGCAGCCACACTGGAAGGTGTCTGTCTCATCAGTCACTAGTGAAGCAACTAAGAGTTTGATTGATGGAGAATGTAAGCAATAATTAGACTGGGGAAGAGGGCAGAGACATGTAGCTTTGCCTCTTTCCTGCTCTCATCACATGCCCCCTGCCCAGACAGGGACTGCCTCGTACCACTCAGGTCCTGGTGTCTACCACACATCCAGAGACAGTGGTCCTGAGGCAAGACATCTTGCCTCAGAAACAATGTACAAAGATGCTCGTCTCACCAGTCGGGAATTTTGGTTTGGTTTGGTGTTAACCCCTATTGCTTGTCATTCGCTCTGCAGAGAATGGAAATCCTAGTCTCTGAACAGACTCGTGTTTGGTTTGTGTCAACAAATACCTGGCAAACCGAGCAAGTGATGCCAGCCCCCGCTGTTCCCTTTCCCTCACAGGGCCCTCTTTAATCCTGATGAGCTAAGCCCCTCGATAGTCCCCGGTGTATGAAGCTTCTTCAATTACAGAGTCTATTCAACTTAATTATGGATCATAATGAAAATACCAGCCTCGGGCTAGAAGAGTAGCCTAGCCCAAAGTGAGCGACTAGGAACTGCTAGACAGGGGCCGAGCAGAACACCAGGCAGCCAGGGTTGGTGGCCTTAGGGGTCAGTCATTTGTCACAAGCTGCAGTTGGTGAGCTTCTGGCGAAATTATCTAACCCCTGAGAATCCACGCCGCAGCTCCCCTACTGACAGATGGAGCCCTTGGTTAAAATATTCCCAGACTCTTGAGAAAGAATTTAATCTTTTACACAGTTGTGTTTTATGATTAGAAATTGCTTTCACACACACAAAAGTGACCATTTCTACGATAGCCTTTGCTCAGCTCTGGCCTCTCTTTCTAATAGGAAGTCCCAACACTAATGAGGGTGACTGCAGAGTTGTTAGTATCTAACCCAGTTGCCGTCCCCTTTGGAGATACTCTCTTCTTACCTGCTCACACTGCCGCTTATACTTGAAAATAGCATTATTAGTCAGACTTTGCTCACACAGCAGAGTTCCCTCCTGTTCATGACACCATTACAATTATTTTATCGATTCTCTCTTTGACGCTGGGCACACAGCAACAAGAAACTGCTCTGTGTTGTTCAACGACATACACCCAGAACCTAAGGCAGTGTCTGCCCATGAGAGAGATACCTGTGAGCCAGTGGTTAAACTGTGCAAACGCCACATCAGTGCCATCTTCGGGACATCCATGTAGAGCACATGGACCTGTGACAGCGCTTTCTAGGCATGCATAGCTTGCTCTAATAAGAACAGATTTCACACAAAGCATAGCTTATTCAAGTGCAGGGGGAAAATGGGGAGATAGCCCAGGGAAATGGGGACCTTCACTGTCCCTACTTCAGCTTCCCAGTGGGATATTTTCAGATGGCAGAATTCTTTCCTCTTTGCTGCAGTTAGGTCCTAGCATAAGGAAAGAATGCCACTCCTCAGAAAGTCATCTGAACCAAGTGAGTCTGCAAACAGGATCCAGGGGTGCTGTTCCTGACTTCCTTACCAGAAAATGCCGTACTTGTGCAGCACCAAGTATCCATAGCTTACTGGTTCCTCTAACTCAAAAATGTAACTTCAATACAAAGCCCCAACTGATTTTCTTATTTTTTTAGAGTATTTTATTTATTCTTTGACAATTTCGCACTTGTGTTCAATATATACTTATTGTATCCACCCCAACTCCTTCCTCCATTCCCCTTCAGGCCCCCAACACTTCCTTCTCCTATCTTAACGTCCTCTTATATTTTTTATAGCTCACTGAGATAAATTTGTGCTGCTTGTGTGTGCATGGGTGTGAGGACATTCATCAGAACATGGACAACATACAAGTGACCACACTCGTGAAGAAAGTGACTCTCCTTTATCAATTGGCAGTAGCTTGTCAGTTAGGGATGATCTATCACAAGCCCTCCCTATACATGTGAGTGTGCTGGTTGACTCACCTTGCACAGGTATCCATAACTTCTATGAGTCCAAGTGTGCAATGGCCCAGTCACATCCAGAAAACACTGTCTGACAACACTCCTCCCCACCGTCCTCCTCTTACATTCTTTCCACCCCCTATTCTGTGTTTCCTGCGTCTTGCGGTGGGGCTTCTTATTTCTCACTTGCCATTCCAGTCTCAAGTCATTGTCCCCAGGAAAGCTTCCCTGACTTCCCTCCCCTGGTGTCCTTATCGCTAATATAATGTGAAACCGGCTCTACCATCACCGACCACAATATATTTAAATGATCCCTGTGTTTTCCTCTTTTCCTTTATATAACCAGCTTTAAAAGATCAGGGATCTGCATCATCTTCATTTCCTCACCCCTAACCTGATGCTGGACAAAGAGGCGTTGTTTATAAATGCATGATAAAGTTAATCAGAGCAAAAAACCCTTTGGAAAAAAACAAAGATAGTAAGAAAAGGTCTCACTGTGGACAATACTCCTGCAGGGCAAAAGCAACAGTGAGAATGTGGTGAGCCAGGACTGGGCCCCATGTGGTCAGAAGGCACACAAGGGAGAGTGGACAAAGGCCCCTGACATCCTTATCCAACTGAAGATATAAATTCCATCCAACAGAACCACTTCAGAGAAACCCATGGACTATAGGGAGTTAATAAGAGATCTATACAGGACAACTGATCACCTAGATATCGCATGATTGTGTTGTGAGAAGAGATAGAGTCTTACCATAGAGTAGAGGAAAAAAAGCTCTGACTTAATGGACCACAATAAAACTCTGTGAGAGCAGAATATTAAAAAAATAATACCACTAATGATGTTCTGGGTGTTTATTTCAAGCTGGTTGCTTTTTCATCTGAAAGACCTAAGTTGCCAAGAGGGGTAGATGATGTCTCAGTGTTGATTTTTGTTGATTTTGTGAGCACAGCCACAGCCTGTGCTCAGAATAAAGTTGCAAAACACTATCCTGAGTGAGATAAACCAGACCCAAAAATATGAATATGGTATGTACTCACTCATTAGTGAATTCTAGCCTAAACAAAGGACATTGAGCCTATAGTTCGTGATCCTACAGAAGTTAAATAATAAGGTGAACCCAAAGAAAAACATATATAGATCCTCCTGGAATTTGGAAGCAGACAAGATCGCCAGGCAAAAGTTGGGAGCATGGGGGAAGGGAAGAAGGGGAGGGAGAAGGGAGAAGGGGAGAATTGGGGAGAGCTTGGGGGAGTGGGATGGTTGAGATGGAGGAAGGGTGGTTATGGGAGCAGGGAAGAAGATACCTTAATTTAGGGAGCCATTTTAGTGTTGGCAAGAGACTTGGCTCTAGAGGGGTTCCCAGGTGTCCACAGGGATGTCCCAAGCTAGGTCCTTGGGCAGCAGAGGAGAGGGTGCCTGAACTGGCCTTGTCCCAAAGTCACACTGATGAATATCTTGAATATCACCATAGAAACTTCATCCAGCGATGGGGGGAGATAGAGACAGAGACCCACATCCGAGCACTGGACTGAGCTCCCAAGGTTCAGTTGAAGAGGAGAAGGAGGGAGAAGATGAGCAAAGAAGTCAGGACCGCGAGGTGCTGGTCCCCTCACTGAGATAGTGTGCCTGATCTAATGGGGGCTCACCAAAGCCAGCTGGACTGGGCCTGAACGAGCATGTGATCAAACCAGACTCTGAATGTGGTTGACAATGAGAGCACACTGAGAAGACAATGATAATGGCACTGGGATTTGTCTCTACTGCATGTACTGGTTTTTTGGGGATTCTAGTCTATTTGGATGCACACCTTCCTAGGCCTGGATGGAGTGGGGGAAGGCCTTGGACTTCCCACAGGGCAGGGTACCCTGCTCTCTCTTAGGACTGGAGAGGGAGGGGAGAGGGTGAGTGGGGGAACAGGAGGGAAATTGGAAGAGGGGAGGAAGTGGAAATTTTGAATGATACTATATATAAAGCAATAAAAATCTTAAAAAGAGGTCAAAGAATTTAACACCAAATACTCCATGAGGCATCCTAAAAATCCAAAATAACGTAAATTTACATTTCTCCTCAGCTCCATAACTATGGGTTCTTTTTGATAATTAGTACCTGACATGAAGTTTATCACAAGGGAACATGCTTACTTTGTTAAAACACTTTATTTCTAAGTTAATGTGCAAAGCATTTGGTTTCATTATGACATTTGGAAAATGTTCTTTAAATTAAGACATTTTTATGTCACACAAAGAAAGAGCCTACATCAAAATAAAAAGCAAC
This sequence comes from Myodes glareolus, assembly GCF_982192425.1. Taxonomy (NCBI): domain Eukaryota; kingdom Metazoa; phylum Chordata; class Mammalia; order Rodentia; family Cricetidae; genus Myodes; species Myodes glareolus. Next base: position 51,317,299 of record NC_142041.1, on the reverse strand, counting down.
AGCTTTTGAACACAAGTCCCAAAAGGTATTAATAAACAAGAACAACTTGTAACTTCCAGGGTTAAATAAGTTTTATAAAAACGGTGACGTATATACAGAGGGGCAGGATCTTTGCTGCAGGATTTCTCAAAGACTTTGCTACATTAATATGCACTATGAATTCTAAGAGGGTGGTATCTGATGTAACATTTTACCTGCATGTTTAATTACAAACCCCCTTTATGTCACAAACTTGAATAAGAACAAGCTAAATCCCCTGAACCTGCTGGTTGTTCCTAGGAGTTCATTGCAGAAGAGGTGAACACTAGGCCTGGAAAGTAAATATGGGATGGCTTCCCAGCAATCTGTGCCTTAGTGTCACACAGTAACGTAGGCATGGTGTGCTCTCAACTTCCCCTAAACGGCATACAGAAGGAGCACGTGCCAAGGTGAAACAGCTATACTCAATATCTGTTTCAGTAGCACCCCCGGGTGAGAGAAATGAGCAATTAGTAAGTGCCTGTCAACACACTGTGCATCACAAGTTCCCATGGAAGCAAACATGGCGGACAAGCTCATATCTGAAAGGCCTCAGGTGGGAAGTATAAGATAGACACTGAGAAAGAATGTTAGGAAGGACAGAGTTTATTTAAAGAGTTACTCCTGCCTTGGACAGACAGGGGAAAAACAGCATGCAGGACTCTGGAGAGTGTTCAGGCCCTTGCATCAGAGACAATGTGGTAGGGACTCTTACTCTTTCTAAAAATTCACAAAATTTTCAAATTCCATTTCTCAAAAATCTCAGATCCAACCATTGGGTTCAGTGTTTCAAACTTCAAGGTAAAAACTTATTTTGGGGGCAGGGAAGAAAAGCAGGGAAAACTAGAGGGATAAGGGAAGGGAAATTCACCCCAGAAACTAGGCTGTGTTTGCCACTATAGGCCAGGACATCCATATAAATGGCAAATGCAGAGACAGCCTTCTTTTTCCCTGTCTCAAAAAGTATGCTAAAGTAAGCAAGTAAATTGTGCTTTCCGCCAGAATGTTTGTGTATTCAAATATAACCATGGTAACTAACATTTCTCTCACCCCTACACCTAAAAATAGCCTCATAACTCTGCTTATAAGAAGGAAATTTGGTGTGGTTTTGTTTCTTTGTTGTTTGGAGAAGAGGGACGTTTCCTTGTTTTACTGACAGGTTTTTATGTAGTCCCAGCTGGGTGGAAATTCACTAAGTATGTCAAGAAGCTGAAAACGACCCTAAACTCCTCATCCTCCTTCCTCTTCCTTCTTCCTTCTCCTTTTTATCCTTTTCTAAATTTTTATTTTATATTTATGGAAGTTATGTACATCTGTACACCACATACGTGTCTGGTGCCTGTGGAGGCAAGAAGAAGGCGTCGGGTCCCCAGGAACTGAAGTTACAGAGGGTTAATGAACTATCAAATGGATACTAGGAATCAGACATCAGGCCTCTGGAAGAGCAGTCAGTTCTAACTGCTGAGTCATGTCAGCCGTTACGAGCGCTCACCTGTATTTCTAAGGGCTCAATTACAGTCATGCCCCACCATGCCTGACTAGGCAATTACTTAAGATAATAACAATATGTATTTGAGGGTTTTTTTCCGTTTTGGTTTTTCAAGACAAGGTTTCTCTATGTAGCCATGACTGTGTTGAAACTCACTCTATAGACTATGGTGACCTCAAACTCACAGAGATCCGCCTGCCTCTGCCTCCCGAGCACTAGGATTAAAGGCATGCACCACCACCACCCAACTTCACTTAAGTTTTAAACTGTACTTTTTAAGGTTTGCTTAATCTTTGAACCTGGTTGCATATTATGTCTTTTGAGCAATGTAATTTTAAAGTCACAAAATCGTGTGTGTGTGTGTGTGTGTGTGTGTGTAAACGTTTATGGATTTTGTGTGTGTGCACGTTTATATGTGTATATATTATTGTTATAGCACTTTGCTGTGATTGTCTTTCTTAGGAAGCATGCACACATGTATTAGATTCATATTATGGTCCTTTTCTCAAGGGTGTCTGTCTCTCTGAATTCCTGTGCTTAAATCTAGAGTGCATAGTAGCTCTTACCTCTGCTTAGTATGTTTACTAAGTTTTCTCTAGACTAACTCACTCTGAAATCCTTTCCTATGTTTCATTTAAAACAGGTTCTCAAGGAGCTGGGGGTAGGAAGTGAGGGTGAAATGATCAAAATACATCATATAAATGTATGAAATTATTAAAAATTAATAACAAAAATTTAAAAGACAAAGTTTCACTAAATTACTATCCCATTCAGTGTTCTATTGCTGTGAATAACGCTATGACCATGGCAACTCTTATAAAGGAAATCTTTTAATTGGGACTGGCTTACTGTTTCAGAGGTTTAGTTCGTTACCTTCTTGGCAGGAAACATAGCAGCATGCAGGCAGACATGGTGCTGGAGGAGTAGCTGAGAGTTCTCTATCCAGATCCACAGACAGCAGGAAAAGAGAGAAACTGAGCCTGACTTGGGATTTTGCGACCTCAAGCCTACCCCTAGTGTTACACTTCCTCCAACAAGGCTACACCTACTCTAACAAGGTCTTGCCTCCTAATATCTCTACATTAGTGCCACTCCTTGATAACTAAGCATTTAAATATATGAGCCTATGAGGCCATGCCCCTTAAAACTACCACAATTACCCAGGTTAGCCTTTACCTTTCAACCTTGCATCCCTCTCCAGAATAGATGGCATGACAGTCCTGTGTCAGCAGACCCAGCTAAGAATCTTGCTTTGCTTGACTAGAAGTACCTAGGGTAATGGGGAAGGGGGGCGGGCCTCCACAGATTACAGGTGTCAGTGTTGGGCTATATCTCCTTACTGCTACTGCATTTAGATCATTTTATATTTGAGTGATTAATAGTTGAAAGAAATAAAAGCCTTGGATTACTTGGAACCATAAATACATTCCATTTTACATAAATCTTTAATTCCCATGAAGCGTCCAGACCAAACATGTTTCCTGACACATGAAGTGAGAAGGTTACAAAACTACATTAGAAAAAGCCCAAGTTAAACACAGTGTAACAAGACATGATACTGAGACCTTTATCCTAGGATCTTTTACAAGTAGTATCCTAAGATCTAAGTCAACATTTACTTTTTAAGTAGCTCCTCCAAATTTATCCAAACTACTCATTACATTGCAGTTTTAAACTGGCCTTTTTATAAAAATCAGTCACTTTGCCCCAACGGAATTCATTTTTTAACAATTAATTTTGAAAGATTATATAAGAAGTGGATATACCAAACCTCCCTCCAGAATTGCAAAATAGCACCCATCTCTGGATGAGAGACAGCACACATTTGCCATTTTGCTATGCCTTCTTGTCTCCTGGCCTCTAACCAGTTTCTACTTCTGAAGTCAGCTCAAGAGGCCTTTTGTGTGTTCGTTTGTAACTGCTAGAGGCAAGGCCAGAGGGCCTCAATCTATAGAAGCATCTCACACTCAGAAGGAGGCCTTCAGGCCTTTGTGCCCATAGATAGATGCAAAGAAGCTTAAATAAGTGTGGGAAAACAGCAAGTGCAGATTTGAATTTGCCATAAGGCAAGACCTAACACAGATTTTCCTGGTTTGCCACAGACAGATGGAGTAGCAGCCTGGCCAAAGGGTCTCCAGGGCTATTCTCTCCATTGTACTCACACAACTGAGACAATAAAAACACAAAGAGATGGCACTTAGGGAAGAAATGTCTCCTTAAGAGCAAAGCCCTCTGCTGTTCGCTATTTTCATCAAAAACCGTGGGGTGGGAGATTGACGTCAAATATTTCTAGGGGTCAGACCCGCTCTGTGGCTACCGGTCTTCACCCTCTGTACAAAAGCAGGCATGTGGATAAATGACAGCCAAGGCTTTTTAAAGCTGTGTCTTTGCTGGCACCACCTAAAAACACAAATCTCTCTTATCCTTTGGAAAGCAACTGGTAGCAGCCCCTGGCTGTAGATAGCTACAGCAGAGCAATGGAAGGAACCTCAGGAATGGTTTCTGTCTGGACAGAGCAGCTCTGCTCTCCTCTACAGGGCAGGAAGTGCTTTTACTCCACACAAATGCACATGTGGAGGAGAGAAAGTTTTTTGAAATACTCTCTGACTCAGCAAGAAAGAAATTTCAGTCATTACATTGTCATCACGGGTGCTAAAGAGAAAGTTCAATAGACAGGGGCTTGCTCTAGGAGCCCTATAACCTGAGCAGGAATTCCATGCAGCACTGTAAAACCTGACCATTAGATGTGTGTGTCTTAAAGCCAAGAGCCAGAGACAGGTGGATCCCAGACGGTTGTTGACCTAGAATCCAGTTGAAACAGGTTCAGCGAGGGATAGAAGAGGACATTGATCTCTGACCTGCATAGACATTCAAGGATTGGGAACGCATGGATACTCACATGCATGTATCACACAGGCTTTCATGTACATGCACTCATGTGCACACATGCACACCAGAGTTATGATCCTAGAAAAAAAGAACGAATTGTAAGCAGAGAAGATATTTTCCTCAAAAATGACTTATCTACAGGAAATAAACTTAGCCATGACTTTACCGTTGTTGGAGCCAGGAGATCACTGACATCTTACTTTGTCTACTATATTTATAAAATACCCTATAACGAACATTCTGGCTATTTTATATTGTATATTTTTTTCAAAGAAATATGGCATTCCTTTAAATGGCATATGAAGAATGTGCATCGTAAACCTTTCTTCTAACCTTAGGAATATATCTCAAGGCTGAATGTGTAATCTCAGTACTTGAGAGGTTGGGGGCAAAAGTAACAAGAGGGAGAGAGGTCACCTTGAAGTACATAGGAAGAAAAAGAGAGGGTGGAAAGTGAGGAAGGGGCTATGGAGAAAGAAAAGGAGAGAGGGGGAAAATAATCTGATTAAAACAAGAACCTGTCATCTGAGCTGTAGTGGTGCAAGCCTTCAATCCCAGCACTCTGAAGGCAGAGGCAGTTGATCTCTGTGAGTTCAAGACCAGTTCGATCTACAGAGCAAGTTCCATAACAGCCAGGGCTGCATGAAGAAACTATGTCTTGAAAAACCAAAGCAACTAAACAAATGAGAAACTATTCCTCTAAAATTATCCTAAAATAAGTTGTCAACAGATATCTAAAGAGTAATGCTAGTTCATCACCCTTTTGGAGAAGTTTGCAAAGGAATTCAGGGATTCTGGGCATTTTTAGCAATATGAATTAGAGTCAAAAATTTTGTGGTGGAAAAAATAAGAATCATTCCATTCCTACCCACTGCTATCAGAGGCAAGCAATCCAAGAGTGTCCATGTGTGGTGGTTTGAATAGGTATGGCCCCCATAGATCATGTGTTTGAATGCTTGGCCCATAGAGAGTGGCACTACTAGAAGGTATGGCCTTGTTTGAGAAGGTGTGACCTTGTTGGAGGAAGTGTGTGACTATGGAGTTGGGCTTTGAGGTCTCAGATGCTCAACCCAAGCTCAGTGTCTCAGACCACTTCCTGTTGCCTGTGGATCAAGATGTAGAACTCTCAGCTCCTTCTTCAGTACCGTGACTGCCTGCATGTCCCCTGTCATGATGATAATGGACTAGATCCTCTGTAACTGTAAGACTGCCCCAGTTAAATGTTTTCCTTAGAAAAGTTGCCGTGGTCACGGTGTTTCTTCACAGCAATAGAAACCCTAAGACACCTTTCTTTGGAGGAGGTCCACTGTTGTCCATTGAGAACCAAATAAATTTAGGCACAGTTTCAGTCTATTCTCAGAATATGTTTAATACTCAGGAAAGCCTCCGTCCTTTCCCCTTCTCTTCCAGTCCACCTATATGCACGTACACATTGCAAATGTAATATGTGATCTTTCTACCAGTATGAGACTGGTGAAAGTGACTAATTCCAAAGTCTTTTCCAAGCCAGTTCATGTCATTCAACTAAAGGAAGTTTTTACAACTTGACGCTATAAAATATGGTAATATCTTTGGACCAACAACCAAAATAACATGACTTTAGAGAAGGTTAATGAGGCAAAATTCAAAACTAAATCTGGAAGCAATATTTGGAGACGAATGCATAATGTTTTAGAGAAATGGCCACAATTATTTCACCTCGTATTGAAATAATGAAATAAGCAAAGTATTGTCAAGAACAGACTGTGGCAATTCTCAGTCCAGCAACTTAGAACACAGCAAAGGGGGCAGGAGGGATGGCACAGTGGTCAGGAGCGTAACTGCTCTGGCCTCAAGTTCAGTTCCCACCACCTACATCAGGAAGCTCACAACTGTCCAGGTCCAGGAAATCTGATGTCTCTGACTTCACTGAGCACTAGCACGCATGTACATACCCACTACACAGAATTAGAAATGAAATAATGAGTTGGACATGGAGGTACATGCCTTTAATCCCAGGACTCAGGAGGTAGCAGCAGGTGAACCTCTGAATTTGAGGCCAGCCCACTCTACAGAGTGAATTCCAGGACAGCCAGGGCTACTCAGAGAAACTCTGTCTTGAAAAACCAAAAAATAAATAAATACTAAATTAATAAAGTTAAACAAACTAGAGGGATGACTGAGTAATTAAGGATACTGGTTGTCCTTCCAAAAGACCCAGATTTGATTACCAGCACTCATCTAGAAGCCCACAACCACATGTAACTTTGTCCCAGAGGATCCAATGCTCTCTTCCAGCTCTTACAGGCCCCAGACATACAGATGGTGCATAGGCACACATGCAGGCAAAGCACACACACATAAAAAAAATATTTTTAATTAAAAAATACTCATCTATTCAACTAAACAATTAACCAAAAATAAAAATACAGATGAAACAAGGTGTTTTAGAAATACAATGAATATGAAAGCATATTATATATAAACATGAAAATGTCAAAATGAAGTCTATTATCCTGTACAATTGATATAAGAAAAAAATGTTAGGCATGGTTTACTTAGAGCAATGGTTCTCAACCTCTGAGTTGCAACCCCCTTTAGGGATCTAACAACCTTTTCACAGGGATCACCTAAGATCACAGGAAAACACAGATATTTACATAAGGATTCATGATAGTAGTGAAATTATAGTTATGAAGTAGCAATGAAAATAACTTTATGGTTGGAAGTCCCCACAACACAAGGAACTATATTAAAGGGTCACACCATTACGAAGGTTGAGAGCCACTAACTTAGAGGAATGCGAATTAAAACTACTTTGAAATTTCACCTATCCCAGTCAGAATGGGAAAGATAAACAAAACAGCCTACGGCAAATATTAGTAAAAACATGGGAAAAGAAAAACTCATTCACTGTTGGGATTGTGAATTGGTGCAGTCACAATGGAAGTCGGTGTGGAAAATTTTTGCCATATGACCCAGCTATACCACTCCTTGACACACCCAAGGACTCAACATCTTACTCTACAGACTCTTGTTCAGCCATGTTCGTTGCTGCTCTATTCACAATAGCTTCAAAATGAAAACAATTTAAAGGTTCTTAAACTGTTGTATGTATAATGAAAATGTGGAATGTATACACTATGCAATAATACTCAGGAGCTAAAAAGAAAAAATATGAAATTTACAGGTAAATAGTTTGAACTAAAAAATATGATACTGAATAAGGTAACCCAGACCTGTAAAGGCAAACACTAAATGTTCTCTCATATGTGTTTCCTAGCTCCAAATCTTCAGGTGTGAGTATATAACCTAAGGTAAACACAGGAAAAAGAAAAAGAAAAGAAACCATTGGCAGAAAGGAGCCCTAGAAAAGAAGTACCAGGATACAGGTGGTATGTATGAAAGGGGAAACTGGGGGACCTAATTAGATTCAAGACTCTCTTAACAAGAGGGGAAATTATGGTACTAGAAACACAACCAACTACCCAGAGTTAGTGAGCTCATGGACCTTGGTGGAGAACCCACTGCTGCCAATATCCTAAACCCTAATCCCTAGCTGCACTCTAAATACGTATCCTCGTATCCGCAGATAAGTTTATCTCTCACCCCTCATCAAAGAAAGCTTCTTTCCACAACCAACAGATCCCACAGTTAAAGAAGAGAAAGCTGTGAACTTGGGAGGGATCATGTTGAGAGAGGGTTATGTATATATGGGAGGGTAGGAGGATGGAGAAAGAAAAGGTAAAAGATGTAATTATATTAAATTAAAATTTTTAAAGATTGTGTTTCCATCGTAGCCTACTTAAAAATATTTATTGTGTGAAGATAGGTTGTGTGGGAAAATGCTTAAGAAGCTGTGGTCTAGAGAAATGAAAGAAAAACATCTAGGACAATAGCAAAAAAAAATGGAGTTCTGAAAGAAGGATGAGAGCTGAAAGAGAGGTAGATGATGATAAAGTAAAGATTGAAATATCAGTATTTGGGGTCCTCAAATAACTTTCATTGAGGAATTTACTTTAGAACCTTCTGACAAAGACATAGTTAAAATATGGAATTTTATTTCCATGTCACAGTCTAAAAGACCCAAATTACATGCATCTTTTGTTGAATAGTTAAATTGATAGTTCTCCCCATACTGTTACTATAAATATGACTCTTTTCTCTTTCACAAAAATAAATTATTTTAGTATAAATATGTATCATTTATCACAGAGGTCATTTTCATGCAACAAACTTCGCTGTGACTGTCTCTGAACAGTTATTTCAGTACAAGCTTTCCCTCTCTGCTATAAATTCTAATATACAATCACATAGTATTAATGTATTAATATTTAAACCATTTGAGTATAATTATACCTATCTGTCGAATCCAGAAAGAAAAGCAATAATCTCCTCAGTTTTAAAACCTCATTGGGTTCAGGACAATTGACAGAAGTGTCTTTACTGCTAGACTTAAAACAGCAAGTTACAAATGAACTAGGGTAAGGTTGCTACTCTCTTCTTTCTCTCCTTAGCCAGAGACACATTGCTGTAAATTTCACTAACCCTCATCTCCATCCACAGGTAATCTTTCTAGAACAGTATTCAGTTGTGCTGAACCTTACTCATAACTGTAACCTGATGAAGCACAGAACTGCTACAGAGAAGATAGAAGTGGCATATAATAATAGACCGTGAATTTGAAGTCTAGTACAAACTAAAAACCAAAGAGATAACATTTGTATGACATACACTGTTTGTCTCGTAAACTATGTATCAGCATCTTATGAACATTGCTTTTTTTTTTTAAGTACATCAGTTAAACAACTCTTGTAGCCTTGACAGGACCAACCACCAGTTAGTTGGCCATGAACTGTGAATGAGTCTACAACACTGCTTGTGCTGATTTGAATGAGAATGGCCCTCATCGAAGGCTCATAGATTTAAATAATTGGTCACCAGGGAGTAGCATTATTTGAAAGGATTAGAGGTGTGGCCTTGTTGGAGAAAGTGTGTCACTGGGGGTTTTGAGGTTTCAAAAAACCCATGCAAGTCCAGGTTCTTTCTTTCTGCTGCCAGCAGATGCAGATGTGGAACTCCAGCTACCACTCCAGCACCACATCTGCCTGAGTGCCACCATGCTTACCACTATAATGACAAGGACTAAATCTCTGAAACTGTTAGCAAGCAAGCCCCATTTAATATTATGCTGAGTTTGGTTTACTTGTTGATCATAAGAATAAACATCACTTTATTAACTTTTTGCTTGATAGTGGGCCTAAGTTTCCAAATTCAATTTTCTTTAAAGTATTAAAATATTAAATGTACATTTAAAAAGTCTTGGCCAAGTCATGCTTTATTTTATAAGAGTTGTTATGGTTATGGTGTCTCTTCACAGAAATAGAATGCTGAATAAAACAATATTGATCTCTAAGATTCAACAAAAGAAATGTTCGACAACCTACTACAGAGATAATTGCTCATCCATGATTTTTTTTAATGCTCTTTTCAAAATAGCAAGGAAATAGAATCAGCCTACATGTCCACTAACAGATGAACGGATACTACAAATGCAGTACAAATAAATACACAGTAGAATTTCATTCAGGCACAAAGAGATGTGAAAATATGAAAACTTCAGGAAAATGATTGGAAATTTGAAAATATTATCTTGAGTGAGGTATCTTAGACTCAAAAAGACAAAGACCTCATATTCTCATTTATATGTTTATCCTAGCTTCTAATTTTTATGTATGAGTGCTCATTTGGAAATGAGTGTGTGCAGAGGCCAAGAAATGAGTAAAGGTCTCATTTGGAAAGAAGTTTTTAAAAAGGCTTTTGGAGAGGTATAGAAAGTGCATTGGAGAACATATGATATGAAAGTGAAGGGGAACACTGGGGACTGTAGTGCTTGATTGGAGGGGACAACAAACACTGAAAATGCATGAAAATGCCATAAAAAGCCCTGCTACTTTCCCTGAACAAATAAACAAACAAACAAGCAAACACTCATTGGGATCATCTCTGCTTTTGAAGGCTATGACCTTTCCTAACACCTATTTTTATTTGATTTTAGTGGTGTTTGGTTGCAGGTAGCTAGACGACATTCAACCAATCACTTTGCAAAATAAGAAAAACCAATGGCCTAGAATGACAGGATGATCATCAAAATCATCCATGATAAAACCAAATTAATCAATATCTTTGCATACACCCAGGTCTACAGAAAATGTAAAAGGTACAGGTTACCTGCATGCAAGAAAACATGGGGAGTAGATAATCTCAGACCACATAATCTCACACACACATCACAGGAATCAAGTCATTGGTCATTGATGTGTCCCCACATGAATGGTCTCAATTCTCAAAAAAAAAAAAAAAAGACATAGACTAATAGAATGGATGTGAAAATAGGATCCATCATTCTGCTACATCCAAGATTCACATGCTATCATTGAGCATAGATATCACCTCTGGTTACAAGGTTGGAAAAAGATATCCCGTGCAAATGGACATAAATACACAATCTAGTGTAGTCATCTTAAACATCTGCCAAAAAAAAAAAGCCTCAAACTAAAACTAATCCAAATAGTTAGGAGAAAACAGGATCCAGAAAAAAAAAGGATACTACAAACACTTCAACGGAAAAAATACATCTAGAGAACATTTGAATTCTTAACATACATTCCCCAAACACAAGGGCAACCAAGTTTGTAAAAGAAATGCTACTATATCTTAAATCACTTATCGATCCTCTACACTAATAGTGGAAGAATTTAGTACCACACTCTCACAAACAGACAGGTCACTCACACAAAAACCAAACAGAGAAATGCTGAAGCTAACTGAAGTTATAAACCAAATAGACCTAACAGATATCTACAGAACATTTCTCCAAACACAAAAGAATATACCCTCTTCTCAGCACTTCATGGAACTTCCCTAAAACTGACCATATAGTCAATCATAAAACAAGTCTCAGAAGATGCAAGAAAATTACAATAACATGCTAACACCCTTCACACTATCAGACCACTATTGATTAAAGATGGATATCAACAACAGAAACAATAAAAATTTTAGAAACTTAAGTAAACTGAACAACTCTCCACTGAACAAAAAAAAAATAGGTCAACACTGAAATAAAGAAAAAAATACTTTATAAACTTGAATGAAAATTAATACACAACACATGCAAACTTAATGTGACACAATGAAGGTTTTTCAAAGAGGGAAGTTTTTATGAAGGCACTAAATGGAGAGATTTCGTGCAAGCAACACAGCAAAAAAATCTGAAAGCTGTAGAACAAAAAGATAAACCACACCTAAAAGGAGTAAGTGGCAAGAAATAAACAAGTTGAAAACATTAAATAGAAACAACAACACAAAAAAAAGAATGAAACAAGTAGTTAGTTTTTTGAGAAAACCAGTAAGACTGACAAACCCTCACCCAAATTACCAAAAAGGCAAAAAAAAAATCCAAATTAACAACAGCAGAAATAAAAAGTGGGATATGACATTGGGCACCAAGAAAGTCCAGAGGATCATACTTGAAAAACTTGTACTCCACCAAATTGGCAAACATAAAAGAAAGAATAATTTTCATGTTAGATACCACTTTCAATGTTAAATCAAGACAGATAAGCAAATTAAACAAGACCTATAACCCCAGTGAAATAAAAGCAGTCAATGAAAGTATCCCAAACAAAAGAAGCCCACCAACCATCTGTTTTACTGCAGAATTTTTCCATACTTTCAAAGAAAAGTTAATGTCACTACCCCTTAAATTGTTCCACAAAGTAGAAACAGAAAGATCATTGCCCAATTCATTTTATAAAACTGCAGTTACCTTGATACCCAAACCACATAAAGACTCAAATCCAAAAAAAAAAAGATTTACACACCAATTTCCCGTATGAACATGGATGCAAAAGCAAAAATGTCCAATGAAATACTTGTAAATTGAATCAAAAAACATATCAAAGAAGTCATCCATCATGATTAACTAAGCTTCATTCCAAAGATTCAGGGATGTTTATGGTTTGACATACATAAATCAATTATAAATGAAATCCACCATGTAAACAAACTGAAAGACAGAAATCATGTGATCATCTCATTAGATGCAGAAAATGTCTTTGCCAAAATTCAACACTCCTTCATGCTAAAAGTCCTGAAAATTGTATGGATACAAGGCGAATGCACCATCATAATGAAAAACAGTTTATAGCATGCCCGTAGCTGATATCAACTTAAATGGAGAGAAACTCTAAGCATTTCTACTAAAACAGGAAGAAGACAAGGCTGTTCACTCTCTCCATTCCTATTCAATATAGTAGTTGAAGTGTTAGCTTCAGACAATAAGACAACTAAAGGAAACCTGGGGGATACAAATTGGAAAGGTAAACATCAAAATATTTTAATTTGCACATGATATGATAATATATTTAAGTAACCCTAAAAGTTCCACCCAAGAACCCCTACAGCTGATAAACACATTCAGCAAAGTGACTGGATACAAAATAAACTCACAAAAATAAGTAGACTACCTGTATACAAGTGACAGACTGAGAAAGGAACAGGGAAATCTTGTTTACTTCCAATATCCAGGAGGATAACTCTATGATTTTCTTCAGGTTCACCTTCTTATTTAGCTTCTCTAGGATCACGAATAATAGGCTCAAAGACCTTTAATTTTGGCTAGAATCCACTTATGAGTGAGTACATACCATATTCCTCTTTTGGGGACTGGGTTAACTCACTCAGTAAAGTGTTTTCTATTTCCATCCATTTGCATGCAAAATTCAAGATGTCATTGTTTTTTACCGCTGAGTAAAACTCTAATGTGTATATGTTCCACACCTTCTTTAACCACTCTTCTATTGAGGGGCACCTAGGCTGTTTCCAGGTTCTGGCTATTACAAATAGTGCTGCTATGAACATAGTTGAACAAATGCTTTTGTAGTATGATAGCAACAGGGAAAGAACACTCTTCACAATAGCTTCAAATAATGTAAAATAGCTTAGGATAACTCTAACCCAGTAAGTATAAGACTTGTACACTAAAACTCCAAGTATTTAAAGAAAGAAAATGAAGATATTAGAGGATGGAAAAATCTCCCACGCTTGTGGATAAGTAGAATTAACATAGTAAAAATGGTCCTCCTACTGATAGCAATTTACTGATTCAGTGCAATCTCCATCAAAATTCCAACACAACTCATCACAGATCTAGAAAGAACAATTCTCAATTTTACATGAAAACACAAAAAACACAGGATAGATTAAAAAAATGAAAAATAAAAGAACTTCAGAGGTCTCGCCATTTCCAATTTAAAGTTATACTACAAAGCTATCATAATAAAAAAAAAAGCCAGCATGGTATTGTCAGAGGAATAGACACATATATCAATGGAATCAAATTGAAGACCCACACACCTATGCAAACCAGATTTTGTTTTGTTTTTTCAAGACAGGGTTTCTCTGTAGCTTTGAAGCCTGTCCTGGAACTAGCTCTTGTAGACCAGGCTGGCCTCAAACTCACAGAGATCCGCCTGCCTCAGCCTCCGGAGTGCTGGGATTAAAGGCGTGCACCACCACCGCCCAGCCACAAACCAGACTTTTTTAAACAGAAGACAAATACACTCAAAAAAAAGAAAGAAAAGAAAAGAAAAAAGTAGCATACTTAACAAGTAGTGATGGTCAAACTGGATGTTGCATGTAGAAAAATCCAACAAATCAAAAAGGACTCCATAGAAATTTCTGAACACAGTTTACACTTGGGCTAAGTATTTAAAATGTACTTAGAAAAAAGAAGAATCTAAATAGAGCCAAGCAGCAACAAATGAGTCAAAGACCTCAACATAAATTGAACCTGAAAGAAGAGGGAAAGGGAGATAGCCTTGACTTCATTGGCACAGGAGAAGACTTTCTAAACAGAATACTATGATCATAAGATCAATAATTAATAAATGGGACCTCATGAAACTGAAATGCTTCTGCCTGGCAAAGGATGTCATCATCAGGCAAAGCAACAGCCAACAGAATGGGAAAAGATTTTTAGCAATTCTACATCCAATAGAGGACTAATATCCAAAATAAATAAAGAACTCAAGAAATTTGATATCAAAAAGCCAAATAATCCAATTTTAAAATGATGTACAAACAGTTCTAAAGAGAGAATTCTCAGAAGAATCTCAAATGGCTGAGAAACAAAGAAATGTTCAGCATCCTTAGCCATCAGTGAAATGTAAATCAAAGCTGCTTTGAGATTCCATCTCATACTCATCAGAATAGCTAAGATTAGTAACACAATTAAGAGCTCATGATGGCAAGGATGTGGAATAAGGGAAACACACAATCATCACTTGGAGGAGTGCAGACTTGTACAGAAATTAAGGAAATCTGTACAGTAGTTCCTTAGAAATATGAAAGTCTGTCTACCTCAAGATCCAGCTATACCACTCATGACATTTACCAAAGGATGCTTCCTTATTCCACAAGGACACTTGCTCATACTCAACCATGTTCACTCCTGCTCTGTTCATAATAGCCAGAAATTATAAACATCTAGATGTCCTTCAACAGAAGAAAGGATTTTTTTAATGCAGTACATTTACACAATGGGGAATTACTCAGGTGTGAAAAGAAATAACATCAAGTTTGAATATAGAAGAATGCAAATAGATCCATATTTATCACCCTGTACAAAACTCAAGTACAAGTGAATCAAAGACCTCATTAAAAAACTAGATACACTGAACATTATAGAAGAGAAGATGGGGCATGACTTTGAATTCATTGGCACAGAAAACAACTTTTTAACAGAACAGTGATAGCACAGGCACTAAGAATAACAATTAGTAAATAGGATCTCATGAAACTGAGATGCATCAGTAAGACAAAAGATATCAACAATTGCACAAAGAGACAGCCTTCAGAATGGGAAAAGACTTTTATCAATTCCATATCTGATAGAGTTCTCATATCCAAAATATATAAAGAATTCAAGAAACTAGATATCAAAAACCAAATAATACAATTTAAAAATAAGGTACAAATCTAAACAGAGAATTCTCAGTTGAGGAATCTCAAATGATTGATAAACACTTAAAGAGATGTTCAACTTCCTTAGACATCAATGAAAATACAAATCAAAACTACTTTAAGAGTCCATATTACATCTGTATGAATGACTAAGATCAATAACAAGTGACAGTTCATGCTGTCAAGGATGTGTAACAAGGGGAAAACTCCTCAATTGCTGGTGGAAGGGCACAATTGTACAGCCACTATGGTAATCAGTTTGGTGGTATCTCAGAAAGCTGGAAGTCTAACTACCTCAAGACCAAACTATATCAATCTTGGGCATATACCCAAAGGACACTCCATTCAATCACAAGGACATTTGCTCAACTATTTCATTGAGGCTTTGAGATGTGAGATTCACTTTTGTATGCTGTGAATATTTTATTACCATTGGTTAATAAAGAAGTCTCTTTAGCCTATGTTTGGCAGGGCAGAATATAGCAAGCCAGGAAATCCAAGCAGAGATAGAAGAAGAAAGAAGGCAGAATCAGGCAGACACCATGTAGCTGCCAAAGAAGAAAGAAACCAGAGCCTTACCAATAAGCCACAGCCTCATGACAATACACATATTAATAGAAATGGATTAATTTGAAGCATAAGAGCTAACTAGTGATATTCTTGAACTGTTGGTCAAACAGTGTTGTAATTAATATAGTTTTGTGTGACTATTCGGGTCTGGGAGGCCAGAAAATGAAAAAGTAGTCTCCAACTACATAATGACACCATTATTCTTAATAGCCAGAAATCGGAAACAACTTAGATGTCCCTGAACCAAAGAATGGATAAAGAAAATGTGGTATATTAACACAGTGCAGTATCATTCAGCTGTTTTAAAAATGACGTCATGAGATTTTCAGGCAAATGCTTGTAAATAGGAAAAAATCACCCTGAGTGATATAACCAGACCCAGAAATACAATATTATATGTATTCACTTATAAGTGGGTTTTTAACTGTTAGGTAAATGATAATCAAGCTACGATCCACAGACCCAGAGAGGTTAGGTAAAGAGGAGAACTCTGGGGAGACACATGGACTTCACTGGGAAGGAAAAACAGATCTTGTAGGTAGACTGAAAGCAAGTAGGGATGGAAGTAGGAGAGATTAGCTCTGGGGGAAAGAAATGGATGAAGAGAGTGTCAGGAGAGACAGATGGAATTGGGGCATTTGGGAGATAGTGTGGAAACCTAGTACAGTGTCACAGAACATTTCTTATTGCCTGCAAGATGGAGGACTCTCAGCTACTTCTCCAGAACCATGTCTGTCGACAGACCACCATGCTCCCCACTTCCTGGAATCTATAAGGGTGACTATCATAGTTACGATTTCTATTGCTGTAAGGAGAAACAATGATCACAGTAACTCTTATTAGAAAATGATTTAATTGTGGTGGTTCACTTACAGTTTCAGAGGTCCAGTCCATTATCATCATGGTGGGCAGACATGTTAGAGTTAATGTTTTCTTTGACTGATGAGTCTATTTCCTCTATTGTATCTCAGTGCTTGAGAGTCTCTCTTTCATCTCTTGTATTCTGCTGTCTTTGCTTGCATTTTTTTGGTTCCTTATCATTTTCTCATGATTCCTGTTTCTATAATTTCCTCAGCTTGTGTTTTCTTTATTGTCTCTATTTCAGTTTTCAAGTCTTGAATAGTTTATTTCATATGTTTGACTGATTTTAGTTGGTTTTCTTTAAGGGATTTGTCAACGTCTTCCAATTTTTTGCTTGCTTTTTCATTCATTTCTTTGAGAAAATTTTTCATTTCCTCTTTAAGGACCTCAAACACTCTTCTAAAGCTATTTTTAGGTCATTTTCTTCTGCTTCATCTATATTTGGTTGTTCACGTCTTGCTGTTATAAAGTCACTAGCTTTTACTGGTGTCGTATTGCTCTTTGTGGTGTTGCATGTGTTCTTGCCTTGTCTACCCATCCTTTCTTCTGATTGGTATAGTTGTGGCTGTCTGTGACTCTGGTGATCAATCTTCCAAGTGCCAGTAGATCCAAGGCTCAGATGGTTGCTACTCATGGTGCAGTCAGGGCTACGGTTCCAGTCACCCCGTTGGTCAGTCTGTGTTCCTGGAGGTCGCTTGGCATTCCTGGGGTTTGCTCTGCTCCTGTGGAGTTCGCTGTCTCAGGCCTGCCTCGGTCTGGGTCACTGGCTTAGTCCTGCTTCCATAAACATCCCTGGTCTGGATCTGCTCCTGCTCCTGTGGAGCTTGTCATCTCAGGCCCACTTGAGCCCAGGTCACCAGCTCAGTCCTGGAGTTCGCTGTCTCAGGCCTGCTCCACCCCAGGACAAATCTTATAAAGCAAACATTTAATTGAGGGAATTTGCTTACAGCTCAGAGTTTCAGTCCATCATGGCAGGGAGCTTGGCAACATGTAGGCTGGAACTGAGTCCTACATCTTTTCTCAAAGGCAACAGACAGTCCCCTGACTGTCACACTGAGTGAAGCTTGAGAAAAAGACCTCGAAGCCCACCCCGACAGTGACACACTTCTAACAGAAGGTGTGACCCAGATTAAAGGTGTGCCCTCCAGCCTCAAGGTCTGGAGTAAAAGCACGCGTCATCCAGTCTCCTCTAACAAAGCCATACCTCCTAAGAGTGCCCCTCCTTATGAGTTTATGGGATTATGCGGCCAATGATATTCAAACTCCCACACTAATGCAGCCTTAATATTAGGGGAGATGCCTAGTCTTATTGCAACTTGGTAAGCCATATTTGGTTGAGATCCCTAGGAGTCCTGCCCTTTTCTGAAGGAAAACTGAGGAGGAATGAATGGGGTGGGGGAAGGCTGGAAGAAGAGAAGGTAAAGGAAACTGTAGCTTAAATTAATATATCAGAAAATAAATGAATAATTTTAAATTAGAGCTTTCCAGGCCATGCATGGTGCATCATACCTTTAAGAAGCAAAGACAGGTGAATCTCTGTGAGACTGAGGCCAGTTCAGTCTACACAGTGTGTGTCTGAGGGCCACACAGTGAAACCCTGTCTTTAAAAAATAAATAAATAAATAAATAAATAAATAAATAAATAAATAAAGCGTGTGAAGCAGTGGTGGCTCACACCTTTAATCCCAGCATTTGGGAGGCAGAGACAGGTCAACCTCTGAGTTTGAGGCCAGCCTGGTCTACAAAGTGAGTTCCAGAACAGCCAAGGCTATACAGAGAAATCATGTCTCAAAACACCAAAAAATTAATAATAATAATAATAATAATAATAATAATAATAATGATAATAGTTATCCCTCTTTGCCTAAATTAATTCTCCAAACTGCCTTTCTAATACACTAGAGGTCAGGATTTTAGTACATGAACTAGAGGAAGTACACGCATTAAGTTCATTTCAACGCTTTTTAAACGTCTCATAAAACCTTGGGCAATTCAAGCTAATTCAATTTCTCTTCCTCTGGTAAGTTACATAGACCATTCAGGTCACCCAAACTAAATTTGTAAAGCATGATTTGAGCCAGGTATTATATATTATATCTGTGTGTTTTGAGCCAGAGAAAAATCACAGATCTACCTCAAAACTTATGCTCCTGATCTAGGGACTCACAGAAATTAACTTAGCTACTGGTCAGGCCAATGACAATCCCATGTCCAAATCTGAGAAGTGGAAGAAGATTTAGACACCATGTGTGGTGCAAAGAGAAATGGAAATATCTGACATGTCCATTTATATCAGACTCTTTCTTTATATAGAACACCAGTCGTTCAAAGGTAGAGCCCAGGTCTAAAGTACAAGTGGTGTCTAGAAGACAGGGAAATTGACAAAGCTCTTGTTATCAGGCTATAGGTAAGGACTGAATGACAAGCCCACAAGAGAAACCATACCATTCCTTAGAAAGCACAACAAAACTCAAATAGGAAAGAACTTCACCCAAGAAACAACATCAGTACTTAAACACTGTGCCTAGTTGATGGAGAGAGAAGCAAAAGCTGACTCTGGCAGAATAATGAGGATCAGCAAAATGGCTGCTGCACCCCAATCCAGGAGAGTAGCTCCATTCTAGGGTGCACAAGTTCACACGGTTTCTTTCTCCTGGAAGAGTGGGCTCAGGTGGTGAAGAGTCGGCGTGACAGTGAACAGCATCAGTGGCTCTAACCGTGGCCACATTAAACAGCAGAGAAAGACAACGGGGCAGCTACTAACATTTTGAGACTGCTTCCTATTTCTCACAAAATAGCCTTTCTTCAGTTCTTTCTAAGTCATTTTAACTCTGTCTCTTCTGGCCCCTTCATTTCTTTAAAAACAATGAACGCTGTAGTGAAAGTTCAGTAGGTGAAGTGTCTACTGTAAGCGTGAGGACCCGAGTCCAGTTCCTCGGAACCCAGGGAAGAAGCCAAGCACGAACTGGAAGCCTGTAATCCAGCCCTGGAAAGGGAGGGTCCCCGGAACTCACTGGACGTCTATTCTTGACAAATTACCAAACTCTACGTTCGTTAAGAGCCTCTGACTGAGAAAATAAGGAAGTGAGTGACCTTGCCCAGGAAGTTGGAGGGGCTCTTGGAACCACACTTCTCCCTAAAAGTCTGTACAGTTAACAGTTGCAATGGGAAGTGGGGGATTTTCTTTAGTGCCATACTGGGAATGTGCCCAAGCTCCTATAAATAAAGATTGACAGGCCATACTGTGTGTAGAGGAGAGGCTGCTGTGCTGTTCTAGAAGCAGTGAGGAAGGCAATGCATGGAACCAAGGAAAACACACGAAGAAGGGCTCAGAGTTATGGAGTGTGAGGCTGCACCGTTCCACCAGAAACTCCAATTGTTCAAAAAGAAAACCTTCAGACATCATCTAGCATGACTTCCTACTCTAAGCAGCAAAACATTCATGTGTTTCCTAGAGACACAGCCAGGAATTTTCCAGCAAGAAAACAGAAACTCTCCCCCCTCTCATGAAGAGGACTGATTCAAAGTATCCTGCTTGTAAACACATCACCGTTCTATTATTGACCCTAGAGATGTTTAAAGAAGCTAAGATGTCACCCCTTTTCAGTCTCAGGCCTAGGTACTCAGGATAGACTGGTATTTCTGTCACTGGTATTCAGCAAAGATGGGGGTCATCGGCTGTAAAGTTATCATGTCAAACCACAGACCTCTAGAAACTGAGTCTGTTCAAACAAGCACTTTGCTTTGATGAAAAAAAATGTATGTCTGCCTCTTTCCAGGATGCTGTCAATGCGACTGGAATTGACGTCAAGATCTGACCTTGCTGTTCTTCCAGAGCAGAGCCTGCTTTACAAGGTGAAACACACCAGCAGACTTCAGTCAAAATGTAGATGGTGACAGCATGTGTGGATTTCATCATTTCCCTGGTAACAGGATGTAGCTGTCTCAGGCAATTGTTTGTAACTGAAGCCTGTCCATGTTTAGCATATTTCCTACATTTAAAAAATCAAAACAAGTTTCCACTATAATTATAACGATGGGTTTTTTATCACTATTGATCCTTATTGTTTGTTCATAAGGAGTCCCCATAGCAGGGCATGGGAAAATTCATCTTCTTTGCAATTAGCTCCAAGATTCCTACAAAACAAATCACTCCCTAGCCTATGGAATACTATTGACTATTGGGAACAGGGATCAACTACGCACTGGACTGTCAATCTAGAGGAGTATTTACTGTGGAAGACTTCGCTACTCATTGCAGGCTGCTAAGCAGAATCCTGCACTCTAGTTACTACAGGCCCATAGTTCCTTTCCTTCCCAGTTACAGAACCAAAACCATCACCAGACATTGCACAACACCCCGCCCCCAGGAGTGAAACATTTCCCTACTTGAAAACCAGACATAAAAATACGCCTGGGATGGGGGGGGAGGGAGGAAGGATGAATATGGGATCAGGGAAGATTATATTTCAACTAAGGGACCCATTTTAGGGTTTACAGGAGACTTGATTATATATGGGATCCCAGGTCCAAGGAGAGATCCCCCAGATTGCTCTCTGGACAGAGGAGTGGGTGCCTGAATCGGCCGTGGCCCATGTCCATACTGATGTATATTTTGCTTATCACCATAGATCCTGCATCTGACGAAGGACGGCGATACAGTCGGTGACCCATATTGCAGCACCGGACTGAGCCCCCCGAGGTCCAAATGACGAGCAGAAGGAGGAAGAACATGAAAAAGGAAATCAGGACTGCGAGGGATGCTATCACCCACTGATACAAGGGAACGGATCTGATGAGAGTTTACCAAGGCCAGTTGGACTGGGACTGAAAGAGGACGTGATCTAACTAGACTCTCCGAATTTGGCCGGATTCTCTGACTGTGGCTGACCTGAAGTCTTTCTGAAAAGCCATTGACTATGACACTGGGACCTGTTTCCTCTACATATAATGGATTTTGGGGACCCAGTCTGTTTGGACACTCACCTTCCTGGACCTGGAGGGAGGGGGAAGGAACTGGAACTTCCCACAGGGCAGGAAACCCTGACTGCCCTGGGGGACGAAGAGGGAGGAGGAGGGGGAGTAGGGGGAGTGGGAGGGTGTTGGGAGGGGGGGTGGAAATGGAAACTTTTATAATTTAATAAAATTTACTAAAAAAAAAAAAAAATACGACTTAGATTATAAACTGCTCTGCGCTCAGCATTCCGGGCATAGTATTAAAGTGAAGGTGGCCGTCCTTCTGGCTTCTGTCCACGTGAAATCTGCTGCGTGTTCCAGTCTCTTCAGAGGGAAGTGTGAATGCCCTGTTTCTTGACAAATGACTTTAATTATTAGATTGTACCACAATGTGTATCAAAGTACAAGGGCAAAGCCTCAGCGCTGCTGTCAAGACAACCGATGCCTCTTCAAGCAAAGGAGAAAAAAAAAATCAAAGACTTGTAGGATGCCAGTTGAGCAGGAATCCAAAGCCAAAGGCAAGTGCTGTGGCCGCGGCTGAGCACCTGGTACTTTGTGGAAGAGCTGAATACTCAAGAAAATTGAGACTTCAAATGAGCATCCACCTAACAAGCTGCAATTTTGTTTCATTGCGGGGACAGGAGAGGACAAGTTGGAGAAGAAACCAGGGGAGAATTCAACTGACAGTCCGTTCGCCAATTCAGTGAGGAGTTCAAGACAATCTTCAGAATGCGGCAAGACAAAGGCGTCATTATGTGTAATTACCGCTTACCAGTAGCACGGATTGATAACAAGCTTCCTCACCAATCTTACCCCGCCATTATGAGAAGAGGCGATTAAACTAATTAACAAATCAACTTTTCTGTGTAACATTGGGCTCAATAGCAAGAAAATAATGAAAAATAGGCTGGCATATTCAGAGAGATGGGATGAAACAGAATTCTCAAGCTAACAGTATGGAGAGCTACAATAGCCAGCAAATGTATACATTTTGGCAAAAACTCGAATGAGCATTAGGAATTACGAGGCCATGTGATCAAAGCCACACTGAAATTTATAGTGTTTTGTTTACTCAGGAAAACCAGCTACACTCACAACAGTGTGCTCAGTGCTATACATGTATAAACACAAGGTATAAAATAACAGCCCATTCATAGAGAAGTTAGACTGGTGACAACTTCACACATCACACAAAAAGAATCTGTTTAATCATGAAATCATTTTCTAGGAAGAGAAAAAGACCTAGTCTCCCATGCTAGTATATTTTGTACTGCTCTCAATACCCTCATTCTCCAGTGGACAAGACACCATGATTCCTGGAGCTATTTCTAGCCTGAGGCCGTTCACAAACTAGCGATGCTCCAGAAGGACGCGGGACAGTTTTATGTCAACTTTACCAATCTAAAGTCACCTGAGAGGAGGAAACCTCGATTAAGAAAGGGCCTTCGTAAGATCAGGCTGCAGACAAGCTAATAGAGGATATTATTTTCTTTCTTTTTTTACAGTTAATTTTTTATTTTTTATTAATTAATTAATTTTCCCAGCCTGATCACAGATTCCCTACCCTCCAGTCCTCCCAATCCCTGCCCCCAGCCTCCAATCCCTTTCCTGCCTCCAACCCCTCCCACAACCCATTCTCTCTCCTTTCCCTTCAGAAAAGAGCAGGGCTTCCAGTTGTGTCAGCCATGGGATATTACGTTCCAGTAACACTAGGCACCTCGTCACCTATCAAGACTGTACAAGGCAACCCAGAAGGAGGAAAGGGTCCCAAAAGCAGGTAACAGAGTCAAAGACAGCCCCTGCTCCCACTGTTAGGAGCCCCACTAGAAGACCAAGTGCAGAGGACCCAGATCAGTCCCTTTCAACTTCTCTGGTTGGCGGTTCAGTCTCTGTGAGCCCTCATGAGCGTAGGGCGTTTTCTTCATTAGTAATTGATGGGGGAGGACCCAGCTCTTTATGGGTGGTGCCATCCCTGGCTGGTGGTCGTGGGTTCTATAAGAAAGTAGGCTCAAATGTCATGATGAGCAAGCCAGTGCGCAGTCCTCCTCCGTGGCCTCTGCTTCCGCTCCTGTGGGGGGTCACTGACCTGCTTGAGCTGTCCTGATTTCCTCTGATGGTGAGCAGTGATGTGGCAGCGCAAGACAAATAAACCCTTTCTTACCCAGCTCCTGCTTGTTTCTGTTTGTTTGTTTGCTTGCTTGCTTGCTTGCTTGTTTTGGTTTCTCAAGACAGAATTTCTCTAAGCAACAGCCCTGGCTGTGCTGAAATTCAATCTGTAGACCAGGCTGGTCTCAAACTCAGAGAGTTTGCCTCTGCCTCTCCCTGTTGAGTTCAGGGATTAAAAGCATGTGCCACCATCGCCCAGTTCCAACTTGCTTTCGACCATGGTGTTTCATCGCAACAATAGACCCCTAACTAGAGCAATAACCACCTGTGGTAGTGCTGGCCAGTGACATCCCCGTAGCCATCTGTGTGCCTACTGACCACTTAAAACATGTGAAACATGGTCGATGAAATTGGGGGCTGCATTTTAAATTTAGCTTCAATCTGCTTTATCTTAAAAACTGGTACTAATTTCAATTATCGGGAAACTTAAATATGTGTGGAATAACTCCTGTATATGCGGTTATAAATTTCATAAAATCAAATAAGGAAAAAAAAACCTAACAAAAAACTTAGCATTTAAATTGTAATTAAACTAAATCTCTGCTCATTAAAGTAAAAGATTCCAGATTTCAAATATTTGGTATGAAAAATGTAAAATATATCATTAATATTTGCACATTGACTACTTGCTTAATATATTTTATAACTTTGAATTAAATATAGTATTGTTTTGTTAAATAGAAATACCTTTTGTTTTTATTTCTTTTAATGTGTCTACTAGAAAATTTTAGGTTTTGTTTTAGGCAGTTAGCACCAAACAGATGAATAATATGCCGTATGCAGCAGCATGTTAGAAATGACGAGAGGAACCTGGTAGCAGAAAGGACATCAGTACAGAAAATCAACAAAGCACAATGACCCATCAGTATATCTAAACCATGAGAATATATTCCTGTTTCAGAGGTTCCTAGATATCTGCTGTTATGTACTGTAACTCCTTAAATATGTGTTTATCGTGTACCACAAGTTTAAAAGATATGTGCATTCCGAGATGGTTGAATTGCTCTAATTAAAATATGCATTACTCCATGGACTTGTCGATTTTTGTCATAAGAACATTTAAAATCTCCTCCTTTTTAGCAATTTTCGAAAGTATGACACATTTTTATTAATTATAACAACTTTCATGGTTTGAACATGAAGTATCCCCTCCAGACTTCTTGAAAGTTGTGTTGAAAGCTTGCTCCTCAACTAGAGGCTTCAATTTGGAGACAGTGGAAACTTTAGGAGGTGGGGTCTAGCGGGAGGAAGTACGGCACAAGAGGGGTATGTTTGAAAATGTTTTCTCCTTCTCCATCCTTTTCTCCCTTGGGTGTCCCGTCTGCGGATGGACAGCCCCTGTGGCATGCCCCTGCCTCTGTGATAGTCTGCTTCCTCATTTGTTCAGCAGAGCCGAGGCTATCAAAAGAAAGCTCTGAAATTATGAGCCAAGAGACTGGAGAGATGGCTCGTCCATTAAGAGCACTGACTGCTCTTCCAGAGGATCTGGGTACCATTCCCAGCACACATACAGGGAAACACCAATGCACATAAAATAAAAATAAATACATTTTTTAAAATTATGAGTCAAATTTTTTCTTCCTCTCCTCATGTTGTCTCTAGAGGATATTGTTTGAATGTTGGAAGAACTAATAGAAATTTGAATGGCCATTGCTGTGATTAAATCTGACCATTTGTTATAATGCCTTTGAACACATTTGTGGGAGGGATTGGGGGAAGTGGAGAAATGGGGTAGAGAAAGCCTAAAATGCTCTGAGTTTAATGGGTGATATGGTAGGAGCTTAGGAGACCAGAAACCCAGTAAGAAGGCTGGCGTCAAAGACTGTGCCATGACGTTTCAGGGGAAAACAAGGACTTCAGTGGGACTGAACTAGAAGCTATTCCTGTTACATTCTGCCAAACAACTTGGCTACGGTCCTGAGAATTGGTGCTGAGGTTGACCGAAAAGTGATTGTCTAACTGATCTGGCAGAACAAATTTCAAGGTAATCCGGTATTCGAGATAAGATATGATTATTACTACCTGCTTTTAGTCAGCTGTGTTTATTGTCAACTTGATTCAACCTCGAGTCAGCCCCTATTGCTATAAAAGTACAGTGAGACTTGTGGGGAGGGGAAGTAGAGTAGATAGATGGTCCCAATCCTCGCCTGGGCAGTTTTGGAAAGCTAGCCATCGGTGTGCGTCTGGGGGAGATGGCCCCATTGCGCTCAGACTCGCTGGTGGCTAGCCAGCTCAGCTACCACGCAGGCGCAGATCCAGGACTTTGAACTGGCCCATCCCAACCCCTATCCTATCTATAAGCCACTGAGACAAGTGAAAGGGCCAGTCCTGCAGAACCAAAGCAGCAAGACCTCCATGACTCAGGGAAATAGCAGGATATTCAAGAGGAGTCTCGATGAGGGTCCAGTACTGATGGTGTAGCTGGAGCTGGGACCGCGAACCAGACCAATAACTCATTTCACTGAACATTGGCCAGTGCAGCTGATTGGACAAAAGGGTACAACATGTGACACTGCAGCTTCCACGGAGAGACTCTTTTCTATTTTCTTTTTTCTTTTCGGGGATGATTACAAGGGTATAGTGTAGATACAGGACTGGGAAATGAGGGGGATTGGGATGCATGATGTGATATTCAAAAAGAATCAGTAAAAAAAGTTATTGTGGGGGGCGGGCTGGAGAGATGGCTCATAGGTTAAGATCACTGACTGCTCTTCCACAGGTCCTGAGTTCAATTCCCAACAACCACAAGGTGACTCACAGTCATCCGTAATGAGATCTGATGCCCTCTTCTGGCCTGTGGGCAAACATGCAAGCAAACACTATGTACATAATAAATAAATGAAATCTTTTTTTTTAAGGCAACTCTCCAACTTTATTTGAGATTCAGTAGGTTAGTTCTCATCCACATTGACTGTCTGTAGATTTTTGAATGTGGTAACAGGCACATAAGTTACCAATGTGTAGAGTTTGTTTGGCGAGTCCTCATCCTCATTACGTTTTCTGGACAAACGTACCCGGATACGGTATGGAACGTTCCTTATTCCTTTGGCCCAGACGGCTTTATTGAGCCTGGTATCAATCCGCACATCTGGAGTCCCCATCTCCTTCGTAGCAAATTTCCGGATTTCTTTGAGTGCCCTAGGAGCACGCTTCTTGAAGCCCACGCCATGGATGCGCTTGTGAATGTTGATGGTGTACTCTCGGGTCACCACTTCGTTGATGGCAGAACGGCCCTTCTTCTTCTCGCCACCCTTCTTTGCGGTGAAGCAAATTTTTTTTTTTTTTTTTGAGCCATTCTGCCGGGCCCAAGCTGGAAAGATAAATGAAATCTTTAAAAAAAGAAGAAGAAGGAAAGAAAAAATAAGAAAAATAAGTACTGTTTTTTTAAAAAAAAAAAAAAAAGTTATGGGTGGAAAAGGTAGGTAGAAAAACTTGCAGTTTGGTCAGGAAATCTAATGTAAACTTGAGGCCAAGGAACTGATTATTTCTGAAGAGATTAACGCCATTTTTTCAAGGCTCAAAATATTCTGCACTGAAACGACAGGAATGATGCTTAAAGGGCATTTTAGGAAAGGTCCAGACCCCACCCATCACAGACTGAAGACTCTAAGAGTGTGAACTCATATGAAAGACTTTCCTTTGAGAAAAGAGCACGTCTGAGTCACCTCTCCTGCTTACCATGCTTGCACGGGACCACCAAAGAGG
This sequence comes from Myodes glareolus, assembly GCF_982192425.1. Lineage (NCBI taxonomy): Eukaryota > Metazoa > Chordata > Mammalia > Rodentia > Cricetidae > Myodes > Myodes glareolus. The sequence continues at coordinate 51,289,638 of NC_142041.1, read as the reverse complement.
TTGTTTCCCCAGGACTCGTTTTGCCATGTTCAGTAACCCAGATGCTCAGAAACCAACGAGGACACTCTCCTAGAGTTCCAGAGAGCGTACAGATTTGCAGCAAGCTCTGGCAATGTCCACAGGATGCTAGTTTTACAGATATTCACAATTCAAAAGTTAGGGAGGAATGGAGACTTCCACCCGGATTCCAAAGGGGACCTGTAAAACCAGGAAGTATGGGAGAGGGTCAGGCGGCCCCTAAGGTACAATGTGTGAAGAGGAAGGTGAGGTCTTCTCGGTAATATGGAGATCATGGGGTGTTAGAAAACGTTAAATGCTCGCTGTGAACGCACAGATTGTAAGGATAACTAGCCCACAAGAGAGGCCGGATGCCAGGCATGGAACTACAGGATTCAGAGTGTGTTCTCCAGGGTCTCAGGCCTTCTCCAGGAATCCTTCCTTCTTATTCTCCTGTTCCTCCCTTGGAGCGACTATTCATTCTGTAGTACTGTTTCTTACAATAATAGGATTATCTTTTGATTTTTCAGGTAGTTGCATCTAAAAGGTTACCTGTTGCTGTTGTTGTTGTTTTTGTTTTGTTTTGTTTGTTTTTATTTTTTTAGGTGCCTTCACCCAGTTCCCATATATATATATATATATATATATATATATATATATATATATATATATATATGGAGAGAGAGAGAGAGAGAGAGAGAGAGAGACTTATTCTTACTTATGAATGCCCAACCTTAGCTTGGCTTAAGTCTAACCAGCTTTTCTAAGTTAAATTAGCCTATTTCTCTTCTTCTATGTCTGGACTTTTTAGCTTTCTTTATTCTATATGTCTTTCTTCCCTTCTTACTCTGTGACTGGCTGCATGGCTGGGCCCTGACGTCCTCCTCTCCTTCTCCTTTTCTTGATCCTCCCTCTTCTCTTTCTCTTCTCCTATTGATGCTCTCTGGACAGCCCTGCCTATCCTTTCTCCTGCCTATCTATTGGCTGTTCAGCTCTTTATTAGACCAATCAGGTGTTTTAGGCAGGCAAAGTAACGTAACCGTACAGAGCTAAACAAATGCAGCATAAAAGTATGCAACACATCTTTGCTTCACTAAACACATACTCCACAACATAAATGAATGTAACACATTTTGAAATAATATTCCACAACAGTTATCTTGAGTATAAGAAGAGACTTTAAGCTTGGACTTCTGAATGTTATTAAAACTATTAAGATTGGGACTGAAGAAATGGTTGCTGGTGCAGAGGGTCTGAGTTCAGATTCTATTACTGACATGGTGACTCACATGTGACTTCAGTTCCAGGGGATTCCATGTCTTCTTCTGACCTCAGTGGCCACCAAGCAAGCATGTAGTGCACATACATGCATGCAAGCAAAAGATGCATACACATAAAATAAATGTTGAAAAATACACTACTATTTTTGAAACTCTTACATTTTTTAAGGAAATGGCCATGAGCCAGAAAGTGCCCTTTGAATATGAAATGTTCCATGAACTCATGTGTTGAATGCTTGATCTGTGAGACTAAAACAGGAACACTATCCCTTGCAGGTTAAGAATTCTGTGCTTAGTTAAGACAGTTAAAAACAAATTCCTGTTTGTGCAGTGCAGGTTAAGGTTTCTGTTTGTAGTTAATAAAAAAGTTCTTCCTAGCCGGGCTGTGGTGGCACACGCCTTTAATCCTAGCACTTGGGATGCAGAGGCAGGCGGATCTCTGTGAGTTCGAGGCCAGCCTGGTCTACAAGAGCTAGTTCCAGGACAGCCTCCAAATCTACATAAAAACCTTGTCTCCAAAAAAAGCAAAAAAACAAAAAACAACAAAAAAGGAAAAGAAAAAGAAAGCAAAAATTTCTCCTAGACAGCAAAGAAGACCCTAAGAGAGACATACATGGATCCACCTAGGAAGGAGAAAAAGACAAGATCTCCTGAGTAAACTGGGGCCATGGGGGCCATGGGAGAGAATGGAAGGAGAGAGGAGAAGAAGGAAGGGTGAGAAAAATGTATAGTTCAATTAAAAACAATAAATAAAATAAAATAAGGATAAGTTCTTGTTTGTCCTCTGTTAAATCCTTGCAAGTTATGGTTTCTGTTTGTAATTAAGAATAAGTTCCTGCCAGCCCTTCTTGTGAGCAAGGGAGAGCTGTCCTCATTATTCTTCTGCCATGTGGATGTGTGGGCAGGGAAGAGATGTCCTACCCCCCAGCCCATCAATACCTGAAGGAGGTGGGAGAGCTGGTACTGAGGTCATAAGAACAGGAGAGCTGGACCTGCCCCTTAACAGAGCTGGCCCTAACGGTGTAGGTGTGCGAGAACTGACCCTGAAAGCAGGAGAACTGGCCCTGCCCCTTCCTCATCACTGCAAGGGATGAACTAGCCAGGGTAATGCAGGAGAGCTCACCCTGGTGGTGAGGACAAGGGAAAAGCTGGCAGGCTGACCAACCCTGCAACTACCCAGTCCCAGAGGGGTTATATGTCAGCCCGTCATAATATCCACCCCATCTGTGATCTGTTGGAGCGCATAAGGAACTGGTCCTGTAGACCCAAATCTGCAGGATATCCACAACACAGCACAATAACAGGATAACCAAGAGGCATCCCAGTGAGGGCCTAGCATCAGTAGTGTAGCAGAAACCAGAAGCATCAAATCAGACCAATGACTCTTTGCAATGAACACTTGCAAGTAAAGATGAAAGGGTTTACTATTAAGTGACTCACTGTGTCATCCTACAGCTTCAATGACGAGGTTGGGGTTTTTTTTTCTTACTACTTTTTTTTTTTTACTTTTGTCTTCTTTTTCCTCTTAAATTTTATTTTACTTTTTTTTATAGGGAAACTGCAGGGGCAGAGGGCGGATACAAAAGGGACAGGGAAATGAATGGGATGGAGATACATGATGTAAAAAAAGGTCCAAATAACAAATAAAAAGAAAAGTTTAAAAAATAAGTTCCTGATACTTAGATCTGATGTAAACTGCAAAATGTTTTCAACCTACACTAAATTTGAGACCACATTCATATGCTGCATATTCTTACCCTTGTTTCTGCCCTTTCATTGTATCTTTTGAGCAATGTTGAGCAGCCACATCTCTTGCCTCTGTGTATACCTTATCTCACCTGTAAAAGGGACTTCTAGAGACCAGCAGGGGCTGCTCTCTCTATCCTGACTTAGGGTGAGATAGCCAGCTGGTCAGGCCAAGATGCACTCCAAAATACAGCTTGCTTTAATCTGACAATCATGGGTTTGGTCTTCCTCCTTGCAATTGTCAGGTTTGACCAGTCCTCACCTGGTGTGGATCTTATTTGGGAGAAAATTTAGGAAATAGGACCTAACTGACAACGTAGATCACTGGGGAGCGTCTTTGAAAGTTAGCTCATGTTCTTAATCTGTTCTAATTCAGCTTCAGTTAATATGAAAAAACACTCTGACCAAAACAATGTGGGGGAAAAAAGAGCTTGTTTTGCTTCTACTTGCTGGTCATAATTCATTATTGAGGAAAGTCAAAACAGAAACACGCAGGAATAAGCCGGGCAGTGGTGGCACATGCCTTTAATCCCAGCACTTGGGAGGCAGAGGCAGGCAGATCTCTGTGAGTTCGAGGCCAACCTAGTCTACAAGAACTAGTTCCAGAACCGTCTCCAACATTACAGAGAAACCCTGTCTCAAAAAACAAGCAAAAAAAAAAGGTGGGGGGGGAGAAAGAAAGAAAGAAAGAAAGAAAGAAAGAAAGAAAGAAAGGAAGGAAGGAAGGAAGAGGAATTAGTGCAAAAGTCACAAAGGGAACATATAAAATATATACCCACAAATCCAGCCCTACAGAAGGTACTAAGAAGGAAAAATCCAACCTTAGAAGGTTAACTACACCCACCAAAACACAAGCAACAAATAATTTCACACCATCCATCATAACCCAAAGAAAGAAAACATATACGTGCACACTCGTACTATCACCATCAACAACTGCAGCCAAAGAAGAGAAATTAATAATTGTTGGAAATTTGTATCTCTCAATATCAATGGACTTAATTCCCTAATAAAAAAAGTCAAAGACATACTAGTGACTTAACAGAATGGGTGTGAAAACAAGATCCATCCTACTGTGAACAAGAAACACTTTAAAGATAGATATTACTGCAGAGTAAAGGGTTGGGAAAAGATTTTCCAAGTAAATGACTACAAGAAGCAAGCTGGAGTTGCTATTCTAACATCTTACAAAACAAACTTCAAGCAAAAATTAATCAAAAGATATGAATACTCATTATAACCATCAGAGGAAAAATCCACCAAGATGATGTCTCAAGTCTCAACATCAATGCCCCAAACACAAAAGCACCCAGATTTATAAAGGAAACACTACTAAAGTTTAAACTGCACATTGATAGTGAAAGACTTCAATACTCCACTGTCACCAATGGACAAGTCATCTAAACAAAAACTAAATAGGGAAATAGTAGAGCTAACAGATGGTTATGAGTCAAATAGACATAACAGCTATCTGTAAAACATTTCACCCAAGCACAAAAGAATATACCTTTTTCTCAGCACCTCATAAAATATTTACTAAAACCTACTACATCTCGGTCACAAACCAAGCCTCAACAGATACTAGAAAATTGAAATAAATCCCTCTATCCTATCAAATAGCCATGGATTAAAGCTGGATATCAGCAAGAACTACAGAAACAACAGAAAGTTTATAAACACATGGAAATTGAACAATTACTGAATGACTATTAGGTCAAGGTAGAAATAAAGAAAGAAATTAAAGACTTCCTAGAATTCAATGAAAATGAATACACAACAGACCCAAACTTTTGAGAAACAATGAAAGCAGTGCTAAGAGGAAAGTTCGTAGCACTAAGTACCTACATAAAAAAATTGAAGAGATATCATACTTGTGACTTAACAGCACACCTGAAAGTTTGACAACAAAAGGAAGCAAACTTGCCAGGAAGAGTAGATAACAGGAAATAATCAAACTGAGGGTTGAAATCAATAAAATAGAAACAAAAAGAACAATACAAAGAATCAATGAAACAAAGAGTTAGTCTTTGAAAAAAAATCAACAAAATAAACAAACCCTCATCCAAAATAACTAAAAGACAGAGAGAAAATATACAGATTAACAAAACCTAAAATGAAAAGGGAGGAATAAAACAAGACACTGAAGAAATCCAGAGAATTCTTAGCTCATACTTCAAATAATGTACTCTAAAAGATTGGAAAAACTAAACTAAATGGGCAAGTTTCTTAATATACACCACTTACCAAAATTAAATCAAGATCAAACAAAAAATTTAAATAGACTTATAACCCCCAAGGAAAGAGAAGCACTTATTAAAAGTCTCCCAACCAAAACAAATCCCAACCAAAACAAAACCCAGGGCCAGATGGTTTTAACACAGAATTCTATGAAACTTTCAAAGAACTAGTACCAATATTCCTAAAATTATTCCACAGAGATAGAAGGAACATGGCCAAATTCTTCATAAAACTACTGTCACCCTGATACCTAAACCACACAAAGACTCAACTAAGAAAGAGAATTACAGACCAATCTCCCTCATAAACTTAGATGCAAACACTCACAAAACACTCACAAAACAAATCTAAGAACACATCAGAAAAATCATCCACCATGATCAAGTCGGTTTCATCCCAGAGAGGCAAGGATAGTTCAACATACAACAATCTGTCAATGTAGTCCACCATTTAAGCAAACTGAAGAGAAAAAAAAAATCAGGATCATCTCATTAAATGCTGAAAAAGCTTTTGACAAAATACAACATTCTTTCATGGTAAAAATAAAAGTCTTGGAGAGACCAGAGATACAAGAGACATAACTAGCCATAATAAAAAGCAATATACAACAAGATGATTGATCAAATCAAATGAAGAGAAACTCAAAGAAATTCCACTAAAATCGAGAACAAGACAAGGCTATCCACTCTCTCCCTAACTATTCAGTACAGCTCTTGAAGTTCTAGCTAGAGCAATAAGACAACTAAAAAAAGAACAAGGGGATAAAACTTGGAAAGGAAGAAGTCAAAGTATTATCATTTGCAGACAATATGAGTTGAACAACCCCAAAAATTCTACCAGGGAATTCCTACAGCTGATAAACATCTTTAGATGGGAGCAGGGAAGAAGATATTTTAATTAAGGGAGCCATTTTAAGATTGGCAAGAGACTTGGCTCTGGAGGGGTTCCCAGGTGTCCAAGAGGATGTCCCCAGCTAGGTCCTTGGGCAGTACAGGAGAGGGTGCCTGAAATGGCCTTGTCCCATAGCCACACTAATGAATATCTTGAATATCACCATAGAACCTTCATCCGGCGATGGATGAAAATAGAGACAGAGACCCACATTGGAGCACTGGACTGAGCTCCCAAGGTTCAGTTGAAGAGTAGAAGGAGGGAGAACATGAGCAAGGAAGACAGGACCATGAGGGGTTCGTCCATCCACCAAGACTGTGTGGCTGATCTAATGGGAGCTCACCAAGGTCAACTGGACTGGAATTGAACGAGCATGTGATCAAACCAGACTCTCTGAATGTGGCTGACAATGGGGGCTGACTGAGAAGTCAATGATATTGGCACTGGGATTTGATTCTACTGCTTGTTCTGGCTTCTGGGGATCCTAGTCTGTTTGGATGCACACCTTCCTAGGCCTGGATGGAGGGGGGCAGGCCTTGGACTTTCCACAGTGCAGGGTACCCTGCCCTCTCTTAGGACTGGAGGGGGAGAAGGGAGGGGGAGTAAGGCAGGGAAAGGAAAATGGGAGGAGGGGAGGAGGTGGAAATTTTGAATGGTATTGTTTATAAAGCAATAAAAAATAATAAAACAATTTTTAGTAAAGTAGCTGAATACAAGACTAACTAAAAAAAATCAGTAATCTTCCTATATACAAATGCTAAATGAACTGAGAAAGACATCAGAGAAATAGTACTCTTCATAATAACCACAAATAATATAAAATATCTTGGTGTAACTCTAACCCAACAAGTAAAAGAAAAAAATCTTCAAGTCTTTGGAGAATGAAATTGGAAAATATATCAGAAGATGGAAAGATCTCTCATGCTCATGGACAGGTAAAGATAACATAGTAAAAATGGCCACCTTACCAAAAGCAATCTAGGGAGTCAACACAATCCCCATTAAAATCACAACACAATTCTCCACAGACCTGGAAAGAACAATACTCAACTTCATATGGAAAACAAAAGAACCCAAGATAGCTAAAATAATCACATATAATAAAAGAACATCTAGAGTTATCACCATCCCTGACTTCAAACTCTACTGCAGAGCTATAGTAACAAAAAAACACATAGTGGTATCGGCATAAAAAGAGACAAATAGATCAAAAGAATTGAATCGAAGACTAAGAAGTAAATCCACACAACTATGTACACTTGATTTTTGACAAAGAAGCCAAAATGAAAAAAAAAGCATCTTCAACAAATGGTATTGGTTAGCTGGATGTTGACATGTAGAAGAATGTAAATAGATCCATATCTATTACTCTGTACAAAATTCAAGTCTAAGTAGATCAAAGAACAACATAAAATCAGATACAGTGAACCTAATAGAAGAGAAAGTGGTGAATAACCTTGAACACATTGGTGCAGGAGACAACTTCCTGAATAGAACACCGATAGTGCAGGTACTAAGATTGACAAGTGGGACTTCTTGAAACTGAAAACTTTCTGTAAGGCAAAGAATACTGTCATTAAGACAAAACGACAGCGTATAGAATGGAGAAATATCTTCACCAACCCCACATCTGACAGAGAGCTAACTTCCAAAATATATAAAGAACTACAGAAATTAGACATACTTGATAATCCAATTTTAAAATGAGGTACAGACCTAAATATGGAATTCTCAACAGAGGAATCTCAAATGGCTGAAAATCACTTAAAGAAATGTTCAGCATCCTTAGCCATCAGGGACAACTGATCAGGGCAAATCAAAACGACTCTGAGATTTCATCTTACACCTGTCAGAATAGCTAAGATCAAAAACACAAGTACAGCTCACGCTGGCAATATTGTGGGGCAAGGGGAACACTCCTCCATTGCTTGCAGGAGTATAAACTTGTACAACCACTCTGGAAATAAATATAATTGTTTCTCAGAATATTGGGAATCAATCTACCTCAAGATTCAGCTGTACCACTCCTGGGCATATACCTAAAGAATTCTCAATCACACCACAAGGGCACTTGCTCAACTATTTTCATAGTAGCTTTATTCATAGTAGCCAGAACCTGGAAACAACCTAGATGTCCCTCAACCAAAGAATGAATACAGAAAATGTGGTACATTTACACAATGGAGTACTACGCAGTGGTAATAATAATAATATGAAATTCACAGGCAAATGGATGGAACTAAGAAAAATCATCCTGAATGAGGTAAACCAGTCCCAGAAAAACAAATATATTCACTTATGAATGGATTTTAACTATAAAGTAAAAGATAACCCATGCTACAATCCACAGACTCAAAGAAACTAGGTAACAAGAAGGGCTCAAGGTGGGACATTTGGATTTCCATTGGGAAGGGGAAATATAAATGATTTTGTGGGTGTACTGGGGGCAGGTGGGGATGGGAACAGGAGAGGTCAGGTGGGGTGTGAAGAGGGAGAGTACTGAAAGAGACAACTGGAAGTGGGGGCGGGGGTCAGTGTCAGATAGAAACCTGGTGCAAGGGAAATTCCCAGGAACCTACAAGAATGACCCCAGCTAAGACTGGATATGTAGCCCAAACTGACCATCTCCTGTGACAAGGCAAGACTTCCAGTGGAGGGACACCAATCCAGCCACATAACCTTGGACCTACAGTCTGTTCTGCCTATGTCGTATATTTAGACATGGTACCTAACCCAATTGTCATCAGAGAGGCTTCATCCAGCAACTATTGGAAACAGATGCAGAGACCCACAAACATTTGTTTATTAATGTTTACTAGGCAGAACTCAGAGAATCCTGCTGGAGAGAGAGGGGAAGGATTGTAGGAGCCAGAAAGGTCAGGGACATTATAAGAAAACTCACAGAATCAACTAACCTGGGCTCATAAGGGCTTGCAGAGACTGAACAAACAACCTGGGAGCTTGCACTGGACTCACCTAGCCCTCTGCATTTATGTGACAGTTGTATAGTTTGGTCTTCTTGTGGACTCCTAACAAATGGTAGGAGCAGAGGCTGTCTCTGACTCTTTTGCTGGCTTTGAAACCCTATCTCTCATACTGGGTTGCCTTGACCAGCCTTAATACAAGGGAAGGTGCTTCGTTTTACTAAAACTTGATATGCCATGTTTTGTTGATATTCATGAGAGGCCTGTTTTTTCTGAATAGAAATGGAGGAGGAGTGGTTTGGGGGTGGGGGAGACAGGGAAAAGGGACTGAGAGAAGAGGAGGGAGGAGAAACTGGGGTTGGTATATAAAATAAATTAACAAATATTTAAAAATAATAAATAGTTCTACCAAATGTCACATGCAAGCTTCCTGTGTATTCCCTTCGATAAGTAAAATCTTCCAGATGGAAGAAAGCACAAGGAAACCAGTGAACAGATTCTTGGTTCCTGGACAAGACTTGGTACAATTTTTAAAATGCTTTACAGCTCTTCCACATGGTCCATAACATCGTCTTGGGAACATGACAAGAACACACGAGGCCATAAATATGCAATGTGCCATCATTATATACATTAAAAGGAAACACTGCTCTATTTGAGGTAAGTAAGCATCATCTCTTATCTCGGTACCTTCATTCAGTATAGAAAAGTCTCTCCAATAAAAGACGAGAATAATTCATGTGTGACAGAATGCCTGAGACAATGAAAGGTTGAAAAATGAAGAGAGTGGGAATTAAGGACTCAATGGTTCCACAAATGTGTTGAGAATAGAGGAGTTAGATGACCAAAATACTGCAGGGAGCCAAGGGACGTGACAGTGAGAGCTTTGAGGAAAACTTGGTTAAGGTGGAGGATCTCCTCCTGAGAAAATTTGGAAGCATGGGGGTGAGGGGAGAAGGGAGAACAGAGGGGGGAGGAGGGAGAACAGAGGGGGGAGGAGGGAGAACAGAGGGGGAGGAGGGAAGAAGAAGAAGGGGAGGAGAGCTTGAGGGAATGGCATAGTCGAGATGGAGGAAGAACAGAGATAAAAGCAAAGAAAGAGGTATTTTGATTGAGGGAGCCACTATGGGGCTAGCAAGAAAGCTGGCACTAGAGGAATTCCTATGAATCCACAAGGATGACCCCAGCTAAGACCCTAAGCAATAATGAAAAGGGTGCCTGAACTGGCCTTCCCTGTAGTCAGATTGATGAATATCTTAAATGTCATCACAGAATGTCCATCCAGCAACTGATGGAAGCAGAGGCAGAGATCTACAGCAGGGCACTGGGTTGAGCTCCCAAAGTTCAGTTGAAGAGAGGGAGGCATGAGAATATGAACAAAGAGATCAAGACCATGATGGAGATACCCACTGAAACAGTCTATCTGAACTAATGGGAGCTCGCCAACTCCAGCCTGACAGGGAAAACTAGGCCCTCTGACTGTGGGTGACAGTTGTATGGCTGGGGCAGACTGTGGGTCCACTGGCAGTGGAACAAGGATATATCCCTATTGCTTGTACTGACTTTTTGGAACCCATTCTCTTTGGAGGGATACCTTGCTTAGCCAAAATATAGTGGTGATAGCCTTGGTACAGCCTCAAAGTGATGTGCCAGACTTTGTTGACTCCCTGTGGGAAGGTTTACTCTCTCTGAGAAGTGGATGGGGAGGCGGGGAAGGTGGGGAACAGGAGGGCGAGAGAAAGTGGGAACTGGGATTGGTATGTAAAATGAGAAAAAATAGTTTTTTAAAATACATATAAATAAATAAACTCTGTATAGGTTAAAGTGCATGAAGTGGGATCTTGGCTGGCAGTGGGGAAATGGCAGACTCTGAAGTACTAGTGGTAAGTAACATAATTTAATGACAGCATCAACGATGTGAGCTGTTTAGTTTCTGTTTAGTACACTGCTCTTTTTTCTTCTTTTTTTTTCTTTAGACAAATATAAATTAGGAAGAACTAAAGAGATGGCTCAACAGATTAGAGCACTTGTTGCTCTTACTGAGGTTTGATTCAACATGGTTCAAAACCATGCAAAGCTTCAGTTGCAGGGCATCCCATGCCCCCTTCTGACCTACCTGGGTACTAGGCGTGAATGTGGTGCATATACATACATGCCGGCAAAGCATTCAGTCATGCATATAAAATCAACATTTTAATCTAGAAATAATCTTAGTTTTGTCTGTTGCAAGGGAGAAGGCCACTTGTTCATCCCAGCTGCCCAGCTAGCTTAGCCCCAAAATAACCACACAGAAACTGCTTGGCCTATTAGCTCTAACATCTTATTGGCTAACTCTTACACTTTAGCTTAGCCCATTTCTATTAATCTATGTATCACCACATGGCAGTGGGTTACCAGGAAAGATTCAACATGTCTGATTCTGGTGTCTCCGCCTTTCTTTTTCCCAGCATTCAGTTCTGTCTTCCCCACCTACCTAAATTCAGTTCTATCAACTAGACCAAGGCAGTTTCTTCATTAACCAATGAAAGCAACACAAAGACAGAAGGACCTTCTACACCATTCGTCAGAGTCCGGGCATTAAAATTTCAAAACATGGAAAGCTGAGCACATGGAATTAAGATCCTTCGATTTCAGAAAAGGAAAACTGAGTCACCTCTTACTCAACCATTATCTGTGTCTAATTTGTTTGCTAGCATGAGGATGCAGATTATCCATTAAAAGGCTTGTGGATGGAAGGATAACCAGAATCCTACAGATGATGAGATTGTTTGGGCTTTCTCTATGAGTACCTGGGGAAATACTAACGTGTGTACACTTACTTTTCTTCTGGTGGCTTCAGGATCGCATCTGCAGGATGTGAGTTTATCAGGAGAAATCAAATAATCAAATCTTTTCAGCCTCAGTGAGCCTCCAAATGCAGGCCAGCCTTCCGCAAGCTGCCTAAGCTGGCTGGGTTTCCCCAAAGGGAAGATGAGGAAAGGAACTCCGGAGGTCGGCCCTGAGGAGAGGCTCTGACAGAAGGTCTGACTGTCCTCGGGAGGACTTACCCAGTTTGCTTTGCAGATCGCCTCACCTGAGATTTAGCTCAGGGTTTTTAACAAGGTCACTGGGGAAGAAGTGGCCTAAAAGCTGTGCCGTGAGCGTCACTATGACCAATGGTATGTTCCGTTACCAGAACCTTTGATGGAAAAGGCTAGACTCAAAGAGGATTGCTGTAAGGAAACTTTAGCATAAACAAAATTTAAACCTTTAACTGAAGTTTGCTCTTCTTGAAATGGTATCTGTCTTGATTTTTTTTTATTATGATGAAACATTTAATGTACCTCCATGATTTAATCAGCTGGAAAACAGCATATATCTTTAACATTATTTTTTAACCAAATCTGTTACAGTTAAACCCTTAGAACAAGTTATTAAGTAGTAGAGAGACTGTGATTCTAAGGAACTCTAACAGAAACAATCCACATACAATTTATTTTTTTAATGCTTATAAATATTCTAACTCCTTTTCATCTGCATTTCTTGTAAATAACATTTTTGGACCTTCGAGAAGAATGCACTTTTTTGCATTCTTTTCAACATCTTTTCTGGTTTAGAACTTGTCTCAAGAGAAAACCTTGAAACAAAATGAAAACTTCTTTCTTAAAGCCCACAGTGGTTTATTAATATTTTAAAGCTTTTCAATGCAGTTGCATTCACAAATTGGATTTGTGCTGTTTGATATACAACAATTGTTTTATTCCCACTTCAAGTGTGCCACTGTTTTCACGCTTGTTAATTAAATGTTTTATTTTTTAAAATACTGTACAAGTTTCTCAAAACTTCATCTGCACCTGCTCCATTAATGAAAAGATGTCCTTGGAACAACTCCAGTTTATTAAGAGGACAGTCGTTTCTTTCGCAGAAGAATCCAGTCTTTTACCTGTAGCCTTTAAAACGAGTTAGTATGCATTGTGTTCCTTCACCTTTTATCTGCTGTCAATTAACACAAGCATTTTTAGTATGCAGAAGAAAAAAATATGCTGCTTGGAATGTCATTTCCATTGCCTGATGCTCCCACATATGTGATGAACTGACATCTCTGAGGAGCTATTTGGTGCTCTTCTCTCTCTCTCTCTCTCTGTCTCTCTCTCTCTCTCTCTCTCTCTCTCTCTTTCTCTTCATTTTTTTCCAAGGTATATGTAAGACCCTAGATTCAGGCTCCAATACAAGAAGGAAAAAAGGAAAGGAGAAATGGAAAGAAAATGGCCCATAGTTTGGAGGAGTTTCTTTCCTTGCTTTGTGTTATTTTAGTTTTTTATTCTGTTTCGGTTTGGTTTGCTTTTGGAGACAGGGTTTCTCTGTATAACTCTGGCTGACCTGGAACTCACTCTGTAGGTCAGGCTGGTCTCAAATTCACAGAGGTCCTCCTGCCTACAAGCCCCCCAAACCATAAAATAACACAGTCTTTCCCTCCTTTTTCTCCAATGTAGAATTCATTTACAGGTGCTTAAAATCCTGTCTCAGAACTCAGGCCCATTTCTTATTCAAGGTCACAACCTTTGAAGCTAACCTAATGCCCTCCTTACTGTCCATTATTTCTTGAAATGCTGCAGCCATGTTCCACGCAGTCTTTCTGACTCACTCTTGATGGCACAGTTCTTTCTTTACCAGTATGGTCTTACATTTCCTCTTCCCTGACTAAAGCCTTCTAATGACTTTCCACCACATTCAGAACAAAAGTCAGCAGCCTTGTCATGACTTCCAGAACCCTGCCTTTCCTCCCCCTTTGCCAACCTTGGCTGTCTAGGCACATCCCATCATGTTTGTCCCTCATTCTTTTGGGCTTTCTCTCCTGGAAGTACCAGATTTATAGCTGCCAAAGACATTTACATTATTAGCCTTGTCCTTTGCATTAATGAATCTCCCCTGGAAACACAATGCCTTGTTCCTCTGGTCGTTCCATCCTCATCTTAAATGCCAGTTCCCCATAAACAGCCCTTTGACAGAATGACTTACAAAGACTCCCAGCCCCTTCTGCCACACTGATAAATTTTTTTGCCAGCATGTGTCAGCCTCAGTATTTTTGTTCCCCTGTTTATTTGCTCCTGTTTTCTTCTGGAAAGTAAATAAAAGGAGAGACCACCATACCTGCTAACACCTAAAGGGCACCTGGCACATAGTAGACACTCACGTTTTTATTGAATGAATGTAAATGCAGCCTGGGAGTAGGGCTGTAGTTATTAACTTTCCTTATCTGTTAAATGGTGAGAATGGAGTCACAAGGTTATAACAGTGATCAAAACAGCCAATATATACAAAAGGCACAGAATATTTTCTTGCGCACAATTTGCTATTATGGCCTGTTAAATTAAATAAATAAGTAAATAATTTAAAGATCATTCTAGGCATAATGGCACACATCTATAACTGCAGTTGATGGGTGGTTGGGGGCAAGAGAATTGGGCAACAAACCTAGTCTCAGCTATATAGTGAACTCAAAGTCAATTTGGGCTATATGTGACAATTCTCCCACACCCTGTCTCAAAAACAAAAATAGTATTAAGGTCAGTATCTAGTAAGAAAAAGTTCAGAACTACTATATTGTATACTATTAATGCAGTGAGACTACAACCCCATCTCAGAATAAACATCTGGGGCTACAGGTGAGTAGCTAACAAATGCATACAAAATGCGTTTGTATCTAACAAATGCAAAGCCTGGAATTCAGTCCCCAGAAGCTATTACCATCCTCAAAGAGCTCACATTTTAGTAAAGGAAATAAACTGATAAACAAATACAGTGCACACGTGCACAAAATGCGCTACGAGAAATGACTACCACAAGGAAAATGCAGGAACTTTTGCCCAGAGAAGTGGAAACTGAACTGGACCCTCCTTCCAGACATGGCACGTGACTAGTAGCCCAGGCCAAGTCCCTCTGCAACCTCTGTAGTACCAATCGTCATCCACTCGACAATGTTTTGTTATGCCTAGAGTCACAAAAGACTGAGTCAAGATGAGGCTCTCCAGGTCACCCACTCCCTTCGCACTAAATTAGGTGTTCACATGCACCATAGGTCGCAGCACCATCTACAAAAGCACGGTAGATGTCTGGGATACTCACAGTAAATTAAAAACTCTGTCATCTTACTCTTTTAATAAGTTGACATCATCATTAAGCTGAAAACTAACTATTCTATAATATATAAATATTCCTACAATATATGTGATATATTATATAGTTTATACTAATAACTATTTTTCCTTTCCATTCCCAAGAAATTTTGAATGTTTGGACTTTTTATATCCCAAAGAATGTACTCTTTAACAGCACACAGATAGTGAGTCCAGCCTCACTCCACTGCAGCTTCCCCATAAAGCAACCAAAATGATCTCTGGGCCAACTGTGTGCTCATAACTCTAATGACTGCACAGCATTCGGCACTAATCAGACACCCAGGAAAAGTTCTGTAAAGTAGTGAATGAAAAAAAAATGAATAAAGAAACCTAGAGGTGAGTGGAGACAAAAAAATTACAATATGTTCACTTATTTTCACATTAAAACCAATTCTGTACCTGTATATACTAAGGTACAGGATAGAAAATATTTCAACTTAATTAAAAATACTATGGTGCATGGCATTTGAAGATATTTTTTCTTTTTCTTTCTTTTTATCCATGAAAGCTTTATTATCTACTTTTCCTACTTTTTTAGTTTTTTTATTAAATTTACTGAGCTATACATTTTCTCTGCTCCCTTCTTTGCCTCTCCCCTCCCCTTCAACCCTCTTCCATTGTCCCCATGCTCCCAATTGACTCAGGAGATCTTGTCTTTTTCTATTTCCCCTGTAGATAAGATCCATGTATGTCTCTCTTAGGGTCCTCATTGTTGTCTAGGTTTTCTGGGATTGTGATGTGTAGGTTGGTTTTCTTTGCATTATGTTTAAAAACCACTGATAGGTGAGTACATGTGATAATTGTCTTTCTGGGTCTGGGTTACCTCACTCAAAATGATGTTTTCTAGAATCACTCATTTGCCTGCAAATTTCAAGATGCGATTTTTTTCTGCTGTGTAGCACTCCATTGTGTAAATGTACCACATTTTCCTTATCCATTCTTCGGTCGAGGGGCATTTAGGTTGTTTCCAGGTTCTGGCTATGACAAACAATGCTTCTATGAACATAGTTGAGCACATGTCCTTGTGGCACGATTGAACATTCTTTGGTTATATACCCAAAAGTGGTATTGCTGGGTCTTGAAGAAGGTTGTTTCCTAATTTTCTGAGAAATTGCCATACTGATATCCAAAGGGGCTGTACCGGCTTGCTCTCCCACCAGCAATGCAGAAGTGTTCCCTTTTCCCCACATCCTCTCCAGCATAAGTTGTCATCAGTGGTTTTGATCTTGGCCGTTCTTACAAGTGTAAGTTGGAATCTCAAAGTTGTTTTGATTTGCATTTCTCTGATGACCTAAAATGCTGGACATTTTCTTAAGTGTCTTTCAGTCATTTTAGATTCCTCTGTTGAGAGTTTTCTGTTTAGGTTTGTACCCCATTTTTTATTGGATTATTTGAACATACTTTCTCTAGTTTGGTTGTCTGGTGTTGTGGGGGGAAAAATGACCAAAAACAACTTTGGAGAGGAAAGGATTTATTTGGTTTAAAGGTTATATTCCATCATGGAGGAAGGCCAGGACAGTAACTCAAGGCAGGAACCTAAAGACAAGAACTGAAGCAGATACTTTGAAGAAATGATATTTATGGTAACTTCTAGAGCAGGTGGGGAGGCACTCCTAGATTAATTAGCAAACAGGAAACCGCTGCACAGTCATGCCCCAAGCCATCTAATCAAGGCAATTCTTCAACTTTCCCAAGGAGTTTTAAGACCAAAGCCAAGGATAGCCATAAAAATTCAAATGCAAAAATCAGCTAAGTTGACACTCTGGGTATGGTTTATGAGAGGAGAAATGGATAAAAGTGTATATTTAATGAAGAAGAAAATTTTTACTCTTGCTATTGCAGGATGTGGGCAGCAAACACTCACCCACATGATCTTATCATTAAATGAGAAAAAGAAAATTCTTTTCTGTTTCCTGCCTTGTTTTAAAAAGACAGTTCCTGGGGCTGGAGAGATGACTCAGCAGTTAAAAGCACTGACTGCTCTTCCAGAGGACCCGGGTTCAATTCCCAGCACTCACATGGCAGCTCACAACTGTCTGAAAATCCAGTTCCAGGGCATCCGACACCTTCACACCAATGCACATAAATTAAAGTTGAATAAGTCATAAAATTTTTTTTTAAAAAAAGATGGTTTTTAAAGATGAATAATCAATAAAACTGAAATTAAAGGGATGGAATGTATGTTGACATATTTTATTGTTATCTGCAAACTGCAGGAGTTGTGGATCATTAGAAACTGGTAGCTTAAAGAAACCATATTTTCTCATAAAGAGTCACTGGTTCTGGTCTGAGAAAGGTCTGGGAGACATGTCATAAACACTGTCTCTCTCTCTCTCCTGAACTAGCCAGGAATAAGCTGAGCAGAACAAAGCCTCAAATAAAAAAAAATAAAAATAAAAAAATAAAGCCCGGACTTTTCATGCAAGGACAAAAGGCAGTTATTAGGCAAACCAGGAAGGTTCTTTCACAGATGGTAATTACATATAAATTGGGGACATATAATAAGAAGGATCATTTTCCTCTTCATTTACTTAAAATGCGATTTCTTTCAGTCATTATATAATTGCTGGTATTTTTCGGTAACATTATTAAGAATAAATGGGCAACTGTTTCCGGAATTATCGGGAAGATACAAATACTGAAACCCTTTATCAGAGCTAGTTTCTGA
This sequence comes from Myodes glareolus, assembly GCF_982192425.1. Classification (NCBI taxonomy): domain Eukaryota; kingdom Metazoa; phylum Chordata; class Mammalia; order Rodentia; family Cricetidae; genus Myodes; species Myodes glareolus. The sequence continues at coordinate 51,271,736 of NC_142041.1, read as the reverse complement.
GTAGGTGGAAAGGGAAAATGGTCCTTTGCGACAATAGCAAGCTGAGAATTCTTCTGGGCCCAAAGGGGTCAATTTCTCTTTCTGCCTCTCCCCCCAAAAAAGTGATCCCTCCTATATTCCACATATCTTTACAAGCACGCCACCAGAAACTCATTCTTCAAATCTTTGAAGCTTTGTTATTCCTTGTCTGTGAAAAACATACACACAAAAGAAAGAGAGGGGAGGAGAGAGAGAGAGAGAGAGAGAGAGAGGTCTGCTAAGAACTGGAATGCCACTGTTAAACTCACCTGGGCCAACATACCAGTGAAGCAAAATAAAAAGAAAACATACTCATCCTCTCAAGGGCTTGTGCATTAGAAGGCTCTACATTTCTGTAATGAACTACCCGAGGCAATTGCGTTACTGAGAAAAAAGGGTTCAGCACTGAGAAGATGGTTCAGAAGGTAGAGCACTTGCTGAGCAAGCATGAAGCACTGAGTTTGACCCCTAACACCACATAATAATCCAGGCCTGTCCATGTGCTCCTATAGCCCCAACATTGTGGAGAGTGCGCACAAGATTGCTGAAGCTTGCTGGCCACTACCTATCCTCCACCTTCTGTGAGAGACCCCGTCCCAAGGGACTAAGGATAATAAAGCAAGTTAGCTGACAACCTTGGACGTTCTCCTTGGCCTTCTGGTGTATTCCCACACATAGGCGAGCACAAATACCATGCATACATTCACACATGCATGTATACCATGCGCACACACGCACGCACGCACACACACGGGTTGTTTCAGCTAATGGTTCTGGAGGATTTAGTCAAACATCAAGTGACTGTATTGCTTTGACTCTCTGGAGAGAATCTCTTAGCACAATGACAAGGTGTTAAGGTCACCTTGGCAAACTACTTAAACCCCACAAACCAGAAAGTGGCGAGAAGGGTGGGATAGGCCCCACAATTTCCTTCTATGGAGCATTGCCTAAAGCCTTCCATGAGGCCCTACCTCCTAAATAGTCACCTCTTAATAGTGTCACCCGGGAGACCAAGCCTTTAAAACTGAAACCTTTGGGGAGCATGCATAAGGCATGTAACTTATTTTCCCACATCTTTCAAGGTTTCCTTTCTCTGCCTTCTGCCCCCTCATCTTCATTCCTGAAGATTTCCACATAAAAGCCAAGAGGACACTCCAAGTTAGCACATTATCTTGTCTGGTTGTGACCAGTTCGAGCTTACAAATAAATCACCTCATGCTCACTTTCAAAAACATAGCCCATGGACACAGATGGCAGCAACCAGTCAACAGAACAAGCGAACTGTTGCTAATATAGAAATGTTTGATTTTTTTCCGCTCTCAATTGTGGTTGTCTTGGTGACCTGGTTGCAGTTCTGAAGCCCTTGAAGGAGATGTAGCATGTGGGGCATCATCAGACACTCCAGCTGGACAAGGACAGGGTATGTTTGCAAGTCAACCTTTCAGCAAGTCTCAGCTCAGATCACACAGATGTCCCAAAGCTGCCACTGCGCATGACGCTGTTACTCAACACTTTGTAGTAGATGGGAAAGGAAAGCTCCTGCAAAAGCATTCCTTCAGGTGCATACTCACACATATGCATGCACAAACACCATGCATACATTCACACGGGCATATATACCATGCACGTGCGCGCGTGCACACACACACACACACACACACACACACACACACACACACACAAGCACATATACTTCTGTGTCACTCCTCAAAGCAGAGATCGAGTTATAGAGTAGCCGAGCTTTGGCGGAGCCAGGACTTTGACCAGAAGCCACTCTCAGGGGAAGGAAGAATGAAGTGGGTGATGTGAATAAAACATACACTTATATAATGAAAGATGACAAAAGGAATAACAAATGCATAAAGAAAAAGAGAACTAAAAAACTACTAATTTTTCACACAAATAAAAGAATGGATCTAAGCAAATTTCAAGAAATGCCAAAAAAAAAAAAAAACAGTCATTAAAAATATGCTCACAGAGTGGGGTGATAACTCATGCGGTAAAGCTCTTGCTATGCAGGCGTGAGGACCTGAGATCGGATCCATCACCTACACAAAGCCTCCATGGCAGATATCTATAATGCAATAATGCCTCAGTGAGGTCGGAGGTGAACACGGGAGTATCTCTGAAAGTTCTCAGACCAGGTAGTGGTAGTCTCGAATGCTCACACTAGCAATGAGCAACAAGAGACCCTGCTCAAATAAGGTAAAGGGTGAGGGCAACCTTGGTTGTCTTCTGACCCCAAAAAATATGCCCTCACACACACACACACACACACACACACACACCTGAGTTCACACAGATCATATACACACACAGGCACAAACACACCGCGCGCACACACACACACACACACCTGAGTTCACACAGATCATATACACACACAGGCACAAACACACCGCACACACACACACACACACACACCTGAGTTCACACAGATCATATACACACACAGGCACAAACACACCGCGCGCACACACACACACACACACCTGAGTTCACACAGATCATATACACACACAGGCACAAACACACCGCGCGCACACACACACACACCTGAGTTCACACAGGCACAAACACACCGCGCGCACACACACACACACACACACACCTGAGTTCACACAGATCATATACACACACAGGCACAAACACACCGCACACACACACACACACACACACCTGAGTTCACACAGATCATATACACACACAGGCACAAACACACCGCACACACACACACACACACACACACACACACCTGAGTTCACACAGATCATATACACACACAGGCACAAACACACCGCACACACACACACACACACACACACACTTCCTGGACTGAAAATGTAGCTCTCAGTGGTCAAACGTAACATGTTTCATTACCTAACACTACAGAGGGGAGAGAGAAAGAGATGTCTACCCTTGAAGAGTTAATTATTTCTAAAACTGGAGCTTACATTACCTTCCCCGAGGATGAAACATAGAAACTTCATAGCCCTTACCAGATTTTCTTGTTCCTCAAATGAAGTGTTAATCTCAACAGTCCTCTAGTTGTAACTTTCTATTTACAGAAAACACAAAGGGCTGAAGAATGTGCTGAGCAACAGCAAAACGTGAAACTTAGAGAAAGAGTAGACTTTGTTTAAAAACCAAATTCAGTTGTAGTAAGAACAGCTTGAGGTAACCGCGAACAGCTGCCCTGGACTGGGGATTAAATGACACAGGGACTTGTCAGCTCACTCAGGTAGAACGCAGCACGGTTGAGCTGATACAAAACTTGAACTTTAAACATTTAAACAGGAGTAAATGAAGCAAGATTAGTAAGACATCAAGGGAGAAGCCTTTTTAACCTTTTTTCTCTATGTTGTGATATCTGGGGAACTTCGCCTTAAATTCCCATTTGCTTGACGCTTTGTTTTGTGACTGATGACTTGTTTTGGTCTGGTGTGCTTTGCTTTTTTCTTGCCTCATAAAGGTTACCGGATGTTCTTGACAACTTAATTAAGTAGGCACATCCTTCCTTACAGGGTTTTTTAAAGCCCTGATTTAATTCAAACGGTCCAGCTAATTAAGAGAGACAGTGTTTTATACCAACCACAGAGAAGGTGAGTCAGCAGCTCCGGAGAGATGGTTAGTCACTAGGCAAGTGGGGAGTCCTGTGAGAAAACACAGGGCCTGAACAACTGGCTTGACAAAGACAATGTGGCAAAGTTCCTCACCCCAAGCACAGACCTACTGGCTGCTCTCCCGCTGGATGCTGCCAGCTGGCGCCAAGGGACTAGGGGCCTATACACCCCTCCCCATTTCTCTGAGCCAGCTGCTCTCCTCCTCTTTCTCCTCCTCCTCCTCCTCTTTCTCCTCCTCCTCCTTCTCCTCCTCCTCCTCTTCATCCTCATCCTCCTTCTCTTCCTACTCCTCCTTGATTCTCCACAAAGAGCAGGGAGCAGGGGAATTAGTGACAGACAATCCTACCCACCCAGCCACCTAAAGACACTCAGCCTGGTGGCTCCAAGGCCCTCTTCCCAGTAGAAAACAACCCCCACTGGGCTGGGCAGTTTTATCAAGTTCTTTCATTTTTGGAAAGAAAATGGGAAATTGATCTGTGGCCTGTGTATCAGATGCTGTTAAGGAAGTAACTGTGTTCGAAGGGGTACTATGCACGCAAAAATGCTAAGGGTTAACTTGTTATAAGAACAATCGTGTGCTTTAAATTGCTAAATAAAAGCAGGAAAATTAGACCTGCTACTGGAAAACCAAAAGGTAGCAAGCACATTGAGAAGTACATATGTCCAGCACCAATACTGCCAATGTTTTTCAATTACTTTTATGATCTGCCTTTATAACCCATACCCTTATGTAATTGTCATCATGAAAGGCAATCTTTGTGTGGGAGAGGTGCGTGCTTGTGTGCATGTTCCCCCCATGAATGCACATTTTCATGTGTGAGTAATTGTGCAACAGCCTTAGTGTCTTGCCCAATAGCTCTTTATCCTTCAGAGAGCGGTCCCTCCCTCACTGAACTGAGTTCATCAATTCAATTAGGCCGGTGAGGCAAGGTGCTCCAGGGTCTACCCGCCTCCGCCTCCCCAGTGCTGGGATTACAGTGTGAACCATTACATCTGGCTTTTTCCATCAGCACCCGGATTCCAAACTCAGGTCCCTGTGCTGGCACAGCAAGCACTCGACCCACGGAGCCGTCTCTTGTCCCGCTTGACAATCTTCTTCAGTGAAATTTCCTCATTTAAAGCTTCTGTCACTTCCTACTGTTTTACTGTAGTCGGCGTCACTTCCCACTATAATCTTAGTGGTTTCAATAATCCCAGGTTGTTTTTAGTACAAACGCTGCTTCTCGTCCTTTGCTTTATTCCTTTTGCTCTTTTCCCTATGATTCCTGTCTACACGGGCAATACCGTGTCCACGGGCCATACCGTGTCACACGCTCATGCGTTAGGCTCCTTAGTCCCTCCCATGTCCTCCTACTCTGTAGTCACAAAGCCCTACCAAGGTCTAATCCTGAAGATGGGACTCTGTTCTGATTGCCACTTTCTCTTTTCAGCTGTCTCCAAAACTACAGAATACAGCTGCTTCTCAATTATCTCCCTACCTCCAAAACCGTCATCTTGCTGTTTGATGCTTCCCATGCCAGGTTAAACCTTCCAAAAACCTCTTCCTTAATGGACCCTATATAATTACTCATATTGTCAGAAACGATTTGCCAAGATGCTTTTAAACCGCAAAAATTAATTTGATTTATCTTCACAAGATGCTTCTAAACAAGGCCATTATTGTGTCCATTTTGCAAATGATTAAGCGGAGGCATATCAATTTTAGGTTATTTTGCCAGGTTCTTCCAACTTGGAAGATGCACAGCCAGGAGATGGACTTGTCTCTGTCCTCATCTAAAGCACACACCACACTTCCTCACAGTAGGAACAGCACTTGCCTACCTGTCTGCTGCTGGCTACAAAAGGCACTGCTGTGTTTGCACTTCCTAACACGCATTCACATTGATTCCCCGCTCAATTGCTTACTCATGCTATTCTGTCTCATAGAAATAAACTTCCATGTCCCTCATCTCCGACCTAGGTAACTGACCCATCTCTTAAGACTTAAAAGATAAATCTTAAAGACATAGTTCAACCTTGGGTGACTCCCGTACTTGCTCTTCACCTTATTTGACAAGGGATCTCTCACTAATCCTTGAGATCGAGGTAGGGGTTTTTTTTTGTATATACATACAATCAATACATACAATTTTGTGTATTCATACAATACATACATACAATACAGGCAACCCCCATTCCCACCCCCACCCTGATTCCACAGCAGGTGGTCTTTTATGTTCAGTCACTTCGTCAGGTACATGTATTGGTCATAAACTGTCGTTTACTTCCAAAATGCCTTCAGGGCTAAGCATTCTCCAGAGAAATGAGGAAAAAATTATGAGAGGCTTAAAACTGTTGCTGAAAGATGAATGCAGTTCAGAAAGCAAAGCTACACATCAATCATTTCTGTATTTGAGCAAACATGTAGGTTAGGACCATGTTTAGCAATAAATGGCCAAGCTAAGGAGTTGGTCTCCCTCCTCTTCATCTTAACTCTCTCTGATTGGCTCTTCCCTAATCTAAGCTCAAGGTGCCAAATTTGAGTTTTATCGTAGGGATGTATGTCCAACGAGAAACTTCTTATGGTGTCTCTTGGGTCATCCTAGAAAAGAGAATCATGAAAAGTAGTCTACATCAGTTAAAAACCTAGAGACCATTATGCCCCGAGATACATCAATCATGATCAAACCATAAGGAACATGTGCAGCCTCGTGTAACATGCTCAGTTACTGTCCTGAGGTCAGGGAGGTCTTCCTACAGAATGCATGTCATTCTGTTTACATCAAACACAGAAAACTCATTTACAAGTGAATGTCATTTTCATCTTTGTTCCGTGGCCAAGTACATCTCATTTGCATTCGTTTGTTTCCCTACTGGAGTGCTATTCTCCAGCTGGTGGGGGTTGTACTCGGTACCTGCTACTTACCACGCGCCCGTACTGCAGTCATCCAGTTCCGGGCCTGCATAATAATTCCAGTGGCGTTTTTACATGTTACGTTCCAATGGTTACGTCGAAGGAAAATAACTCAATAATTGTATCCATAGGAAATAATTTAAAAAGTCTAAATGGACGTGCACACAAACTACATTCCTTCTCCATGTTAGACTAGCCTTGAAATCCCCATGATGTCCAGAGGTGGTGGCATAAACCTGTAATCCCAGAACTTGTGAGGCAGAGGCAGGGAGATCAGGAGTTCAAGGCTATCCTCAGCTACATAGCGAGTTTGAGGCCAACCTGGGTTGTAGAAACCATGCCTCCAAAAAAAAAATGTTGCCTGACCTAGAAAGGTGCAATTTTATAATAAAGAAACCCCACAGTTTCTTAGCAAATCCTAAAAAGAAAAGAAATCAAAATCAGTGTGGAGGCTTCACTGCCTACTGATATCTCACTATGTACATAGTTAAGGCGGGAAACTCTGTTATCTACCAGGTCTAGAGATTGGCAGAGTTAAACTGCTACCCCAGCATCTTTCTGTGGGAGCTTCCTCCACTTCTGACACTGTCCTGATCCATTGTTCTCAGTGGATATTCCCAATGATACTCCCTAAAATATAGCTGCAGCTTTTCTACAAAATAATTTAGTATTAATTATCCATTAAAACATTCAAACAACCTAAATGTCCATCAATAGGAGAACTAGCTAGATAATCTTGGTAAACCTACACAATAGGGTGCTGTGCAGCAGTAGAAGAGAGAGGGAAATGAGGAAGTTCTCTTTATAACAAGGAGGAAAAGAAGAATAAATACTGTCGGTTATCTGATCTTCAGAAACCAAGTCTAGGACTGGTAGGACGTTCAGTGGATAAAAGCACTTGCCACGCAAGCCTGAATATCTGAGTTCGATCCCTAGGACCTATTGTGGAAGGAAAGAAACAATTACTGAAATTTGTTATCTCACTATTGTATAACCTTCATGTGCATTCAAGAGCATGCCAAAACTCACAAACTCTCAATAATAATAATAATAACAACAAAAATGAAAGACTAGAATACATAAGAAATAATAATAAGGAGCAGAGGGATGGCTTGGACATAATGTAACTTCCTGGGCAGGCAAGATAGCTAAGTACGTAAAGATACCTCCCAATAAAGCCTGCTGACCTGACCTGCGTTCAACCCCCAGGAGCTACACAGTGGCAGAGGAGAACTGATACTTTTAAGGTGTCTTCTGACTTACACATATATCCCATGGCATACTTGTGCCTACACTCATACAGATACACACACATACGCAAACAAAAATAAATAAATAAATAAATAAATAAATAAATAAATAAATAAATAAATGTAATAAAATAAAAAAAATAGTGAAGTATTGGGGCTAGAGAGATTGCTCTGTGGGTAAGAAGACCGACTGCTCTCGAAGAGGACCTGGGTTTGTTTCCCAGAACCCAGGCAGTGGATGACAACTGCCGCCTCCAGTTCCAGTGGATCTAACACCCTCTTCTCACCTACTCCAGCATACACAATGGTATACACACACATGCAGACAAAACCTTTTACAATAATAATAAGTATTGCCATGGCTCTGCACTGGGGTGCCTCCTCCCCGCCCCCAGAAAAACTGGCAAGACCTCTGCTCCTGTGACCAAGAAGCTGATGCTAATGGCCAATGATAACTGCTACACATCAGCCAGGGTAACACTGCCACCAGAGGCAATTTGCCAGAGACTATCTTTGATGCTTCCTCCAAGACCTACAGCTAGCCGACCCTCAGTCTCTAAAAGAAGACTGTTCACCGAGTCTCTACCAGGAATTCATTGACTATCTTGTGAAACCCCACAGTAGAATCTCCATTCTGGGTACCCAGGCTCCAGCTGTGGCTACCACATAGAATTTTTTATGTACAAAAGCAAAGTGAATTAAGTCTGATAAAGAAGGAAAGCAAATCCTTGCCCTACAAGCATAAGGACCTGACTTCCATCCCCAGAACTTGTGTAAATCCATGGTTATAGCAACCTATGCCTGAAACCCCAGCACCATGAAGGCCGAGACAGGAGGATGCTTAGGGCTCACTAGACAGGCAGCCAAGCACAGCTGGAAACTCCAGAATCAGTGAAACACCGTGCTTCAAAAATATAAGATGGAAAATATTTAAGGAAGAAACATGACATCAACCCCTGACTTTAACATTCATGTACATAACTCCACACACATACGTGTTTGTATGAACACGTACATACAAAACACAAATGATAATAGGCTATTTTCAAAACGAACATTCACATAGTGTGGTTCGAAAACTCACAGAACTTGGGGTTCCACTTTAAAAAGTGAGCGCAATACAATGTGCAAGTCTTCTAAAATCCCTTGACAACAGCAAGACTCCCAATATGTGCAGTGAGCTGTGGTGGTAACCCACGGGCTGAGAGAAAAAGCAGAATTAGGTGAACCTCCTAAGTGTGTGCTTATTTATAGCTTGACCTCCAAAATGAGACAGTACCAGGTTAGAACACAAAATTAACCTTTACATCAATCCTTGTGCTGGAGAGATGTAACATGAGGGCCGGCTTGTTGGGGTTTCTGTCCAGCCCAGTACCCCAACAGCCGGCAAGCAACAAAGGAAATCACACACAGGACTCCATAAGGTTAAAAACTGATTGGTCCATTAGGTCAGGCTTCTTGTTAACTCTTATAACATATATTATCCCATTATCCTTATCTATGTTAGCCACATGGGCTCAGTACCTTTCTCAGTGTGACAGCTTACATGTTGCCTCTTCGGTGGTCTGCACAGGAATGGCTGAGAGAGAGCTTCTGCTTCCAGAATACTTCCAGTCTCTTTGCTCCACCCCTACTTCCTGTCTGGCTTTCCCGCCTATACTGCCTGCCTGGCCAATCAGCGTTTTATTAAAATATGATTGACAGAATACAGATAATTCTCCCGCACCAGAGAGATGACTCAATGGCCAAGAGTTCTTGCTACTCCTGCAGAGGGCCTAGGTTTGGACCAGCACTCACCGGGGAGGCTCAAAATTGCCTATAGCCCCAGTTCTAGGGGATCCAATACCTCTGTCTCCCAAGGGCTCCTGAAAACATGCTGTGCTCACAATCACATACACACACACACTATTTTTAATAATAATAATAATAATAATCCTTCTACCTGGTTTAAGATCACTCTCTCTATCGCCTCTATCAAAGTCCTGGTTCTAGTGAAGCCCCATCCTGACACCATTACCTATACAGAAATTCTGCCTCTGTTGGGCTCTGTCTCTGTGATTATAGGCATGGTGTCCCATTTTGGGTTTGCCACTGTGTTTTTTCTTTATGGTCACTGTCAGTTTTGCCATTAGCAAGGCTACTTCAGACCAATGAGCCCCACCTAGCACCTGCTACCTAAAGCATTTCAACATTAAACCACATCACAGGCAGGCGCCAATCGTAACCATCACTAGGAGAATGGGCAATGGGCAGATTTCTGTCCTGAAGAAATTCTAAGTGGAATTAAGCTATCGTACATTTATCAAGCTAAACCCATCCCTGTTTATGTATTTCTGTCTTTAACAAGACCAAACGAGGCTCTATTGGACTACAGGGAACATTGTCAGGAAATGCCAGAACTCAAGTGAGTCCAGCTCAAAGCTGATCTCTAGTTATGTCTGCTCTCCACTGTGAAGCCTGGGAACCTGCTGATCTTTGGGCATCACCATTCCTCACAGCTTACTAAATCCAGGCAAACTGAATTTCTGGCCACCTTCCTTACATTACAGAGAGAAATGTTTTATGATATCCTTTTATATTTTTATTACTTTTAAGTTAACATACAAAGAGTTCATTTCATTGTGACATTTTCAACATATGTATCAACATACTTTGTTCCATTTCATCTCCCTTGAGCACCATTCTGCATGCCTCCAACTCTCTGCTGAAGGCCCTTTTCCTCCCCCCAAAAAATCCCCTCACCTTTTCATGGCGTGAGTACTCAGTTACACTGTTTTCCCTTCTTACCCTCTCCCTTAAGATTTGTTCTTTCTCTTCCACGGCTGTCTTCTTATTTTCACGACCTAATGCATGCTTGTCTAATAAGCATATGTAACATGAGGGCCGGCTAGTTGGGGTTTCTGTCCCACCCAGTACCCCAACAAGCCAGCAAGTCCCAAGGAAAATCACACGGAGTCTACATTAGGTTATAAAGCTGATTGGCCCTTAGCTCTGTCTACTTATTAGCTCTTATAACTTATGTTACCCCATTATCTTTATCTACATTAGCCACATTGGCTCCGTACCTTTCTCAGCTGGGCAAGTTACATGCTGCCTCTTCAGTGATCTGCGCAGGAGTGGCGGAGGAACCTCTCTGCTTCCCAGAATTCTCCTGTTCTCATTGCATCACCTCTACTTCCTGTCTGGTTTTCCCACCTATACTGCCTGCCTGGCCAATCAGCGTTTTATTAAAATATGATTGACAGAATACAGACAATTCTCCCACATCAAGCATATAAATTTGAATCTATATTTCATATATGAGAGAAAATATGCAGTATTTGTGTCTAGCTTATTTCACTTAAAGTAGTGCTGTCTGGTTATATACAATTTCCTGCAAATGTCAAAATTTAACTTTTCCTCATAACTGAATAAAATTCTATCATGCATATGCACCACATTTTTCTTATTTATCTGTTGATAAATATATAAGCTAGCTCCATTTCTTAGTTATCGTGCATAATTCATTAGTAGACAAAGATTTGCAAATATATCCCTGATAGGTTTGCTTAAGAGCATTTTGGGTTACATAAGTCAAAGTGACATACCTCGGTCATATGCTGGCCCTGCTTTTAGTTTGGGGGGAGCCTTCACACAGACTTCCATAATGGCTGCACTAGCTTACATCCTCCAGGTAGTGGGTAAGGGTTCCCCTACATTCTCACCAGCATTTGGTATCTTTCTCTTGATAAGAGTTATTCTCAGTCCTGTGAGATGGAACCCCTAAGATGTTATGGTTCTCTGAAGGCTGAGGATGTTGAACCCTTTTTCAAATAGTTATTGGCCATTTGTTTAGGAAATAGTGTTTGAGAAACCATTGTAGTATGTCAAGAAGGAGTCTGTGTTTAGTGGGAAAAGAAGTGAATCTTGGGGAAATGTCTCACTGGTTGAAAGATGTGATTCATTTCTGTTTGAGAAATGAATTGTCACAAAGATGTAATGAGATAATAAAGATTGAATGAAATAATGAATGTTCTAAGGTAAAGTTGGTTCTTTCTCTCTCTCTCATCTGAAAATATTAACCAACATAATATAGTGTCCCAAATCATCAATTAAATTTATTACACAAACTGATTTTCCAAACAGGGGGAACACTACGTGTACAAATACCTATAGATGCCAAAGCGAGTACCCTGGGACTAGATTTCAGCACGTTAGCCTTAAATCATTTAGAAAACCCATCCTATCAGCTCCCTGTGTATCTTCTTCTCTCTGTATTGTCTTGATTGTTGAGACATTTCTTTCTCCTGCTCTCTGAAAACCACAAAGAAGCTTATAAAATGCGACAGCCCACATTGACTCACTCCTCATTGGAGTGACTGTTAGCATACCTGAAAGCATTTTATTGCTCACAGTTGTGTGCCTCTGTGGCCCAATGCCCCCAAGTTAATCTGAATCTGACCTGGTCGTGGCTCCATTTTCCTTACGGCAATAATACAGGAATGAACTTCTCAGTGTCAGACATAAATTGTATCTTCCTGCTTCTTTTTCAGTAGATGTATAAAAAGAGATTTAAAGAAACCTTTGACCTTCACTGTCTCATGTAAAGCCAACTGCTGTTGCATCTCAGTGTGTCTCCCATTGCACAATTCATTTCCACACACAGCTTTCTAGTCTACAAGAAACTGAGTCCCCCCCCCCAATTTGGACACAAACTGTCGCAGAACCTTAGATTTTAAACAATCCCCTGCTTAGGGTAACTTCAGGAAGATTATTACACTGACAACATTAAAGATAGGAAGTGTGCATCTGCATTCATGTCTGCACTAACAAACTATGAAAAAGTGCACATGAACAGGGGAAGTGAAGACAGGATATTTAGATAACTTATATATTTCATTATAAACGAAATTTAAATTTATTCAAGCTACATTAAAAAAGACCTTTGTCTTTATCTGTTTAACTCAAATAATCAAATCTCCCTTTGGTGGTATGATTTGTACATTTTTCAATAAGCTTGTCTATTAGATTTTTGATCTATTTACATAAAATGTCTAAGTTTAAATAATATGTTGTACTGAAAATGAAACCAATGTCTTTAAAGGGGCTATCCATCCAATTTTGGTCCCTTTTTGTAGGACCCTTGGATGGTTTCCAAGTCAAAGGCATTAACAAGTTGTCTGTCGCACGTTTTCCCCTAATTTGAATTAAACCATAGTTGCAGATGACAGAAGCTCGCCTTTCATCTTTTATAGAAGGTCGCCCAGCTCCTAGCGAGCAAGCCGGGAGCTCCTTCTGGAACTAAACACTTGGGCTGCGCCGTCTGTTGAGTCCTCCCTGTGTTTCTCACACCTGGGTGGTCAAGGGTCACATATGACCTCGGCCATGCGGGTGCCTCTGCCTTCTTCCCTTTGGGGAGGTGGCAGATGGCGAGAGCGTAGGACACTGGTGCTCAGCTCCCTGTCGCAGCCGGGCAGGGCCCGGACCAGAGACAAGCCGGGCTGCGACCCCTCGCCTGCCAAGGGTCGCAGGGGTTTTTGCAGAGCTCTTTTGCTCCAGGGGTTCCTGGGCTGTGCTCTCAAAGCAGGTGAAACTGCCATTCCATTGCCCAACCCGGAAACTCCTGTCCTTGGGAAAACGAAGCAGAATCGCTGAAACTGCACGGAGAGCGCCTCTAGCACCGGGTACCCCGGGTCTTACAGCGTAGCAAGGCTCCCGAAGTACCGCGGCCGCCGCCCGGGCTCCAGCGCACTGCTGGTCCGCCACCAATAGCAGCCCTGTCTGCAAGGGATGAGCCAATGGGAGCTGTAGGAATAAGGACAATGACCGCCCATTCGGCTCAACTCCGCCAACTCCACAAGCTCAACAGCGCTTACCGGTCTCTTGCTCGGAGCTTAGAATCACTAAAAGCTTTTTCCCCACCACAGCCAGACCTACAATTCTTCTCTAGTCTTGGCTTTCCCGTGGACTAAAATGTGCGCGTGCTCTTCTCTTCCCTGAGCTTCTGCTTAAGTGCAACCCTCATAGACCAGCCAAACTTTTCAAAACTTAGTAACTGGAAACGAAAACAGCATTCTCTCCGCGCCATCAGCCTTTGAAACTAGTTTCTGGGCTTACAGTGGAAATCAAACAAGAAGTCTGCAAAGGTTTCTTCAGGTTTAGAAAGCCTCTATGTACGGAAAATTATGTGTCTTCTCCCAAAGCTAGAAGAACAAAACTGGTGTCCTACACAAGCTGTCACTGCTTAGAAAACCTTGCTCCCAGCCCTTCTCCTAGTGGCGAAATCTTAAGTGATAGCAGATATCAACTTACTAGAGTAGAAGTGAGAGCTTCCTGTGCACCAGGCATGATGCACCTTAGAGTGCACAAACTACCGTATTGCTTTATTTTACCCCTGTGTTACAAATGAAGAAACAGTAGCAATAGAGCGTCTGGGCCAAAATGCGACGCTAGTAAGTGCCAGCGGCAACACCAAAACCCAGATATTCCTGACCTATTTAAGTTAGCAAAACTTTTCAATACCCAACTTAAATAATGCTAAACAATCTGGAGCCTTTCACTTCAGAAAGACATGAGCCGTTCTCCTCTTATTCTTTTTTTTTTTTTCATTTATTTCATACCGTGGCACAGAATATTCTGTTAAAAATCTAGGAAATACTCAGTACCTCTGGCGCTGCTCTCAGAATGAGTTATGGTCACCAATATAAGAACTATTGAGTAGAAGGGAGTAAGAAGAAAGGGACGGATGCCTGAATTCCAGCACGAGGATTCCCTAAGTTCAAGGCCAGTCTAGGGCACGTAGCAAAATCTTGTCTCAAGAAAACTTTTTTTGAGAAAAGCTGAGAAAGCTTCATTTAGCTGACTGTGCTTGCTGATTGGACTTTGATGGAGAGATAAACAATGGCATTAATTATCTCTGGAGTTAGGATTCAAAGCATGAACAAAGAACGGGGTTGTCTTACTCAGTCTATGGAGAATTATAAACAAGCTGCAATTAAGAACTTTGAAAATCTATGATTAGTTTTTATTTTTAATGTTATAATCTAGTCTAAAAGGGAGAAACGGGTGGCTGAAGCTTTGTTTTACCAAATCAATATAAATTCTCAGTGTATTTTATTTAATCAATTCTCCATGTATTTCATTTAACCAAACAATTCTTGTTTGTTTATTGACTATTTTTCCACCAAACAGAAGTTACAGTAACTAGTACTGATCTAGGAAACATAGTACAGGCTATAATTTTATAGTTAATAGAATATTTTTTCCATGTTTCAAATCTGGACTCCTAATTTTCCCTTGAGGACTTACAAGATCTGATGTCAGAAAAAAAAAATTCTTTCAACCTGCTGTCCAAGGATACATCTGCTTTCGAGTTACCGCTATTACAAAGGATAAAACATGGTAGCTAAGCAGGCGGTGGAAAACTGAATTACAGAGCTTAGGGTGCCTTCTAGTCCTGAGTATCAAGACCATCCCTGAACCTCCTTCCTAGAGGGAAGAAATGCAAGGAGTCCAGAAGAGTTCCTCAACAAAAGTGTGTTCCCATTATGCCCACAAATCTCTGTCTCTCTGTCTCTGTATCTGCATCTCTCTGTCTCTGTCTCTTTGCCTGCATCATCCCCTTTCTGCTCTCCCTTAGGCAACAAGACAATCTCTAGTCAGCTAGCACTGAAAGCCTATAATTCCCAGCACACATCTTTGCATCTCCTCATAAAAGGAATCTTTTGGAAGATCACCATTAATAGAAATCAAATGTTCGTGGCTGTGATGTACAAAAAAAGTTCCTGCCACCACCTAGTGACCAAGACAGTGTTTCCAATCTGGAAACAGCACTGGGGACTTGCAAAGCATTCAGGATTCGTGATTCAAAGGACAAGGTTGGGTGACTGTGGCCATGAGAACCCTGCAAATTGTCTGAACTAACCTCTGAGAAAACAGCTGCAGACCTGGGCCCTCAGTGTACCTGACTTTAACTAAGGGCCTCATTCCCTGCTTCTAAAAGGGGGGGGGGGTATTCTTCCTAGAATATAGATCTAACATCACTTTTAAAAAATAGCAACTCCAGTCACCGCTAACAATTTTGCTGTTCTAATTACTGTCTGTACACTATGATCAAGTCACGCTTCCTCTTCTGGAAAATGGGGCCAAAACTGACAGCTCAAAGTTGATGGAAGAAGTACAAGGAGACTTAAGCACTTCCAAAAAAAAAAAGGGGGGGGGGTAGACAACAAGAAATACTGATTCTAGTTCCATGATTCTTTGTGACAAGGAAATATTTGTGAGTGTGGGGGGGGTTGGGTTTTTTTTTTTTGTTGTTCGTGTTTGCTTTTCCTTGAGGGTCCTTGAAGTGAACATAAATCACTTAGCATGATTAACAATGGTTTTAGAAACCAATGGACTTTGCCTGCTCTCTGTACAACCCCGATTAAGATTAATTCTGTGAATAATGTAGATCTTCTCTGACTTATCTTGTGAAGTTTCTTCAGTGGTTGTTCTCGAATTGAACTACTGCTTTAAAGGGTCCTCTGAAGTTGCCAAGTCATCGAACTCTCGTTTGTATCTTTATTATCTTTAAAGATTGCACAAAATGGAAACAAGAGCAAAGTACTGTATCCACTGGACATCATTCATTATAAAAAAACAACATACACATTTGGAGTCTACCAAATAGGATATTCTTTAAAATTCATATATTGCGTGCTCGTAGATTCATGCGTTATTTTACATTTATCATTATTCTCTCATAAATAATTGCAACTTGACCAATTTGTGCACCCACTACCACAGTCTACACAAGGTGGCAAGGAGTGGTCTTTGACAGGAGAACAGCTAAAAAACGGAAACATGTATGTGGGTGTCACAGCTACTGTTTGGCCTATGCAGTGAAATGCTAACAAAATTTACGCTAAACATCTTTTCAAAAGGCACGATTTCCGCCACAGAAAAGAACGTTTTCAAAAACGTGTGACAGTTAAAAATCATCACCTTTGAGGGCACTGAGATGATTATATTAATGTGATCCTGAACCCCAAGACCAGAATGCCTGCAGGAAGAGGGTCTATGCCAGAGTCTAAAGGCCTGAATTATGGAGACACATGCCCTACGGGCTGTTTGTTGACTGTTTTTCTGCCCATCCTCAAACGTTGCTCCATTCCAGAACTGGAGAAGCTCACTGTTGCAAATCCAGCACCCTCCCAAGAATAAGGACAGTATCAACCAAGTCCTTCCTGTCACCACCTCTCTCTAGTCTGTCCACAGCCCTTCCCTTTCCACCGAAGCGTTAGGAGTCGCGCTCGCCTCGGCCCCCAGCCTCAGGGTCGCTCTGGTCGTCGGTGAAGCAGACGTCCACATCACTGTCCTCGCTCTTGGGATCCCCAGGCTCCAGGGCATAGCCCGGCTCCGCGCCCGGGCCGTCGCCCGCCTTGGCGATCAGGCTCTGGCCCGGGTGGCGGGATTTGACGTGACGCTCCAGATCCCGGCGGCGCACCAACACCTTGCCGCAGAACTCGCAGCGATAGGGCGTGTTGCCCTCCGCGTGCAGTCGGATGTGCTTGTTGAGATTGCTAGGGTCGCCGAAGGGCCGCAAGCACACTTTGCATTTGAGCGGCTTGTATCCCGTGTGCGTCCGCATGTGGATCTTGAGCCCGTACTTGCGCGAGTACAGCTTGCCGCAGTAGAGGCACAAGTGACCCGTCTTGGGCTTGCCTGCTGCGCCCCCGCCGCCGCTGCCTGTCGCTGCCACTACGGCCGGAGGCAGAGTCCCCGAGTCCAGGCGGGTGCGACCCTTGCCGGCCGCCATCTCGGAAAGCTGCTGCGTGTGCATGGCGATCTCGCGGTCGATACTGGCCAGGGAGCCCAGCTCCGCCGGGCCGATCGCCGCGGCCGCCGCGGGCCCGCTCAAATAGGAGATGGACTCGGGATATTTGAGAAGCCCGCCCAAGTGCAGCTTGAGCGGGTAATAGGCGGCAGGGGGGCCGTAGAGCAGGTCTCCGCTGTACACCGTGAAGGCCGGCATGACGGCGGGCAGGGGGCTGCACTCGCCGCTGGAGTAGGCTTTGAGCCCGCCCGCGGCGGCGTCGAGGGGCGGCAGCGCGCAACGCTCCAGGGGGAGCCCGGGTGCAGGGAGAGCAGCGTAGCGCGGGGTGGGCAGCGCAGCAGCTGCGGCCGGGGCGCGCTCCACGTGCTTAAAGGCGGACACCTCCTCCGTGTGACCCGCCAGCAGGGGGAAGGCTCGCAGTGTCCCGGGACACGCCAGGCCGGGTGGCGGCGGGTCCCCCGCGAGCAGACACTTGGGGTGGTGGTGGTGGTGGTGGTGAGCGTGGTGGTGATGGTGGTGGTGGCCAGAAGGGCTCTCCCCACTGCTGGGGCGCCCGCCGGCCCGGCCCCCACCCAGCAACCGGCCCAATGCCAGGCCGGGCCCCTTACCGCCGCCCTCTTCCCGGTAGGGGTCGCCCTGCGCGGTTGCCCGTGCCAGGCCAGCGGGTTTGAAAGCCGAGCGCACGCCGGGATAAAAAGCCAAGCCGCTGCCGCCAGCAGCGGAGCCGCCCACGATGCCCAGGAAGTGACTGTGTGCTCGGGCTACTCCGCTCACATCCAGGGTGCGATCTGGATGCTCCTTGCTCTTCCTGGGAGTTCCCCACTTGCCCGGGGACGGTGAAGTGGCCGGGGGCGCTAGGGAAACCTCGCGCTTGATGCTCTCCCGTGCTCCGCAAGCCTGGGCGAGTTGAGGGACCTGTGCTTGGGGCCTCAAAGAGCCTGCCTGGAGGGGCGCGGTCAAGTCCGGGGCGGTGGGTTTCGGAGGGAGGCCAAGGGCTTCTGCGGCCGGGCCAACGCCGGGTCTGGCCGCGTGCTCCTGATGCAGGAAGGCGCGGCCGCCGCCGCCGCTGAGCACGCAGTGAAAACGTAGGTGTGCCTTGAGACTGTTAGGGTATCTAAACGTCCTCCAGCAGTACCAGCAAATGTAGCGCTCCTCTCCTGGGCAAGAGACAGTGGGAAAGTAACCCTGTGAGAAGCAGGGGAGCCAGAAGGAAAGCGCTCCAGCGCACCAGGCAAAGCCCAGGTTTTGACCCATGGTGCGGCAGAAGCAGGGGGGGGGGGGGTGAGGGTCTTAGGGCTGACAAATAAAGTTTAGTAACCCTATCAAGACTCTCCCAAAGCGTGTAAATGGCCAATCCTTGTCACCTCTGTCCTCAAAGGCCTACTCAAACAGCAAAACAGGTAACCTAGGCAGTCCAATGAAGACATCCTCCAAGACCTCGTAGTAAATATCTTTTGGAAGAGAAGGGCACAGGAAGGCTGACTGGGAAGGGCAGAGAGCAGCTGTTGCCTTAAATCAAGTATTGAAGCTGTGCTGTGCCTGTGCCCATCTGTTGGCGTTTGCAGAATAGGTGGCGTATGTCAAGGAGTTGGATAAACTGAACAAAGGCCAATCTAATAGTCGTGAGCTCCTCATTACCAGGCGAGACAATATCCTGTATGTATGGGCCATATGTAATCATTCCTTTTCATATAACAATGTCTTTTGTGTCGGCTCTCCGCCCTTTCTACCCCCTCCCAGACTTATACACTCGCCTGAGGTTTTCCTGGAGCGTGACCAAATGAATCCCCACATAAGGATTGTGATTTGCTACTCTTCAAAATTATGTGCGTCCTTATTTCTTTCAGTAACTCCATCGGATTGCATTGAAGAAAAAAAAGTTCTATTTTTTGATATCCTACGACGAATGATTATATCCTGAGAAGGAAGGTGTAGGGTTATCTTATCAGTTCTACCTGAAAGTTAATTAACTCCTAGACAGGTGCAGAGATTCAAGCTTGGGTGAGCTATATTTCACTTAATAAATATTAAAAAAAAATGAGAAAGGTACTCTGCTCTTAGAAGTGCAGAGTTCTGTAGTGTTCTGCTGGTGTGCATGTGTAGTTGTCAACTCTCTGTGTCTCTTCCACTGTAACTGTCTTGACTTACTAGGGTCATTGAACGCAATCCAGAGACAGGTGTGTGGCATAGCTACTAATCAGGTACTAGAAACTATTTTCTGCGTACCCCTGTGCATCCACTTGCAGTCCTGCAGTTTGTTGTGTGTGTTGTGATTGATTGGTTGGTTGATTGATAATTATTAATGATGTCTGTGAGAAAGAAGTTGATTAGGCCACACGGAAATCCCGAAGTACCCTGTAGGTCTCTGAAGATTTACTGGAAAAGTTGCATTCTCCCTCTTTATGTCCACTCAGCTCCTGCCTTTAAGACATTACTAAAGAGCTTGTCGTGATGGCACAAGACTTTAATCCCAGCCCTTGGAAAGCAGAAGCAGGCAGATCTTTGTAAGTTTCAGGCCAATGAGGGCTCTCTCAAAGGAGGGGACCAGTTTGTTCCAAAAGAGGTCAAAGGAGAGCTGGGAGAAATAGGGGGACAGAGGATTTGCTTCTACTACTCTATTCCAGGTATTTCTCAAAGACTTACACAAGAGCATCTCGATATTCCTGTTACCTGCTTAAAACACCTATGTAAAAAAAGGAGGGTGACCCCTTGGTTTTCTTGGAGTGTTTGAAGTTCAGCTGCTCCTTTACATCATCTCCTCAAGAGTTTCCAGTCTGCTCCAGAACGGCTCTGCCAAAGCAAAGCCAAGTACACTTTGTTCTTAAAATGAAGGGCAGTAACTCAATCTTTCTGTGAAACTGAAACTAATTGAAATTAGCTGGTACTGCAAAAAGAGATGTTATCTCTGTTAATTTCTTCCTCTTCTCAAAACTTAGGGCGTGCGTGTGTGTGTGTGTGTGTGTGTGTGTGTGTGTGTGTGCGTGTGTGTGTTTCCACTTTTCCAGCTTGTCTTCCTCAACAGGTCCTGAAGATCCTAAGGTTCAACTCTCACCAAGTGACTCACTCTTCGTCTTTGCTCCTCCCCCTCATACAATTTAAAGATGTCAGACATGCCAATCTAGAAATGTCAGGTTCAAAATAGGCTATAACCTTCCCCAACAATAAAATGATGGATTTTTTATTATCAGTTGCCATATGGCATTTATAAAAGTAGTTGGCTGAAATAAAATACATGGGTTAAACAAGCAGCTTTTCCCTGTTTGGTTGTCCCTATGGGAAAATGTTCCCTGTAGAAGTGGCTGGCACAATTTGCTGAGGAGTGGCAAGCTTGAGAGTCCCCTATGAGACAGCTGTGCTTATTCCTGGAAGGACTGGACAAAAGATTCTGATAATGTAGTTCAAGGAACAAACTATATTAGAATAATTCTTACGAATGCTGGACATAAAAATCTATTTTAAAACAAATAGAATTGATTTACAGAAGACAGTGGTACTTTGAAGTAAAATGACTCGTTTCTCCAAATAACCTGTCCAGCCCAAAAAGTGTTTCCAAATTACCACACTTTTATCAACATTTACCTGTTTCTAAAGGGACGCAGCGGAGTAGCAGTTCTGGAGGAGATTGTGTTAAAGTATTTTGGAACATTTTGTTGTTGTTGTTGTTGTCTATAAATAAATCGCTTCTTGGGAAAATTATAAACAAGCTAAAACAATTAACAAGTGGGGGGAAGGGCAGAGGAAGCCTTATGGAGTACGAAAAGGGAGTCTCAAAACCTTAACTATTTTAGCGCCTCCCAGCCTTCTTCCTACAAGAAATGTCCTTCAGTGCTATGTGGAGGGTTTGAAATGTGGTCCTCTTTAGCGGTTGCCCCTTAATTTGCATGAACTGGCTTTTGGCTTGGAAGGAATCAAATAAATCTGAGAAGAAACTGGGATACATCCCAGATTCAATTTAAGTAGGCTTAGTAGTGGGAAATGAATAAATACCATTTTAAGCAAGAACTTTAGTACCTGCCAAGGGACCAGCTTCTAAAATGTTTCTAAAATGCTATCAAATACACTGCTCTCCTGTGAAACTAACAGAGAAAGAGCACCTTTGTACCTTTTTAAAAGTATTCTAGGTTTAAGTTTTGAGGTCTAGAACTCAAGATGTATTTGTTGTGGCATATTAAGTCTCCTCTGTTGGTTCTTCATTAAGTAAATGTTTGTCATTGAGGTGTGTAATGGGAAAGAAAGAAACCATAGAGTTCCTAAGGAAGTATTCCGCTGCAGTTGAGAACAAGATTACTACCCACTTTTGTTACCACTTGCTAATGGTTTTAAGGCAACAGTTCCCTCTTTGCCTGTGCAAACAGCATGAATTCCGCTTCCACGGAGCTGAACAGAAAGGTTCTTCAGGTCTGGGATCACCTCCCACTACCCAGGAGAAGAGGTGAACGCTTGCTCACCCTCACTGTTGGGGAGACCTTCTCAGAGGCAATACCTTTCTCATCATGAGTCGGAGTCGCAGTTGTGGGGATGTCAAACCACTGAGCCAAAGAGTTAGAATACCACACAGTCAGCTCTTCCCCTGGCTGGACATCTCGTAATGCTCGATAGAAGATCTAGGATGTAATAATAATAATAGTAATAATAATAATAATAATAACAACAACAATAATAATAGTAACAATAAGGTTCTCTGTTATTTCCTGGTGCTTGAGAATAAAGGTTCAAATGCTGACGTTGTGGCCCTGGAAAAGCTACTGGATAACTTTGAATCTCATCCTTCGTCCTTTAAATGGCAAACCAAAAGTATCTTCCTTACAGGGTCATTGGCACTTTTAAAAGGAGAACTCTTGCCTTTCCAAGTTCTTTGCTTACGAAATACCCGGCTGCCTTAGGGATGGAATTGGAATTGACAAGGATGAGGGGCACTGACAGTACCTGTCCTCCTGGTAAGTCTGCAACAGCTTCCAGCGTCTGTTCCTGGGGGTTCCTGGCTGCACGGATTAACCCTATCCACTCCAGAGGGGAGCCCCCTGACTCGTCCACCAGCTCCCCTCTCACCATGCGCACCTGTAATACAAGCAGTGGTCAATTCCCCACATGCCACAGCCAGGCTCACAACCCAGAGGAAAGACTGTACTCCACCCCACCCAACTCCGGAAAATGCTTGTGTTCTCTTTGACCCAACCTCTAGGTGCTGCTGGGAGCATAATTCCTCCGTGCCTCAGTTTAGAGGATGGAGAAATAAGGGAGGTTGAATGATAGACAGCACCACGGTCATCACCGCAAACACACACCTTGGAAACACCAGCTGGAAAAGGCATTCTCTTAGAGCTCCCGGATGCAAATGGTTGCAAAAACAGTCCCCACCTCTCCCTGTGCGCGGTTCTGGGATCCTTAACGCCGGGAGAGAAGTGATTCCAAGTTCAAGCCCGTTCTGAAGCCTGGCGTAGTATTCCTACCCTGTTTCTCAGCCTCCCCATTCTCTAGAACTGCTCGTAGGTGCAAGAGAACTCCGCGGTGAAAAGCTCAGAACAAAGCCAGCACAGAGAAATTTTGCCTGCAGCTAGCAGACCATTTAAAAGCAATTAAATCGCGTTTAAAGAGAGAGGCGTGGTTAGCTACAAAAACCGAGGGTAACGGGAGAGACCAGAGGCTTTCTGGCTCCAGGAGTAAGGTGCAGGTCCTGCTCCTCAGACAAGAAAGATACTTCTTGCAAGAAAGCTCTCTAAGCGCTGGCTAAAACCACAGTCTTTCCTTTTTAAACAAGCTTTTGACTTAATTTCCCGGTCCTGTCTGCCAGTACTTGATTGCCAAGCCTTCCCCCACCCTCTGCGGGCAAGAGTCTTTAAATTCCCCTCTAATCAGGGGTCAAGACTGTGGGGGTGGGGAAGGAGAGGTCAGCGTGGAAGAGTTGTCCCTGAGGGTCTCCAGTCAGCTGCAAGGGTCCCAACTGGGTGTCCCCTCGAGGGTGGGGCTCCACTACCTCTCAGATGGCATCAAGATTAATCACCACAAGGCTCACCCTCTCTCCATTTCCTACCCAAACCTACACGTAAATAAATGGGGGCTTGGTGTATTCCGAGAACTAATAGCCTCACCAGAACTGTCTCCTCTGAGAAAAGGGACTGACATGTTTAAAACAAAATTTAAGCCTCAAATTAGTAAACAGAACCGGGAAAAAGTCCTTCCCATCCGATGCCTCCAGAGAAAAAGGTATGTTTGCCCAAAGAAGCCAAGAGCCCAGGTGAGAGTTAGGAACCTTTACTACCTTGCTGAGGACACCCCAGAACGCTGGGGGAAGCTATCAGTTCCTACATATATGCCCCCATCCCTACAGTTCCTACAGCGAAACAGACACATCGAACTAGTGTCTGCTTCCGCTCAGCTCTGCCCCCCCCCTTCAACCCACCCACCGTCCAGCTCAGTTATGAGACATTCTAAGGCTAATCGGACAAGTCTACTCTGCAGAATTAGCAAGTATCCCTTTTCTCCGCTTTTCCTCTTTATCCCTCTTCTGGATCGGAGCAATGGGAGGCAAACCGCAAGTAATGGAAATCTAGAATGGCCCAGTACCTTTTTCTTGGGCCCTGGCTCCCTGCGATCTGACAGGTACTTGCCCAACTTGAAGGTGCCAGGCACGGGCCCCAGGCGCAAGCCAGCCGGGATACAGCAGTCAGCGTTCACGCTGGTGGCCGGAGTGCGTGAAGTTCCATGCATTGTTGCCACCGCCGCCTGGCAGACGCTGGGGCTCGCGGGTTCCTCCACTAGGAGAGAGTGACAGAACCAGGAGCAGCCTCATGCGATGAAGGAGCCGCACCCCGACGTGCGTCTTCTGCCCGCAGAGTGACGCGGGCAGGCATGCACTGCGCCTTTTCAATCCGGGCGGGCGCCTTTTGGCACCGCGAGCGCAAGGGCGCGGAGTTTGGTGAGAGAGTTGCGCTGTGAAGCAGCTGCAGAGTCCCACCCGAGAGGGTCACATGGAGTGGTTCCCTCAGCCCCTTGCATAATCGAGGCCTCTGAATGGCTAGCACACAATGGTCCAGGCGACCTTCCCATTCCTAAAAATCCAATTTGTCAAGGGCGAAGAAAAGGCGCTGGTGAATCAAAGGTCCGGCGGGACCATTAATCCTCAGCATGGGGTATTGTCCCTGAGACAGTTACGATATTTTAAGTGACAAATCCACTGTATAATTTCTCCATAAATTTTACTTCCTTTTATTGTTCGCCGACAAACCAGTTTTGGGAAATAAGTGACTACTTTAAGTCTACTTGGCTGATTCCTTTGAGCCTTGGTCTACTTCAAAGATTCTTAATTCTCTCCCCTTGGCTTTATTGTAAAGGAGATTAAACAAAGAGATGGAGACTGTTTGGAGGACTTGTTAACTTCTATTGATTTCTGGCGTGTGCCATACAGAAATTAGGCAGGTACTTGATGGGAAAACACCAGAAAATACCTACACTTTTCAAATCACGACCATAGTTCCATTTCAGGGATTGGGCTCAGGCCAGTCCACCATTCAGAACCACGTTAGCTGTTCCCTCTACCAGGATTTGCCCCAAAATATGAAACCGCCGGAACAATTTGAGCGGGAGAAGCCAGCTGAGCACCACCGCTCCTCTTCACACTCAGGGCCCGCTGTTTTCTCCGAGTGTAGGAAGCAGCCACAAAACTTTGTAGGCTCTGTGGATCGAACTGCGGCCTTGAAGAGGAGGAAGTTCTCCGCAGGACTGTTAATCACGTATTCCCCGCCACCCACCCCCACCCACACACCGCCTGCGTCTCATCAATTCAAACCTTGTTTTGCTTTTAAGTTTAAAACCGGGAGAAAGTCCTGGCACTGACTTCTCCAGAACCAAAAGGCTGGGTTTTTACTTATGTTTAAAGCAAATAAAACAAAACAAACAAACAAAAAACCGCAATCTCTCAGCAGGGTGAGGAGAGCCATAGCAGGCATTTGGGTCAACTCGGGGCACCTTTCCGCAAATCCGCAAATCCCACGCTGCCACCACTGAAGTCACTAGGAAGCTCCTGCAGCGACTCCAGTGATGTGTCCTCACTCCCACCCCATCCCCACCCTCTACCCCATCATAGAAAATAGCACAGAGGACCCTGTGCAGCACGCTCATTGGTGCCTTGCACAAAAAAGATGCAGTTGTGCTGCCTAGATCAGAAGTGGCACTGGCTAACAGGATGTCCGGACAATCAAAGAGGGCTTTTAGAGTCGCCTCCTAAGTTGCCCCCTGGTGCAAACTTGTATTCACAGCCTAGGCAGGGCCAGAAAACTAATTGAAGTTCGGTGTGAATTACTCGGAGCCTCAGTCTCCAGATCTGCAAAGTGGAGCCGCTGCGTGCAAAGGGTCCCTTGCCTCGCTATCCACTGTTCACCCAAGCATGTTGGGAAAGTGAGCAATGGTGCACTAAGAAAGTCACAAAACTCGTTGTTTGCATCAATGGGAAAGCCAAGCCAGGTCAAAGGTCTCAAGTCTAAGCAAACCAAGACAAGACCATGCTGAACACAAAGGAAACAGACTCGGTGCCCACTCC
This sequence comes from Myodes glareolus, assembly GCF_982192425.1. NCBI lineage: Eukaryota > Metazoa > Chordata > Mammalia > Rodentia > Cricetidae > Myodes > Myodes glareolus. The sequence goes on along the minus strand of NC_142041.1, from coordinate 51,245,620 downwards.
ACAGCCTACGGAGCTATACCTCCTTGAGACACCAGAAAGTCTCTTGGTGGGCTTTAAGCAGCCATGTTCATATGACTGTGCGCCTTGCCCGGAACTATTTTCTAAGACAGCAAACTCTCAGTTTCACGCTCAACCTTCCAATTGCTTCTCTGGAAGTAAAGACGGCTCCCCTCCAGAGATAGAAGAGAGCCTTTGATCCCAGGGCCCATGAATGGCAAAACCGGGGAAGGGAAAGGGAGGGGGACTGAGGAAGCCTCTCCGATGAGTCCAGGGCAATAAATTTTAAGCCATGAACATGCCCCTCTAACCTCTGGCCTGGCAACTCCGGATGACACCCAGTTTAACTTACCAGCACTGAGAGCGAGAAGGGGGCGAGCTCAGGACCTGGGTTCGGGGCGCCTCCCTAGCCTTCTTAACCAGTGAAAAAGCGTGAACGACACGCGAACAATTTTATCAATAGGACCATGTAAAGGCCGACTGTGAGGAAAGTTATTTATTAATATAGCCAATTGTGGCTGGTTCCCAGCCCCTCGAGAAGAAAGAGGCTGCGCCAGAGGCATTCACACCAGCTCGCCGAGTTTTATTCTGTCCTGTGGCTCAGAGTTGCAGTTCCCCAAGTGAAATAAATTGTCCACAAAGGAGAAAAGGAACACATTTTCTTTTATTTTTCCTCCCCTAAAAAGCAAGGGTGAAACCAATCTAATGTGCCCAGTGGAGCAAGATGGGCCGTGAAAGGCTGGGTGTTAAAAGTAAAAGCGGGCTGTGCAGCAAATGGGATGGAAAATTAAATGAAATTAAATAGCTTGAACGGCCGTATTGTCCCTTATTAAAAAGACACATTAATTACATGGTCTCAGCCTTATTCAAAGACAATGTTGAGACTCAATCAAAACATTCCACTCGGCTTTTTTATCGACTTAAAATGGGCGTCCAGAGGCCCTGTTAAAGCGAAATCCCTCCTACACGGAGGTGCAAGAAGAGCGTGGTTTGGGGCGGTCCTGCAGCCTGCCTAGCAAGGCTGGCACTCGGCTCCCGCAGCGGTTAACAGGTTGCCTAGGGAGGCTCACTCTCACAGGGCTGCAGCGGGCGGGAAAGGAGAGTCGTTCGATCTGGCCCGCAGCTTCCACCCGGCTACCGGCGGGTTTAGCTCGCCCACCCTGCGGTCCTTCTGGTAGGAAAGAGCAGACCTAGACCTTCCTGACAAGCACGGTAGTTCGTCTCGGATCGTGCTTTTGGGGGACGATAGGTCTCGGTCCTCGGGGTCCCCTGGGAGGCTAAGCTGACTGCCCTGCGTAGGTCCAGGAGTCAGGTCCCCGCTACTGCTCCACACAGTCCCCACCCGAGATGGAGAGAGCACCGGCAGGCCGCAAGCCGGAGCCGCGGATTCAGCGGTTGCCAGCGGTCCTGCGCTGGCCGGGGAAGCGCCCCCTGCGGGTGTCTGCGTCGGCCCGGCGGCCGGGTCAGAGCAGACCAGCTGCTCTGCCCCCGAGGCGCGGGTGGGACATTAAGGCCGGTTCTGAATAGGGAGACTGCGACCGGCTCTGGGAACGCCACCAGATGACGCGCCGGCGACTGGGCCTTTTCCCCCTTAATTACGTGGATGATGGGTGCGCGGTGGCCAGGAGACGTCAAACTTGTAGTCAAGGACGCAGCCCTGACACCGATGGTGGGTTTTGCGGTGCCTTTTTTGGTTTTGTTTTGTTTTTTGTTTTGGTTTGGTTTGGGTTTTTTGTTTTGTTTTTTGGGGTGTTTTTTTTTTTAAGTCTGCGATTGGAAACGACTCAATAAAAGTATTCAGAGTCCCTCTCAAGTTGCCTTTTAACCGGAGTTCTCCAACTTATTTCTTGGTTCTTTCGGTTGACATGGTGCAAAGAAAAGTCAGCGAGCGTGCTGCTGAATTGCAATGTCTTGGGGCACCTCCATATTCACGCTTCTCTGCCGGTCTCTGCCCGAGGAGCCCGCGCTCAATTCGATTTTCCTTGCTATTGGGCACATTTAGGAGCGCCTCTATTTGTGAAGTTCATTTCTAGGCAAATGTATTCAAGAGCTGATGGGAATGAATAGGACCGTGTGTCAGCCGCCCCTAATTGGGATTAAAGCACTTAGGAGCATATGCAGAGACTGACAGAAATTCTCAGGTTGCATTGTCTTCAGACTTCCACCCGCTCGGACGCTCCTCCTCCAAGGGAGATTTATAAAGATTGCGGGGAGAAACTGAGGAAAGAAAGGGAAAGAGCCAGGCTAATAGCTCAGGATGGGGCTGCAGCTCAGCTAGTGGAGGTGTCGGCTTTGCAGAAAAGAGACTGCAGGATAATTGAATGCGGGCGGGGGAGCAGATCCGAACTCTAATCTGAAAGGCGGAGAGTTAAAAGGCGAAATAAAGATGTTCTTGAAGCTCCCAAACGCCCCTTCCTTTTTTCCTTCCCTTGGAGAACCTGCCTTTATTTCTCTTTATCTCTGCTGCCATTCTGCACCCCAAAGCACATACCCTCTCGAAGAAGAAATTTTATACAGGTTGATACTTGAAACGGAGAGGAAGTATCCTCACATAGGAAATAAAAATAACTTTTGCATGTTGAAAAGGTCGTGTTCAAATAATCCTGGAAAAGTTTCCTGATGAGTGTGTCAAATATATGTAAGAGTGTCAAAATACAAACACAGTGAGTTCTCCTGTACATACGGATACGTAGTCCACCTGTAAATCTCATTCCAGAAGTAAGCACTGAGGTTTTGGGCTGAGGTGACAAATCCTTTGAAAAACTGGCAACTGGCATGGAGCTGAGGCTGAGACAGTTTTCTAAACAGAGCATTGGCAGCTTCCTTAAGCACTCTCCCCCAGGAGCAGAGAGGCCTGAAAAATAAACTAAACACTAAACAAGAGTGAGGATTTCCAGTGTTACCAGGATTTTTTCGTTTTGGAGGAGTTGTTTGGCTCACCTGGAAGCACTGGTTTCTTAGAGAACTCCGAGACTGGGTGTCAGAGCACAGAACAAGAGGGAGACTCCTCATCACATCCTTTGGGTACCATTTTGGATTTGGTAAGAATATATTCCCAATTAAAAGTTATTATTCATGAGTGCAAAGGGGAAAGAAAAGGCAGGCGAGATGAGGCTCTGGAGAGGACAGTAACAGTAGCTTCTATGACAAATTCCTACTCAACACTTGACTCTCACGCTGATTCCAGGGACCTTACTAACCACACAAAACCCAGAATTTCCAAGCCCTGAAGAAGCTGTAATAAAGAAGTGTAGCTGTGCTCTCCAACTAGGATGGGGAATCTGGACAACGATGATCACGTGACACAAGAACAAGCTCCCAGGAGTGACTGGACCTTTTCCCTTTGCAGTTCCTTAGCAGAACTAAAAGCTTCCCTTCTTCCCAGGACAGCCCACCTCATAATTACATTGCACAAGTTTGTGTCCTACAGAAAGTAGATCTTCCCTGAATCAAGTTTTTCTTTTGTTTGTTGTTATCATTACTCCTTATTCTTTTTTTTTAAAAAAAAGTTATTACTTTTATTATCTGGGGTGTGTGTGTGTGTGTGTGTGTGTGTGTGTGTGTGTGTGTGCGTGTGTGTGTGTGTGTGTGTGCACATGTCAGGGCACAGCTGTGTAGATCAGAGGACAGCTTACAGAGTGAGTCAGTTCTCTTCAAACATGTGAGTTCACAGAATCAACCTCAGGGCATTAGGCTCAAGCCATCTCGCCAGCCTTCTTTGCATCTTTTGATTGGCATATCCTAATTGTACCAAGTAATGAGCTTTACCGTGGAATGTTGATGTATTCTTGTCTTACTTTTAACATATTCACCCTACCTATTATCACCTACTATTGTCTAACTTCCTTGGAAAGTGGTACATAATGGGAAGAAGCTAACTATGCACGCATATTTACAGGTAAACTATGAATAATGGGAGTTCATCAGATATTCATTACAGAGGTAATAGGAGCAAAGCAATAGAAACCACCAGCTATGTCACAATCAATAACCAAACTCAACTGCACCAGTTCCATCGCCCAAAAACAATGAACAACCTCACCACCAGTATCTAGCACCTTACTGACCATGGCCTCATGCACAGCTCCTTCACTTGTGTGATCCATGTTCCTACTCTTGTATCCGTAAGCAATTGATATGCTTAGATTCCTGAAATTCTGTTTGAATGTTATATTTTCATTACACAGCAGGGGTTCACATTCAGATAATATTTCAGATAGATGGAATCATGATGTAAAACTTGGATGAGATTATAAAAATGAAATTTTAGGCAAATGTACAGAAACATTTTTTTCTTTCTAAATAACTTTATAAAGGTACAGTGCTCTGGGGGGGGGGAGTACACGAGATCAAGCCTTGGGAGTCACATGTGTTCCACTACTGAACTAAACTTGTAGCCCCTGAGATATAATATATGTATTATCCCACATTATAAATTAACTCATTTAAATTCACATTTTTAGTATAGCCCCAGACATGTGCAACCATTGCTATTTTCTATTTTTAGAAAGTTTCTATTCCCAAATGCAGGAACATGTATTCTAGGCAGTCACCAATGTATTTTCTATACCCAAAGATTTGTTTTTTCTAGACATATAATGTATCCAGCTCATAAAGTATGAGTTCTTTGTGACTGGATTACACCATTTTAGAGTTTGTCTTAGTTCACTTTCTAAAGACTGACATCTTTAGAGAGAGAGACAGAGAGAGACAGACAGACAGAGAGATTTGGGCTCAGATTCTGAAAACAATGAAGTTCAGGGTAAGTTCATTGTATCTGGTGTGATGTAAGGACTCGTCAGAATCCCAAAGAATTCCAGAATATCTCATGGTGAGCTAGAACACGCTGGTCAGTCTGGGTCGCTCTCAATCTTACAAAGTTTATAAAGTTATATTATGAGAACCCTGCTCTCATGACCTCACCTAATCTTTTCTTTTAATTGAAAAATAGATCAATAGATCATAGTTTACCAACTTCTCCCAGATGCTGCCAACCTTGAAATCCACACCATTTCTTTCTCTCACTAGAGGTACAGGCATCTCAAAAAAAAAATAGTAAAATAAGATAAAATAAAACAAGCAAAAGTGAATAGGACAAAACAAACAAATAGGGAAAAAAGTCAAAGAAAAAGCACAAGAGATAATATAGATGCAGAGGTGTGCAATTAGCACACACAGAAATCCCGTAAAGACACAAAATCAAACATCAAAATATATAAGCAAAAGATCTGTAAAGAAAAAAGTGCAGACAAAACATTACGGGAGAAAAAAAGTTCCAAAAATATTAGAGTTTGCTTTTTGAGGACCATCTACTGCTGGGCATGGGACCTGCTCTTAACTGTGGTTTGTAAACCCAGTGAGATGCCCTTGGAGAAAACTAATTTTTTATTTCTGAGGGGTTGTCAATTGGAGATAGCTTCTGGATTAGGAATGGCGGCTTGTGTCCTCTTCCCCTCTCAGTGCTGAGACTGTGCCTGACTTGAACCTGTGCAGGTCTTGTGTGCTGTCACAGTCTCTGTGAGTTCATATGTGAATCAGTCGTGTTGTGTTCGGAAGACACTGTTCCACTGGAGTCAGCCATCACCTGTGACTCTTATAATCTTACCAACTCCTCTCTCTCTACTTAGATCCCTGAGCCCTGGCAGGGGATTTGAAAGAGATATCCCATTTAGGATTGAGTGTTCCAAGATCCCCTACTCTGTCCAGTTGTGTGTCATTGTTCTCGTCTACTGCAGGAGGAAGCTTCTTTAATGATGACGGGGCAAGACTCTGATCTACGAGCACAGCACAAATTTACTTTATTGCTATGCTCCTTTAGTAGAACAGTAATATTTGGCTTGCCCTAGGTCTCTAGCCTACCCAGTCTTGGGTATTTGGCCACCCAAGCAGTGTTGGGATGTGTTCCATCTCATGGCGGGGCTTTAAACCTTAAATCCAGTCAGTTGGTTACCCCACAATTTTTGTGCCACTATTGCACCAGCATATCTTGTAGGCAAGTCACTATTGTAGATCAAAGGGTTGGTAACTGGTTTGGTGTTTACCTTTCTTCTTTGATGTGGTATATGTGCATGTATTTATGCATGTTCACATACGTGTAGGCACATGTGTGTGGGGCCAAACTTGATATTAAATGCGGTCTTAATTAGCTTCTGTTGCTGTGAAGAGACACCATTACCACAGCAACACTTATAAAGGAAAAATATTTAATTGAGGTGGCTTACAGCTTCAGAGGTTCAGTCCATTATCATCATGGTGCAGCAAGGTGGTGTGCAGGAAGATATGGTGCTAGAGAAGGAGCTGAAAGTGGAAAAGAAACTACATCTCAATTCGTAGCTGACAGGAAGTAAACAGATACTGTGTGTGGCTTGAGCATATGTGAGACCTCAAAACCTGCCCCACAGAGGCACACTTCCTCCAACAAGGCCACACCTCCTAATAGGGCTGCTTCCTATGGACCAAGCATGCAAACACATGAGCCTATGGGGACCATAACTTTTCAAACCACCAAAGACACTATGAGAAAACCTATTCGAACCACTACAAAGAAAACCCATGAATCAACTCACCTTGGTTCATAGAGACTCAAAGAGACTGAATAATCAGGGATTCTACATGGATCTCTGCATGGATCTAGGCTCTCTGCATATATGTTATGGGTAGAGTTTGATGTTCCTGTGGAACTTCTAACAGTGGGAGCAGGAGATATTTCTGATGATATTGCCTGCTTTGGGGGATTCTTTTTCTCCTGCTGGGTTGCCTCAACCATCCTTAATATGAGGAAAGGTGCCCAAACTTATTGCAACTTGCTATGCCATATTTGGTTGAAATACCTGAGAGGCCTGCCCTCTTCTGTAGGGAAACTGAAGAGGAGTGGATGATGAGAGGACACTGGGAGGATAAAAAGGAGGTGAAACTGCAATCTGGATGTAATATATGATAAATATATAAATATTTTTAAAAATTTAGAGCTTTCTGGGCCATGCATGCTGAGATTATAGGCATGTTCTTCTAAATCCATATAGGGCCCTTGGCTTTTCAAGTGGTTTCCCCAGTGAATTCTTTCCTCTTTCAGTGGTTAATCTTTTGTGGGAGGCTGTTTTGTGATCAGTCCCAGCAATCAAACCTCTCAATATACTATACATTCTCATGTATAGTGTCTTCTCACGATGACTTTGAAGTTTGCCAAATGACATTCTCTGACCAATGGGACATAACTAAATGTGATGAGCAGAAGCTCAAGTACTTGACCATCAGAGAGGACTGTTCTTTTTTTAATATTTATTTATTTATTATGTATACAATATTCCGCCTGTGTGTATGCCTGCAGGCCAGAAGAGGGCACCAGACCTCATTACAGATGGTTGTGAGCCACCATGTGGTTACTGGGAATTGAACTCAGGACCTTTGGAAGAGCAGGCAATTCTCTTAACCTCTGAGTCATCTCTCCAGCCTGAGAGGATTGTTCTTTTTTACATATTATTGATTGTCAAGAAAATCAGCCTTATCTAGTCTCCTTCAAGGGCCAGCTGGACAAGATCTACCTGTGGAAAAGTGGGAGGATAGACCGTAGGAGTCAGAGGGGATGGGGGACACCAGGGGAGCATAGTCCACTGAATCAATTAAGCAAGGCTCATATGGGTTCACAGAGAATGAAGCCGCAAGCACAGGGTCTGCATGGGTCTGTACCTATCTGTTATGGCTGTTAGCTTGGTGTTTTTGTGGGACTCCTAACAGTGGGAGCGGGTGTGCCTCTAACTCTTTTGCCAGCTTTTTGGACTCTTTTCCTCCCATTGGGTTGCTTGTCCAGCCTCGATAAAAGGGCTTTTGCCATGTCTTTTTGCATCTGTTTTCTCATGTTTGGTGTTGCTCTTTTCTGAAGGGAAACAGAGGAGGAATGGATCTTGGGGAGAGGGGAGGTTGTGGCGGAAAGCTTGGAGGATTGGAGGGAGAGAAACTGTGGTCTTGATGTATTGTATGAGAGAAGAATCTATTTTCAATTAAAAGAAAAACAGCTGAAGACAGAGTCCTAAACTCTGCTGTCTACTATAGCCATTTGAGTTGGAATAAGAAAGACAAGTGAAGCTCTGTTCAGGAGAGAATAGCCCAAACTGCAAAACTGTGGGGGCATAAGCTGTCTTGTCACTAACTTTCTATGTAGTTAACTATTTAGGAACAGGAAACAGAACTTTCATAAATTAAGTACAACAGAGATAGGAGGCAGGGAAGGGTAGAGGGATCCAACTTGATTCATGTGATCAGCAGCCTTTCTTTGCTCTACCGTCACTTAGCATTTTACATGACAGAGGGCAGCAAAACCAGCTGTGTTTCCACCACAGGATGGTGTTTGCCTAGCCAAGCAGAGTCCTGATAAGAGCAAGAATGGAATACACACAATTATATTTTTCCCATAGTCTTGTCTATGTCTTACATGGTTCAGCTCCGCTTTACAATAGGTAGTGTTCAGGATCCAGTTTTGTGGGATCTCTACTGTAGCCTGAGAGGCACAAAAAAATAGGAGCTTGGTAAGCTTTAAGCTGACCACTTGGAGAAAATAAACCTGTCTGTAGTCATTCAAGAGTCTGTAAGCAACCACTAATTAAACTCATTTTACTCAGTCAGATAAACTTGAATAAGCCATTCTTTGAGTTTCCTCCAAGTCATCTAAGCTTAGGAGAAAATATTAACTTTACATCCCTTCAAAAATGTCACTTAAAAGAAGAGCTTTAGGAAATGCTGAACTCCCCTAAACTCCAATAGTTGACTCTTAACTACCTTAAGTCAGAAATGACAGTGCTCTTCTTGTTTATGAGTAGAATGGTTGTGTCCCTGTCTGGCCCAAGAGGCATGAGAGCAAGCTTTTGGGGATGTACACTGTTGTTTTTAAACTAAATCTCAGTCTTTTTTTAATATTTGTTTTATTTGTATACAATATTCTGTCTACATGTATGCCTGCAGGCCAGAAGGGGCACCAGACCTCATTACAGATGGTTGTGAACCACCATGTGGTTGCTGGGAATTGAACTCAGGACCTTAGGAAGAGCAGGCAATGCTCTTAACCACTGAGCCATCTCTCCAGCCCTAAATCTCAGTCTTATGATTCTGCCAATAAAGACTCAGGAGTCAGATGTTGGGGTGAAAACATGGTAGCTCAGAAAGGCAGAGGAGCAACCAGCTGACCTTCTTCCTTAAGTGGCATCTCAGAAGAGCTTCCTTTCTGCCATCCCAAAACAAAAAGATCACAAGACTCAAAGTCCCTCCTCCCTACTTCCTGTGAATTTCTCTAGTCGATTTCTAGACTCCCCATAGCTCTCTAGGGCTACTTCATGCCAACCAGTTGCTGACTCTGCCTCTTGACCCAAAGTTGATTTTATTTAACTAATGCAAACTCAGGGCCCACGGTGTGATTAAAAATCCTGCCACAGAACATGGCCAGTGCTTTCCTTTATTTTGAAAAGAGTGTGAAGGGTGTGAGGGAAGCATAATTGTGACATATGCTATCCCACTGACCATGTCAGGCAGGAAGGAGTCTCACATTCCCTAATCATCCCATGGGCATCCTTCATGGCACTCTGTGTTCAAAAATGATAGTCTTCCCAGATAGAGGAGAACCAACTGTTCTCCAAAAGGATTCATGAATAACTGTGTTCCCTGCTAGAACACACAAATAAACTTCCAAAAAAGTAACCATTATTTTCTTTCTTTGAATGTTAAATGAAAACATAGTTTCTAAATAGCATCAGTCATCATAAAGGAACAAACCTGAAGACAGACATCAGAATGTAGGAGTGTCCAAATACTCATGATTGGGACATTCTGAGCCTGTAATTTAATAAATTTTACAGCAGATACACCTTTATATAAATAGTATTTCAGGTGGTAAGTTTCTTTAGTTGGTTGGTTGGTTGGTTGGTTGGTTGGTTGGAATTTGTTTTTGGTGGGGAAGTTCAAGACACAGTCTTACTGTGCAGCTCTGGCTGTCCTAGAACTCATTATGTGTACCAGTCTGACCTAGAACTCAAGAGATCTATCTGCCTCTTCCTCCCAAATGCTGGTATTAAAGGCATTTACCACCATGCACCAGGTTCTTCAGGTAATAAGTTCTATGAAGCAGAATAAAGCAAGGCCAGTACTGAGGAAGGTGCTGTTTTATATGGAGTAGTTAAAAAAAGATCTCGCTGATGTTATTTGACTGGAAGGAAGGGAGAAAGACAGTCATGTAAAACGTTGGAGGATGTATTAATGCCCTGTTCTAGCTAGTCTTATGTCAGTTTGACATGTAAACTAGAGCTATTGGAAAGGAGGGAACCTTAGTTAAGAAAGTGCCTCTATAAGATCTGGCTATAATGCATTTTTAAAATTAATGATGGATGGAGGAGAGCCCGGCCCATTGTGAGTAGTGCTATCTCTGGTGGTCCTGGGTTCTATGAGAAAGCAGGCTGAACCTGGTGGTAGTGCATGCCTCTAATCCCCACACTCAGGAGACAGAGACAGGCTGATCTCTATAAGTTTGAGGCTGGCCTGGTCTGCAAAGAGAGTTCCAGGACAGCCAGAGCCACACAGAGAAACCTTATCTTGAAAATAAATAAGCAACCAAAAAAAAAAAACCAGAAAGAAAGAAAGCAGACTGAGCAAGTCATGAGAAGCAAGTCAGTAAGCAGCACTCCTCCATGACCTCTGCATTAGCTTCTGTCTCCAATTTATTGCCCTGTTTGACTTCCTGTCCTGACTTCTTCAATAATGAACAGTCATGTGGAAGAGTAAGCCAAATGAAGCCTCTCCTCCCCAACTTGGTTTTGGTCATGGTGTTTGGTCACAGCAATAGAAACCCTAACAAAGACATGACCCAAGGTAGATGGACACCTAGAAGTTTCAAAGTTTAGCAAGGAGGCCAAAGTGAGTGGAACAGAGAATGTGAGGTGTATATGAGAGAGTGGGTAGATGATAGCAGAGAGAAAATAATGATGTCTATTTGTGTAGGTTATTTTGAATTATACTGAAGACAATAGACATGTATGTCCATCTGTTTCACTAGTCCAAGTTCTCACAGAGATATTGGGTAAGACGATCAGGTAGGAGACAGTGACTTTAATATCTTTAATATGAGATTTTTCTATAAAGGGAAGTAAAGAAATAGGGTGATAACTAGAAAGAGACCTAGGATCCAAGAATTTTAAACTCGGTGGACATAACAGCAAGCTGTGTGGTGACAAAGGCTAAAGGTATTGATGCCGCAGGAGAGAAGAATTTCAGCCACTCAAACCCTGGTAGCTCCTCCACGTTTACATCTTACCAAATCACGGAAGTGAAAGGACCCTAAATATCATCTCATCCAGCCTTCTTCTTATTAGTTTGTTCAAAACTGAAACACAGAAAAGCTATGCTTGTCCAAAGCTGTGCAACCGGTGGGAGATTCAGTTTCCCCTTTGTAACTCACCATGTTTCCCTAACGTAGTATTTTATTAGATATTTTATTTAATATTCATATATGAACATAATTTGTCTGGATCCAACCCATCTATATCCTCTCCTCACTGTAGTCTTTTTCACGACTTAATTACTCATTAATTCCACTTAGGTCACGTTTAAATGTAGTATCCAGTGCATTAAATACATTCAGACCATTGTACAACCATCACGACCTGTTCCCCAAACACAAACTTTGCGTTCATTAAACAACAGCTCCCAACCCCTAGCCACCCAATCTGCACTCACTGACTTGCATTTTACGTTAATGCTCCATGAATTTGACCATCCCAGGTCCCACATACAGTAAAATCATAGAATAAAAAATAGTGTTGAGATATTTTCATCTGGCACATTGCTTTCAAGATGAACATCATAAAATTTTGCAATACAAAGTATATATTTCATATGCAAAACTATAAAAGTTTACCCCTGTAATCAAGGGGCAGAGGTATCACCAGTAACAAACACAAAGCAAGCTCCTCTTGCTGGCATCATTTCTTAGTGTAGTCTGCTAGAGGGAAGAGAAGGGATGTTAGCCTTTCATCCTGGTACTCTCATGCCTCCTGTTGGGAAGCAAAGGAATTGACTCTCCCCAATCACTGTTAAAAAAGCAAGAAGCAATTCACAAAATTCAAGTAATTCCGAACCAAGGAGGCACTTCAGGGTGAAATTTCACATAGTTATTTGTGATCCAAATTGCCTGGCAGGTGATGTGCATCTGAGATTCAAACACTCAGAAGGTGGGCAGGAGGACTGCTTGAGCCTAAGAAGCTGAGACAGCTGTGGGGTATCCACCAGAGATGACTGCTTGGGCGTGGGTTTAAGCAATAGAAGGTCTTTATTAGCTGGCTGGTGACTTCACTGAGTATTCAGGATCCCAGTGTAGCCCTGAGCCTTTCTTGGGGTGAACTTTTAAGCCCAGAAACCATAACCTGGGTTGATAAACTTCGGTTAACAAGAACAGCTAGTCAGAAGCAGAGCTGCAGAAGTCAAAAAGCTTGCGAAGTATAGATTTTGATGGAGTAGGTCTTTGTTTAAGTTTTGGCAGGTGGTGCTGTCCACATGCTGAGTTTCATGGCCTGAATGGTTCTTCCACCATGGAGTCAGTTATGATAAGGTCTGAGGCCTGTTATGTTCTCCACTAGTTCTGTGAGTATGGGTCAAATTGTGCATTCATCTGGGGGCAGAGTGTTATGTTGTCCTTTTAGCATTAAAAGTGTAGCAGAATGTATTCTCTGCTTATAGGTGTTTGAGCAAGCAGAGTCCTATACTGGGAGATAGGAGTAAAAAGATTACTGGCCAAGCCATGGCTCTAAATGCAGTATTTAACCAGGAGAACAAAGATCGGTGCCAGTTGTTAGATTCTTGACATCTCCTTTTCCTTTCTGAAGGTTATTTTGTTCATAGCTAATTTTTACTTAATTATCCCTGACTGATCGGTATAGAAGCAACAAGTTTCTCCCAGTGCCAGACAGAGACTTTTTTACTCATAAAGTAAAATTCTAAACAGCCTCCGCTGAGGAATATAACTGGGCTGCTAGATAGGAATCAGAATTTTCTAGATGGCCCAGGTCTATATTTACTTTAGTACTGAGTTTTTTAAGGTTTTTAACCCCTGTAAGCAGGGCTGAAGTTTCAAATGCGGCAGAGCCCGATACCTGCCTCCACCATCAGGGGAATGAGAAGGGTGATGGCTCATCTCACATGGGAAAGTCCAGACTCTAGGTGGGCCCTGACTTTTATTTCATAATAGACGAACGCCTGTGGTAGAGCACACATGAGGATGCAATGGAGTGAGTTTTCTTTCTGTGAGGAACAATTCAGAAGAAGTAACCTTGGCTAAGCCTTTAGTGCAAGCAAGCCAGATAGTCTCTCGGGCCTGGAAATACATTATACTGCCATTTCTGGGATTACCTAGATGTGTGTAGCTACAGGAATCTGCATGGGGGAACTATCTTGGGTGACATTAAACAGGGAGCCTTCCCCTGATGGTCCTTATGCTGACTAGTCTTGTTATCTTGACACACAAAGTAGAGTTATCTGAAAAGAGGGAACTTCAATTAAAACAATGCCTCCATAAGATCTGGTTGTAAGGCATTTTCTTAATTAGTGGTTGATGAGGGGGGGTGTCCTGTCCATTGTAGATTGTGCCATCCCTGGGCTGGCCATCCTAGGTTCTATAAAAAAGCAGTCTGAGCAAGCCAGGGGAAGTAAACCTGTAAGTAGCACCCTTCCATGGCCTTTGCATCAACATCTGCCTGCAGGTTCCTGCCGTACTTGAATTCCTGTCCCAAGTTCCTTCCTTCAATGATGAACAGTGATGTAGAAGTGTAAGCTAAATAAACCCTTTCCTCTCCAACTTACATTCTGGTCATGGTGTTGCCTTGCAACTATAAAAACCCTAGGACTGTCCATTAAGGGTGATCTTAGGTTGGGCCCATTTCCAACTGTGAGGGTCAGAAGTAGAGCTTATTGTTTGATTAGTTCCAGTTCCAACATAAGATGGGGTCCAGGCACAGGCAGCAGTCCTGACCCATGTCCAGTTGAGTGTGGTTAATAAAATGATAGACTCTTTCTAGCATCCTGAACACTGACAGCCTGGCCTCCACTGCCTGCTGAATCTTTATCTTTATCTCCTCCTGTAGTTTGGGGGCTCGCCATCTTAAAGGTCTCATATTTCAGAGGTATCATGTTGGGTCATTTGGGGCCAATGGGCACAATGAATCTGGGTGCAGGTTTCCTTGGGATCCGGACCACGCAGGTATAACCTACTACCCAGGTTCTACTAATTTTCAATAATGATTTTTGGCTTCCTGCCAGACCCCATGGATATGGATATGGAACTGCATTGTTGGCGCCCACAGGTAAGTACTATGAAGGAATCAGTGTGCCTCCAGGAGGATCGGGATTTGTAATCCAGGAGGATAAGGATTTGTAGCCTGGATCACAATGGTATTTACAGCTCAGGGGAAGCATTAACTGGGCAGGCATAGCACTGGATAGATCAAGCACTTTCTTGTCACCTGTGGGTTCACAGCACAGGAGCACGCTCCTACCTGAGGGTAAACAAACCTTCCCCCAGTTGGATAGATAGATTGGCTATGAACCTCATGAGCTCCCCAGTTTCCATCTTTCTTAATTCTCAAACCCAAGGTCAATAGGACAGCCTAAGCTCATGGTAACAACTCATTCTTGAAGAAGGTAACAACACCTTCTTCAGCTGGTGGCATTCTCTCTTTCTCTGTCTCTCTGTCTCTCTGTCTCTCTCTCTCTCTCTCTCTCTCTCTCTCTCTCTCCTTTAGTCATTTATTTATGTATACAGTGTTCGGCCTGCATGCCAGAAGAGGGCACCAAAGCCACCATGTGGTTGCCGGGAATTGAACCTGGGTCCTCTGGAAAAGCAGCCAGTGTTCTTAACCTCTGAGCCATCTCTCCAGCAGGCTCATACAAAGTCACCAGGTTGAAATCCGTAGGCAGGCTCAGGTACAGGCAAGAAGACGCACTCTCGACGTTTCTGATGAATAGCCCTCTGGGTTTGTTGCAGGGCCTGCAAGGAGGGAACAGTTAGCAATTTTTATCTTAATAACTTCTCAATACAGAGTGTATCTGTCCCTTAGGAGGGTAAAAGGTAGGAGGTTGGTTCATTTTTTGCTGGTCTCAAGGACACATTTTAGAGGTGTTTGCCCTCCCCATCACCACTTTTTTTAACCTGCCCTAAGCATTGTAGCCAATAGGCACAATGTAGTTGATAATCAACATTTAGGACCGTTGTCAATTTTAGGCAAACTTCGGCTGTTGAAGTCCTGGCCGTTGTCAGACCCTGGGGAGGGGCAGCCCAAACCTAGAAATAAGATCTGAGCTTGAGTAACAGCAGTTTTAGTTGCTCCCAATTGGAGATTGGCGCCCATCTGTCTTCAGATAATGACAGGGTGTACTGGTCTCTCGTCTGGCAAGAACCGTCACCCATTTCTCTCCTATTTGGCATTTTTCCTTTTTGTCTGCTTGATTTCTTTACATGGACTGGGATCTGGAGCAATTCAGGCTCAGGCAGGGTAACTAAGTTCTGGAGAGGTCCCACTGGTTCTAGGGATGACTTCCTGGTGGCTAAGTCCACTGTCCTGTCCCCTCAGGCCTCTGTGGATCCCCTTTGTTTGTCTCCTTTCTGACTGAGGTGATCATCCCCCTCTCCATATGTATAGAGCACCCAAAAGACATGGACCATGGCAAATGCATACCGGCTGTCCATGTATACGGTAATAGCTTTCCCCAGCAAAGTTCCTGGGTTAACTCCAGAAGCTCAGCCCTTTGTGTTGAAGTCCCTCAGCTGAGGGACTGAGCCCATGTCATCCCAGGTGACAGCTGAGGTCCCTGAATAGCTGATTTCATCTTGAACAAAATTGTTCCCACTAGTGTATGATACCACTTCCATTCCTGGTACATTAGGTCAGGTCTCATTAATTGGGCCATTTCAGACATTTTCAGGCAAAGCAGTGACCAAAAGTGTGAAGAGAGGTCTGAGGGTCCATACCCTGGAACAGAGCAAAGCAGAGGATTCAGCAGCTGCAGCTGGAGTGGCGGCGGCAGCAGCAGCTGTGGGGCAGCAGCACCAGGCCAGGGGCCTAGCCTAAAATGGAAGCTGAGTTATCTTTCATTGTAACCGTGAGCCCTTTTGAATTGTCACACCTGCAGGGACAAGCTGAGCTTCAAGTTCCTGCTGGCTGGAGACAGAGTGGTCGGGTCATCTCCCCTCACAAGCATGGGTGCCAGAGGACCTATCCCTATCTTTTGCACCACCAAGAAATTATAACCCTGCTGTGCCCTCATCTGGTTGGTAGAGTCTGAAGAGCCTCACTTTGCCTCCAAGGGAAAGGCTCTGTTGGATCATCAAGCAATAAGTTGTCTGGACTGATGGCTGAAGATTTACAGAATAGGATAGGAGTCTGGCCCCAGGAGATGGGGTCAGATTATGTGTTATTTGAGTGTTATATAGCCACCTTTCTGGGAGTCACCTTAAGAGAGCCACTACAGAATGGTTAGGGACAGTTCCTGGCCCAAAGTCAGATTGTCAGCTTTTATTAGCAAGTCCCCAGAGGCAACTGCCTGCAAACAAGCGTGCTAACCAGCAGAAACAAGATCAAGTGGGTTTTTTTTAAATATTTATTTATTTATTATGTATACAATATTTTGTCTACATGTATGCCCGCAGGCCAGAAGAGGGCACCAGACCTCATGACAGATGGTTGTGAGCCACCATGTGGTTGCTGGGAATTGAACTCAGGACCTTTGGAAGAGCAGGCAATGCTCTTAACCTCTGAGCCGTCTCTCCAGCCCAGATCAAGTGTTTTTTGAAGCAGGTGCCTAAGGCCTCAGAAGAACAGCTAGAGTACCCCAAAGACACATGACCCCGGGGAGACGTAATCCCAGAGATGCTGAATTCCATCTAGGGTTGGGGCTCCGCTTCGGGCAGTTTAGAGACTGGAGTCTTCCCCCACCGGGCTTGGCTCAGGCCTCAGAGTTAGCATGTCCGCATCTGAGCTCAGTGTCCTACAGAGATGACCTGTGGGATCTCTGGGCCCAGCATGATGTCACTCAAGTATCTGGTTAATAAAAATGAGGGCATAACAGCTCCTAGGTATGGACGAGGAAAGGGGCTTCATTGGAGATATGAGGGAGGACAGCCAGAAGCATCTGGAAGGGTCCAGACTGAACAGGGCCATAGGGGGCAGAGGAGGTGGTAAGGGAGGAAGAGAAAGGAGAAAGGCAAGAGAGGGGACCAGAAGCCAGATTTGGAGCCAGGAGGCCTAGAGAGTACATGGGAACCAAGAGGGTGCATAGTCAAAATATATGAGTTATATAGGAACCAGGCCCTAGGTTTAGGGTAGAAGGCCAGGAGCAGAAGTACTGGCAGGAGCCACAGGTACAGAGTAAAACTTGTCTCTGCTTTCCTTGAGACCTGACTCATAGCTCAGAGGCCTTTGAGGGTAGAATACCATCTCTGTTAGCTCCTCAAAAGTCCTAGGAATTCTCTCAGTATCTGAGAATTTAGAATGGAGACAAGGAACTAAATGAAAGAGCTGGTGGAGCCCATTCTTTTCACACTTTGGGGTTCCAAGGCACTTTGGAGCACTGTGAACCTGAGCATCACCTTGGTGGGATGAAGTAAACTCTCACACTTAGAACAATCCATTTTTTTTTCCCACCGAAGACTCATTTATTCACTGGAATATATTACTATCGCTTTGCTTCAGAAAGAGACATCTTTAGTTTTTGTTTTGTTTTGTTTTGTTTTTTTGTACGTGGATCTACGGTGGACGGTGGGAGGTTGTGTGTGGGGGTCGTTCTGCAGGCCGCCGGGCAGCGCTGACTGACGGTATACGAAACTACATGTAGTACCGGGCTGAGAATCGAACTCGGGCTCTCAGGCGGAGCGGTGGGCTCTCTGCCCCCTGAGCCATCTCTCCGTCTGAGACATCTTTAGAGAGTATTCTTGTAACATTTAAATCTCCAGATAAATTCTCTTCTAACCTTTGAAAAGGAGGTAGAGTTGTAATGTTACAAGTTTTGTTAATTCCGCCGGGTGAAAATAAAACAACTACCACAATTCTGAGCCACTTTGAAGCTAGCCTTGATAGACACTGACCAGGATGACAGACATTGGCAGGATCCATACCCATGATCCCCAGAATATGGCCTGGAATTACGTTAGACAGGGACTTACAAAGGCAAGACCCATAAGACCTTCCCACCTTTATCCAATCAGGAGCAAGCAGACATCCTGAGTTACTTCCTGCCTATGTACCTCCTGCCTTCATGTGGCCAAGCACGTTCTGTGCAGTGGGGCAACCAAGCTTGCTTGCAAAAGTGAAAACAAGAAGCTCGTTATTTTTTAAAAATAATTATTTATTTATTTATTATGTATACAACATTCTGCCTCCATGTATGCCCGCATGCCAGAGGAGGGCGCCAGATCTCATTACAGATGGTTGTGAGCCACCACGTGGTTGCTGGGAATTGGACTCAGGACCTCTGGAAGAGCAGCCAGTGCTCTTAACCTCTGAGCCATCTCTCCAGCCCGAGGCTCGTTATTTTACATGAACAACAGGCCCCAGTATTCCAGGACGTTATCTGTCCTTGGGCAAGTGGGACTTAAAGGTTGGAGGCATTGTTATTTTCTAGATCTAGAATAGGAATGGCCTCTATAGACTCCTGTGTTTGAACGCTTGACAGTGGCATTATTACGAGGTGTGGCCCTGTAGAAGGCAGTGTGTCACTGTGGGGCTTTGAGGTTTCATCTATGCTCAAGCCATGCCCAGTAGGACAGTTCACTTCCACTGGAGAACTCAGCTACCTCTCAAGCACCATGTCTGCCTGCATGTCTGCAGCCGTGTTTCCTGACATGACAATAAGGGACTAAACCACTGAAACTGCTTCCCAGTTTCTAGAAGGCCAGACAGTGCTGAAACCTGGTTTCATAGTTAAAACACTGAAACCTGCCCCCCTCATTCATATCCTTGTGTAGCAATTTCCACCCTTCTGTCTAGTCCTCATTATGCAATAAGAAGAAGCAAAGCAAACTCCCACATTCTCAGTTACAGGAACTGTCGTCGAGCCATTTATTTATTCTTGATGGAGATCTGACTGCCCAGACTTGACAGGTTGGAGAGAAACATCCCACAGGACAGGACACGGGCAGAGTAGAAATGCTGGAATACACTGAAGCTGAATTTTGATAACCTTTGATGAAACAATTCTAACAAGAAAGACAGGAGGTAGTTCCAGGACAGCCAGAGCTACACAGTGAGACCGTGTCTCAAAACAAACAAATAAAAAAGTATCTGAAACTCCAAAATCTTTATTTTATCCAATAAATCATAATTTCTAAAGGTATTCTCCATTCCACGCACCACATGGATTCCTGTGCCTACAGAGGCCAGAAGAGAGCATCGGTGCCCTGGAACCAGAGTTACAGGCAATTACGAGCCACTATATGGATGTTTGGAACTGAGTTCCACTCCTCTGGAAGAGCACAGTGCTCTTAAAGGCTGAGCCATCTCTCAAGCCCTCTGTTTCGTGATTTGTAAAGCTGAGCACCCAAAATTATACTTTCCACAATCATTTTCTATAGTTCATTAAAACTGAGTATTGGGGGCTGGAGAGATGACTCAGAGGTTAAGAGCACTGACTGCTCTTCCAGAGGTCCTGAGTTCAATTCCCAGCAACCACATGGTGGCTCACAGCCATCTCTAATGAGATCTGGTGCCCTCTTCTGGCAAGCATACAGACAGAACACTGTATACATAATAAATAAATAAATCTTTTTAAAAAAAAACTGAGTATTGGACAAGTTCAGTAATTCATACCGGCCGGATGCTAGTCTTGCTGGCATCTGGGGCTGACATCAGTTCAGCACTCTGCCTGTCATTCCTAATGGTATACTGTAATTATATTTCATCAAGAGGAAAGATGGGATAATTAACAAGTGATTATTTTCTGGGAACCTACTAGTAGCTCAGGATGTGGAACAGCCCGTAGCCCTGTAGTATTATTGATTCTTAACAGAGTCCACATTGCTACATATTCAAAACTATCTTCTTTGGGCGTCGACACTATGATACAGAAGTTATACACACTCCAATGCTGTGGAATAATCCTTCTGTACACTGTGAATATGTTGGCCGAGCATTTGTAATTAATATAAGCTGCCGTGTGTTTACTATGTTAAATAAATACCCTTCAAGGTGGGCATGATTATGTAATTGAAACCTGTAATGCCTGTTCTGGACAGTGAAAAAGAGAGGCGGTCAGCTGACTAGATGGCATCGCCCTCGGTCTTAAACTGAAGATGCAAAGAAGTGCTGTGAGATAGTTGAGTTGTGTGAAGATGTGCTGCTGTGATTGGTGTAATAAAAAGCCAAGTGGCCAATAGCTAGGCAGGAGAGGTAGGCAGGACCTAAGTGTTCTCAGTTATTTGAGTTTCTTCTATTGCGAATTCTCTGTCTAGATTTGTAGCCATCTGTTTATTTATATTTGGTTTTTCGAGACAAGGTTTCTCTGTGTAGGCATGGTGTGGTGACATACACCTTTAATCCCAGCATTCTGGAGACAGAAGCAGGGGTGTCTGTGTTTGAGGACAGTTTGGTCTACACAGTGAACTCTAGGTCAGCTAGGATCACATACTGAGACCATGTCAAAAAACAAACAAAAAAAATAAAGAACTAAAGTGTTGTCATGCTTACTATGTACCTGGTGTTATTGTTTTTTATTCCTTTTCTAAATTTATTAGTTTAATATGTATACAATGTTCTGCTTCCATGTATGATTGCACACCAGAAGAGAGCATCAGATCTCATTACAGATGGTTATGAGCCATCATGTGGTTTCTGATAATTGAACTCAGGACCTTTGGAAGAGCAGCCAGTGCTCTTAACCTCTGAGCCATCTCTCCAGTCCCATACCTGATATTATTTTAATATCATTGAAAATTTACAACCACTGGCCGTGCAGACATGGCACACGCCTTTAATCCAGCACTCGGGAAACAGAGGAGGAGAATCTCTGTGAGTTCAAGGCCAGCCTGGTCTACAGAGTGAGTTCCAGGTTAGGCCCAAAACTATACCCTGTCTTGAAAAAATTTACAACTATCAAATGACTTAGATACCATGATTTTCCCTGTCTCACAGATGAACTGATGTTCGGGGAAGCTAAGTGTTTTAACCAAGGTTACATGAGTGGCAAGTGGAAAAGCCACCCTAGTTTAGACACTGAGTTTTTGTTTGTATATTAAATGGATGCTTGTTCTGTAACCTGTCTCAGCCTTGAACCCCCAATCCTTCTGCCTTTTTTCCTGAATGTTGGGATTATGGACCGGTGTCACTGTGTGTAGCTCAAATTCTAGTTGTATTATTAATAAGAACCCTGAGTCAGATATAGGGGTTCATGCTGGAAGATCAGAGAAGCAAAATGGCCAACCACTGGAGAATTCTTACCTCTACCAATGCTCAGACGAAAGGGGCGATCCTGCATCGGTTCTGCCACTCAGATTGACTGCCTCAGACTGCATCTGTCTCCACCTAACCTCAGATTGCATTGAGTTCCTGTTTCCTTCCACTTTGTATTCCTCTCTATGCCCAGCCATATCACTCCTGTCTCCACCTCCCTAGTGCTGGGATCTCAAGGGCTAGCTTATCTTTGAGTGAACTCTGTTTCTCTTTTAGACAGAGTCAATCTCGTGTAGGCCAGGGTGGCCTTAAACTAACAGACATTCCTCTGCCTCTGTCTCCCGGGTCCTGGGATTAAAGGTGTGTGCCACCACCGCCTGCCCTTAGTGGCTTAGCTCTGCACTCTGATCTTCAGGCAGGCTTTATTTGTTAAAATACAAAGTATCACTACAACCATAGCTGTCAAAACTGAGTTCTTTGTTACTGTTTCTGTGGGTGAATGTAGGCACACACTTCACTGTTTGAATGTGGAGGTCAGAAGACAACTTTCTAGGATTGGTTCTCTCCTTCCACTTGCCCAGAGCAGGGTCTCTCTTGCTATTCCTGTTAAACAGTATACTCCATGACAGCTGGTTCATGAGCTAGGGATGAAGGGACAATGTATGAATGCTCAGATTATAGATGAGCACCATTAATACAGCTTTTTAAAAATTACTTAGGTCACCAGGTTTAGATGAGAATGCTTTTATCCACTGAGCCATCTTGCAGACCAAAACTGATTTCTTTTGTTTGCTTGCTTTTGGCAAGCAAAAAACCCAGGATAACCAAAACAATCCTGGGCAATAAAAGAATTTCTGGAGGCATCACAATCCCTGACTTCAAACTCTACTACAGAGCTACAGTGCTGAAAACAGCCTGGTACTGGCATAAAAACAGACAGGAGGACCAATGGGACCCAATAGAAGACCCGAATATCAATCCACACATCTTCGAACACCTGATCTTTGATAAAGAAGCAAAAAAATGGCAAATGGAAAAAAGAAAGGTATTTAACAAGTGGTGCTGGCATAACTGGATATCAACATGTAGAAGAATGAAAATAGACACATACATATCACCATGCACAAAACTCATGTCCAAATCGATCAGAGACCTCAACATAAAGCCAGCCACACTGAACCTTATAGAAAAGAAAGTGGGAAGTGCACTTGAACGCATTGGCACAGGAAACCACTTCCTAAAATAACCCCATCAACACAGACACTGAGAGAAACAATTAATAAATGGGACCTCCTGAAACTGAAAAGCTTCTGTAAGGCAAAGGACATAGTCAACAAGACAAAATGACAGCCTACAGAATGGGAAAAGATCTTCACTAACCTCACATCAGACAGAGGTCTGATATCCAAAATATACAAAGAACTCAAGAAATTGGACACCAAAAGATCACATAATCCAATTTTTAAAAATGGAGTACAGACCTAAACAGAGAACTCTCAACAGAGGAATCTAAAATGGCTGAAAGACACTTAAGGAAATGCTCAACATCCTTAGTCATCAGAGAAATTCAAAATCAAAACAACTTTGAGATTCCATCTTACACCTGTAAGAATGGCCAAGATCAAAAACACTGATGACAACTTACACTGGAGAGGTTGTGGGGAAAAGGGAACACTTCTGCATTGCTGGAGGAAATGCAAGCTGGTACAACCCCTTTGAATGTCAGTGTGACAATTTCTCAGAAAATTAGGAAACAGTCATCCTCAAGACCCATTAATAACTCTTTTGGGTATATAGCCAAAGAATGCTCAATCGTGCCACAAGGATATGTGCTCAACTATGTTCATAGCAGCTTTGTTTGTCATAACCAGAACCTGGAAACAACCTAAATGCCCCTCGATTGAAGAATGGATAAGAAAAATGTGGTACATTTACACAAAGGAGTACTATACAGCAGAAAAAAATGACATCTTGAATTTTGCAGGAAAATGGATGGAGCTAGAAAACATTATTTTGAGTGAAGTAACCCAAACACAGAAAGACAATTATCACATGTACTCACTCATAGGTGATTTTTTAAACATAAAGCAAAGAAAGCCAGCCTACAAACCACATCCCAGAGAACTTAGGCAACAATGCGAACACCAAGAGATACTTACATAGATCTAATCTACATGGGAAGTAGAAAGTAGAAAAAGAAAAGATCTCCTGAGTAAATTGGGAGCATGGGGACCTTGTGTGAGGGTTGAAGGGGGAAGGGGAGAGACAGGGAGGGGAGCAGAGAAAAATGTAGAGCTCAATAAATATCAATAAAAAATAAAAATAAAAACAGTTTTCACTCCATTGGTCTCCACCCACAAGGAAAAAAATATTTGTGCTATGTGCCTCAGAATTCTTGAGTAATTCTGAGGTGTGTCCAATCATTTAGAGACGTTTTTCATTTAAATTAAGCCGTAGACATTCTCACCTATCCCAGGCTAGCCTAAATCAGCATAGCTGAGGATGATCTTAACGTGATGGTGTTATGCAGTGCTGGGAATTGCACCCAGGGCTTCTGGGGCACCAACAAGCACTTCACTAATAGAGATACATTCTTTGATTCACTCGTTTCTTTTCTGAGACAGGTTTCAGCATGAAACAAAGACTGACCTGAAACTTCTAACATTCCTGTCTCAGTCACCAAAGTGCAATACTAAGTGCAATGTTACAGAAACAGAAAAAATGTTTGTTTTGTCTTTCATTTTGTAAAATTAAATTATTGCATTTCTGCAGTATTTCAGTTTGGGGCATGTATGAGCATCCGTGTGATTAGATATGTCTTCATACACTCATCTATGTTTTTAGGTGTACAAATAGACGTCTCTGACTTTGAAAGATTGCTATTCTAAAATGTCTACACTTACCACACCAAAACACATTAACTCATTAGGCTTAATGCCCGCAAGAACTTCACCAAGTGTACTTAGATCCTAAGGCCAAAATTATTTTCATTTATTTCCCCTTTGTATCCTAGGAAAACGAGCATCGTATGTCATGCTTCCTTACAATGCCAGGATGCTATTTCTGAAGGCCTACCAGGTGGACTAACAAGATCCCTAAATGGACCCAAAAGAAGAACAAACAGCACAGGACCAGAAAGCCACGTAGTGGTTGCTCTAGGGCAGACCTCGCAGGAAATCTCGCGGGAGAGCGTCTCGTTACTCCAGTTCCGGTCTCCGCCCACCGGCACTCTACCGCTTCCTCCGCTGCTAGGGCGGGCCGGAACTTTTGTCAGCAGGAACCGGTGTACGCAGCTCAGTGTTGTCGGCCGGCGTCTAGGCGACGAGGGTGCTAGTCTCTTCCTTCGGCTGCGGTCGCTGTGGAGCTCAGCCCGGCCAGTCTGGTTGAGGTGCTCGGCCGCCTGGACTGGGTCTATGGTCGCTCCGTGGGCCGCTCTGCCGGCTGGTGCTTTTGTAGCAGGGCAAGCAGAGGTCCATGGCAGGGAACTTCTGGCAGAGCTCCCACTAGTGAGTGAGCTTCCATTTTTCTCGCGCGGTACCGGTTCTGGGGCACCGGGAGGACTGGGCCTGCGGCTCCCTCGGGGCTTCCATCCTGGCGGCTCTTGGAGAGTGGGTGAGCCCTCCTCGAGAAGCTGGGGGTCCGAAGCCTACTGTGCTTGCTTGCCGGCCACCCCCTTTGGAGCGAATTTCGGGAGCCATGGGCGGCTGCGGGGGGTGGGGGTATGAGACTAGGTAAGAGGACCGATCTCCGAAGGAAGATTTTGAACTGAATGGGATGATGTGGGCACAGGCACATTGTAGCGTTGTGAGATTGCCTGTTCCGGACAGGTATAGTTAGCTTCCTTTTGCTAGCCTTTGTTGAGAGAAACGATATTATAATCTCTTGTCATTCGTCTTACTCGAAGATTTAATATTTATTTACTCAGAGGAGAGGAAAGAGTCGTCCTTGATTTTTATCTGCTGCTTCCTGACTCTCCTTTATGCCTAGGTTGTCGATCCGTTTGTTGTCCGCCGCCATCCGCGTATTCCCTCCCCCCCCCCCCCCCATGCCAGGGTTTCTGTGTAGCCCTAGCTAGCAGTCCTGGAAACTCGCTCTGTAGAGCAGACTGGCCTCGAGCTCAGAATCCCAAGGCCTGGGATTGAAGGAGTGTGCTCCCACTTCCCGGCTTCTAGATTGATGTTTGTGCCCCTAGAATGTAGCAGGTGCTATATAAAATGTAGCGCAGGTTCTCTCAAAAATGTATCCGTTTTCATTCATTAGCCAGTGTCTTTAATTTTGCCTTAAAAGTGTGTATTCTCCAGATTTTTATCTCTTCCTTTAACCATTTAAATGAATGGTGGTGTCTGTCAGTGAGCATAGAAGTACTAAAGTAATATCTGAAACATTTATCACTAAATGCATTTGTTAAACATGCAGGAAGTTGTGTGATTGGGTCAAGCTTTGAGCAGGTTTTCCACTGAATACTTAAAAACTCAATGGGACTTGATAGAAGACAGCTTAGTTTAGCAAATTTTATGGTAAAGAGAATGACAAAATTTTAGTTCTGTGAATTGGATTGGCTCCTTTTCCTCTTTGCCAAGAACAGGAAAGAAGACAGTGAGTTTGGAAACCTATTTCTGGAAAGCATGTTTTCCGTTGCTACAAAGTGATTCTAGGGAGATAAAACCGCTCATGAAACATCACTGTGGGCCATGTTATTTTCATTGTTTTCACTCACTGAGATATTTTAGTTGAAATACAGAAGGAGACTCAAAAAAGTGAGGTTGAGTTTGAGCCTGTAATTCTGGTTACTCAGATACTGCCTTGATTATCTGAGTGATGTAATTCTGAAACGGACAGTAAGTCTTTGGATATAGTAAGAGTCTGTCTTTGAGAAAGGGCCTTACTATAAAGGGTCTGAGAACCTGTGTGCGGTGCTTTGTACATATGACAGTATGGAGGAAATCCAGAAAGAGGTAGAGAGTCTTTGAAAAACATCAAGAGGGGGCTGGAGAGATGGCTCAGAGGTTAAGAGCATTGCCTGCTCTTCCAAAGGTCCTGAGTTCAATTCCCAGCAACCACATGGTGGCTCACAACCACCTGTAACGAGGTCTGGTGCCCTCTTCTGGCCTGCAGGCATACACACAGACAGAATATTGTATACATAATAAATAAATAAATATTTAAAAAAAAAGAAAAAAAGAAAAACATCAAGAGTTTTTTTGTTTTGTTTTTCAAGACAGGGTTTCTCTGTGTAACAGCTCTGACTGTCCTGGAACTCGCAGAGATCTGCCAACCTCTGCTGGGATTAAAGCTGATTCTTTACTCTCAAGTTCTCCTGTTTTTCCTCAAATGACCTTGCTGAGACTGTAGGTGGGCTGCTGAAAAGCTAGAGAAATCAGATGAATAACTTCCATTAGAGTTTAAAATGGCATCCATAGCATCCTTATTTACTATTGGCCAGACCTAACGGGAGTCAGACACAACAGATTGGCACAGAGTTGTTTGAAAATAATCAGCAAAGCAGTCATAAGTAGCGTCAAAAACCAAAGGGTTTTAAAATTGGTTTACGAACAAGACTGTGAAACTTTAGGGGTGACAATGAAAATGCTAGCTGAAAAATATTTCCTTAGAAAAAATGTTTAATCTTCTCTGAGGCAGAATGTACTTGAAACAGGTGAGCATGTTTTGAAGAACTCAAGCCTCTCACTGTTGAATCAAGTTTACTCAATATTTTAGAGACCTGTTTAGAAGAATGAATGGTGAGGCTATAATGTATGTATGTTTCAGAAGTAGGCTAGTGCTCTGTCTACCTCTGAGCTACATTCCTAGCCAGACCTGTATTTTCTGAAGGATATACCTTCAAAAAGAAGAGAGGAAAAGCTGGGTGTGGTGCTGCATGCCTTTTATCCTAGCAGTGGTGGCTGAGGTGTGTGTTAGGGATGTCATTGGCAGGAAGATCTCTGAGTTTGAAACCAGGCTGGTCTATAGGGTGAGTTCCAGGACAGCTATGGCTACACAGAAAAACCCTGTCTCAGAGAGAAAGCGGGGGGGGGGGGGAGTGGAATATATTTCTTAGAATATGATCAACGTATTAAATCTTACTATTACAGGTACTTTTGCTTGTTGACTTTCTATACCATGTATTAACATCTTTACTTTTTCTAGTTTGCAGTGGATTTTGGATAAACAAGATCTGTTAAAAGAGCGCCAGAAGGACTTAAAGTTTCTCTCAGAAGAAGAATATTGGAAGTTACAAATATTTTTTACAAATGGTAAACTTTAAATTGGTTAAAATGGTATAGTATAGCTGGTCACCTTTGAAACTCTTATGTGGTAATTTTCAATGGATTATTACAGAATAGTTAATGCTTTTAACTACATTTATTGTTATACTGTTCTGGGTAACACTAGGCACCTTATGTGTCAGAAGCACAGTTTTAGCCAATCTCAGGCATTTCTACTGCTGTCCCTTTTAAGGTTGACTAAAACAAAGTAAAGATAAATGATTCTCTAAACTGATATCCTATAGTTGTCATTTTTACCTTATAACTTCACATTAGCAAGAAGGGGATTTAGTCAAGATGTCTTTACTGTACTAGGATAGCTTTGTTGCCTGGTATTTTTAAAAATAAATTATATTTGTTTTATGTGTTTGAGTATTTTGCCTGCGTGTGTTTATGTACACTATATGTTGTGCCTGGTACTGAGGAGGTTTGGATACCTAGGGGCTGGAGTTACAAATGGTTGTAAACCTCCATGTGGGTGCTGGGAATAGAACTCGAGTCTTCTGCAACAGCAGGTAGTGATCTCAATCCCTGAGCCATCTCTCAGTCCTCTCACCATGACCTTTAACTCTGTCACTTTCTGCAAATCTACCTTTCTCTTGTATAGAAGAGTAACTTCTTATAAACTATGGATTTCTTGGTAAATAACAATATCTAGTTTAATTTTTAAAACTTTTTATATAATGCGAAAAAACATTAAAATGCATAGAAAAAGAAGAATATTTGCTACTCAACCTCCTTATTGCAAGATAGCTTGTAGGCAATTTCTTTGTCTTGTTTATGCATATTGCTGTTTTGCAAGTCTTAAGCAACTGTGGTTCAGAAAGTGTCAGAAGACCAGATGTAGTGGCTCGCTCCACTAATCCTGCACTGGGAGGCAGAGCTCTGAGTTCAAGGCCACTCTAGTCTTTTAAGAAAAAAAAGGAAAGAAAAAGAAAGAAAGAAAAAAAACAGGGTGTCAGAGAGTACATAGGTTGAGTGGACAGAATTCTAAGATATAGAAATTTTTGTTAGATGTTAATGTTATTATAATGCCAGATGATACATTTGGATTTTATTATTTCCCTTTTAGTTATCCAAGCATTAGGTGAACATCTTAAATTAAGACAACAGGTTATTGCTACTGCTACAGTCTATTTCAAGAGATTCTATGCAAGGTATGGCTTTTATTTGTTTGTTTGTTTGTTCGTTCTTGTTAGCCTGTTTGAAATCACTAAGCCGGGAGCTGGTGGCGCACGCCTTTAATCCCAGCACTCGGGTGGCAGAGGCAGGCGGATCTCTGTGAGTTTGAGACCAGCCTGGTCCACAAGAGTTAGTTTCAGGACAGGCTCCAAAGCCACAGAGAAACCCTGTCTTGGAAAAAAAAAAAAAAATTATCATCTAATTCCCAAATGCCACATATAAGTACGTCACTTGTTTGCTATAGAGTTATGATTCCCTGCTCCCCTATTTCCCAGTGTGTATTTTTTAAGTGGACATTATTTAATTCTTGTCTAATTATGTTTTAGGTATTCTCTGAAAAGTATAGATCCTGTATTAATGGCTCCTACATGTGTGTTTCTGGCATCCAAAGTAGAGGTATAAAACAATTTTTGTTCTTCATCAGAGTATAATCCTTACGTATGTCTGTTTTATATTGCCTTTGTATAGATAATTGTAGGAAATAATTTATACAAGAAAATATACACATATTTATTAAATATGGCACTTATATCATCAGGTGCTTTATAAGTTTTTATTTAATCCTATAACAGTGGCATATACAGCTAGTATCTCTGTAGGGTAAAAGGGCCTTGACCTTGACTTGAAATGAGACTGAAGCCAGGGAAAAAGCACTCTGCCCCTGACTTGGTCCCAAGCCTGAGACCAAGAAAAAGAATCTTGGAAATCTCTGCTCCCCGAGAAACTCTATATGAAGCCTGCCTTCTACTCAGTTTCCTGCTGCTTCTCATCCAAGCAGGCAGCCACTTTCCTGGGTTCTTCTCTCCCAGTAAATCTCTTATGTAAGGTTTGTTGTGCGATGTGACTTTGTGGTATGCCTGGACTCCCAACTGCCAGGATGCCTTCCCAGGAGAGATGCAGCACTTTCATAGGGGAAGCCTTTCTTTTCAGAGCCTTAACACTTGCTTTGGGGATATCTTCCCCCTTAGCTGCCAGTGCTCCATCAGGTAAGCATTTCCCCTCAGAGCTGCAGTACCTCCAATGGGCAAGCTTTTCCCTTCAGAACTGTAATATTCTGGTATTATTTGGTAGGAAAGCCTTTCCCCTCAGAGCTATAGCACTTACAATCCCCATGTTATATATAAGACATAGAGAGAGCAGCAGTCATACACTAGTCAGTGGCAGAGCCAGTACTCTGGTACTAATAGTCTGGTTCTTTATCTTATGACTTCATCGCTTTGCTACCTTTGAAATATATTGTTTGGCTGACTGTGGTCAGCTTTAATCCCAGCACCTAGGGGCAGAGGCAGGTTTGTTCTCTGAATTTAAGGCCAGTCTGACCTAATAGTGAGTTCCAAGTTCCAAGTTCCAAGACAGC
The DNA here is from genome assembly GCF_982192425.1 of Myodes glareolus. Lineage (NCBI taxonomy): Eukaryota > Metazoa > Chordata > Mammalia > Rodentia > Cricetidae > Myodes > Myodes glareolus. The sequence goes on along the minus strand of NC_142041.1, from coordinate 51,215,414 downwards.
CAGGGCTACATAGTGAGACCCTATCTCAAAGCAACAACAAAAAGACATTGTTTGGTGCTAAGTACCACAACTTACCTGCTATAACCTAAGAGTGTCTCTGCTCCTCTCCCATGTGCTTTTTCTTTATTCCTGTCTTCTCTGGTAACAAGCAATAGAGGGAAAGTGAAGGGGTAGGCAAGGATTAGGAAAGAATATATATATAGACTCTAACAAGGAAGAGTGTGGGTAGTGGGAGTAATTAAGAGAGAAGACAAATAAGGACTTGGCTGGAATTCTGCCCTACTACTTTTTCAGTGTTGTTGAGAAAGTTCATCTTTCAGCTGTAACCCAAATAGCAGATTCTGAGAACTATATTTCTTTACTGATCCACACAATCTTTAATCTGTTGTTTCTATTCTTGGTAAAGTTTTTAGAATAATAATTGTATTCATGTGAATTGAATGTGATTTTAACCTAGTAAGTTTACATTCCTTTTGTGTTCATTTTTATTTAGAAGCATCCATGGCATCTTTTTAAATTATCTCCCAAGAAGTACTAAAATCCATCATACGAGCTTTTGTTCACTCTGTCCATGGGTTTTGAGATAAAATTTGAATAAATCTAACTATGGAAGGCAGTTGTAGAGTGCTTGCCTAGCATCCATGAGGTCTGGTTTCAGTCTTTACGGCCAGATTTGTGAAGGGTTTTTTTGGAATAAAGAGATGTTGTAGGTGAGGTATATTTTCAGGTTTAGTTGTTGAATTGATTTTTTTTTCCTTAAAAATCGTTTTCATACACTATATCTTGATTATGTCTTTCCCTCCCCCAACTTCTCCCAGTTCCTCTTCCCTTCCCACCCAATTTAGTGTTCTTTTTTCTCTCTCTCAAACAAAATAACATGAAACCAAAAACAAAAAAATCAAAACAAACCAAAATGCAGAAAGAAATGGAAAGCAAAAAGTAAAACAGTAACAAAAACTATGGAGTTCATTTTGTTGGCCAACTACCCCTGGGCATAGGGCCTGCTCTAGTGTGGTTGACATGCCCAGTGTCACTGGAGAAAACTGACTTTCCCTCTCCCAGCAGGTATCAACTGCAGATGGCTTCTTCATTCTCCCTCTCAGTGTATTGCATTACATTTTATCTCTAACTATGACCAAATTTCTGTTTTGTCTAATTGAATAGAAATTGTGTACAAATCATATTTAACATACTGTCTCTAGTTTTTATTTCTACATATTAGGGTTTGGAGTTTAATTATAAATACACACACACACACACACACACATAGATTAGGTTATAGAGTTCAGATTATTCCCCCACCATACCCCTGGTTTTTTGAGACAGGGTTTCTCTGTGTAGTAGTCCTGGCTGTCCTGGAACTAGCTTTGTAGACTGGCCTCAAACTCATAGAGATCTGCCTGCCTCTGCCTCCCAAGTGCTGGGATTAAAGGCATATGCCACCACCGCCTGACTAGATTGCAGATTTTTAATTGAACGTATTTAAGTAGTTTTTAATTTGTTAAATAAAGAACCAATTCTTTTCCGACTTTAAAAGGAAACAGATGATTTAGATCTTGAGTGATTTATATGAAATTAAATACGAGTATATTTAAAGTACATTACATGATAAAATTTAGTTATTTTATAGTGGTAGTAGTATATTAAGTTGAAAAGGGAATAACTTACCTAAGAAGCCTTTGTATTCCATTATAAGATTCATTTTTTCAGAAAGGTTGGTGTTTATATGGTCTTCTGAGTAATACCTCATTTGTTTGTTCATTGACTGGTTGGTTGATTAATTGTACTAAGAATTGAATACAGGCAGGCCTTACACATTCTTGGCAAGCTAGCAGTATGTTTCTGAGCTATATCTCCAACTCAAATTAATTGAAATTTTAAGGAAAGGTAAGACATTTAGAAATTTAAATACTTCGTGGATTAAGTAGGAAGAAACTGAGCAGACTGAACATGAGAAGAGCTTGGAAAAACTGTTTGAGTAGATCTCAGGTACCTTTAATGTTTATTGGGTTAGTAAGTACTTGATCTCATTCACTTTTCTCTAGGAATTTGGTGTAGTCTCAAATACAAGATTGATCGCTGCTACTACTTCTGTATGTAAGTGCAAAAAGTGTATTCTGCTTTAAGGCTGAAATTTAAAGAAAGCTCTGTAACATACAAATTTTTTTTTTTATGAGCCACATATACGTAAGTTTATTACACAACTCCAAGGAATATTCTTAGCATATTAGACAGGAAAAAATGCTTTAAAAGATGTTTTTACTGACGTAGTGGTGCAGACCTGTGATCTCAGTGCTTCGGAGGTGGAAGTAAAAGATTAGGAGTTCAAGGCTTGCCTCACCGACATAGTGATTATTGGGCCACATGAGACTATCTCTAAAAAACCAGGGTTTTTGTTTGTTTGTTTGTTTAAGTTTATTTTTGTTTTATGTTCATTGGTGTTTTGCCTGCATGTATGTCTATGTGAGGATGTCACAAGCCCTGGATCTGGAGCTAAAGACAGGTGTGAGCTGCCATGTCGGTGCTAGCAATTTAACCTAGGTCCTCTGTAAGAGTAAGCAGTGCTCTTAACTGCTGAGCTATCTCTCCAGCCCTGAAATTTCTTCTCAATTTATTTCTACTATTTTATATGTATGAGTGTCTTGCCTACATGTATATATCTGTAGATATATATATATATCTACAGATATATACATATGTATATATATATGTATATAGATGTACATGTGCACCTCATTTGTGCATGGTGCCCGAGGAGGTGGTGAGCCTCCTTGTGGATGCTGGGATTTGAACCCAGGTCTTAGGCAACAACAAGAAATTCTCTTCATCACTGACAGCTATCAAGCCTCAAAAACAAGTTTTTACATTCATTATGATACTACTTTTTTTTTTTTTGAGATCAAATCTCATCTGAAACTTGGGCTCCTCCAGCTTCTACTTACCAAGAAGGATTATTAATTTCCTGTTGAGATTATAGGTGTGGGCCACCATGCCTAGTTTAAGACAATACTTTTCGGTGGTGAAAAATGAGCTGTATTGATGGGAATTATGTATTTTCAAACCTTCAAGTTGTGCGGTACAGAAAAGAATGCTGACTGTATAGTCAGTCAGCTGAGTTAATTTTTGTTTTTTTGGCATTTTGAGATAGGATGTCACTATATAGCCCTGGTTGTCCTGGAACTCACAGAGATCTGCCTCCTGAATGCTGGGATTAAATTGAATTAAAATTAAATTAAACTTTTATCATTATGTCCAGCAATTCCTGTGTTTTTAAAGCATTCTTTTTAATTATGTGTAGGTATGTGTTTGCATGTGGGCAAATGCATGTGAGTATAGGTGCCCAAAGAGGCCCAAGGCATCAGTCCCCTGCAGCTAAATTTTCGTGTGTGTGTGTATGTGTGTGTGGTTTGTATGTGGTGGGCATATGTACTTGTATATGTGCATACATGTCAAGACCTGAGGTTGGTGTATAGAATCATCCTTCGTTTCTCTTGTACCTTATTTGTTGAGGCAGGGTCTCTCAATTAAACCCAGAGCTTGCCAATATGACTAGTCTTGTCAGTAGCCAGCTTGCTCTGAGGGAACTCCTGTCCCTGCTTTCTGAGGCTGAATCAGAGACGGACTGCCACACATGTAATTTATGTGTCTGGGGATCCAGACTATGGTTTCCTCATGCTTGTAGCACTTCAACTGCTGAAACATCTTCCTAGACCACTTCTTAGGCTGAAGGGTAAAAGTAGGTTGTAAAAGTTTAATAAAACCATACATATGTCACCTTAATGATGCTTTGAATTTTTTTATGGAAACATTTAATCTATTTTCTCATCTGCAAGGTTAGAGTTATTATGAAGTTAAAATCAGTTAATATGTACAGCATGTTGAACAATGCCTTGCTATTTCTTTTCTAGGATTATTATAACAAAATAACAGATTGGATATTTAAATAGAAAGGTATTTTCTCTAAGTTCTAGAGTCTGAAGGTCCAAAAATCAGGGCACCAGAAAGTTTGGTTTCTCTGTGGCCTCCTTTAGCTGTTATGGCTGTTCTTTCATTGCCCTTTGTGTACCTGCATCATTCCTTCCCTTTGTTTTTTAAACATTGTTTATTTTATACATATATGTATCTTGCCTTCATGTACGCCATGCTGGTGCTGTGGAGATCAAAAAAGGACTATTGTAGCCCTGAAACTGGAGTGATAGATGTAAATAGTGGTGGCCATGTGGATACTAGGAACCAAACCTGAGTCCCCTGCAAGAGCAGAGTGTTCTTAACCACTCACCCATCTTTCTAGCTATCTCCCATGGATCTTCAACATCATGTTAAAACAGCAGTAGTCGTGTGTGGTGACACACGCCTTTAGTCCCAGCACTTGGGAGACAGAGGCGGGCAGATCTTTGCGAGTTTGAGGCATCCTGGTCTACATTGTGAGTTCCAGGACAGCTGGAACTACATAGTGAGACCCTGTCTTGGGTGGGGCAGCAGTTGGACATTCTGTTGATGTGAAGAATATTGAGTGAGGCAGTTCTTTTGTAGATGGTGCTGGCTTTGTTTGTTTTGTTTCTGAAGCAGCTTTAAAGGAAGGATTCACTTTGACTCACAGCTTTAGTTTTCTGCTTGTGGTTTGTTGCTTCCATCACTTTTGGCCTCTGGCGAGGCAGAAGCATCACAGTGAAAGGGTGTGGTAGAGGAGAAGTGCTCCTTCATGATGACCAAGAAGCATAGAGGGTGAACGAGATCGTAGCAGATATTACCCAAATTAGTTGTAGAGAACTTCATTTATAAAATAACTTTTTTGAAAATTTAGTATATAAAATACACAGAATTCCTTATTTTGAATGAAGGAAATCATTTGTACCAATGGAAGGAATTATAAACCAGAGTTGCTGGAGCTTCCAGTTGCTACCCTAATTGGTTTAAGTATGTATTCTAATGTCTTGACTACTATTTTCTCAATAGTACTTAAGTATATGTAGTTCATGACTTCTTGAGGAGATAGTTAACAGAGGTTTTCCATTTGTACTTTATTAGTGAGTACAAATGGTAGCTGTGCTGTGTAAGAAAATAACTTACATGGATCATGATGCGGCAGAGTTCTATTACGCTGAGGCCTGCCTAGCCTACATAGCCTACATAGACTAGCCAAGTCTACATGATGATGCCTTGTCTCAAAAAATAAAAAAACTAACAATCAATGAAAGCATTTATGTGCTTCTTTATAAATAAATACATTTACATATTTATGTCTTTTGGTAAAGAAACACTTATAAGTTCAGAAAGTACCAATTAGTTAAAAAAAATTCCTTTAGTCTCAGATAATCACAGCTAATTTTGGTATATTGCCCTTTTTTCTCACCTTGATTTTTTTAGAAGTTGCTGTAAAAGTGTATTTATTCTAAGATAAATTACAGGCAAACAGAAAAATACCACTCTAGAGAAAAGATTTTAGAGATGATAGAATCTAGTGATTTTTTTTCAGTCTTTTAATCTTTTAAAAAGCAGTCTTTTTCCTTTTTTCCTCCTTTCCCTTCCCCTCTTTCCTTTTCCTTTACCTTTCCAGTCTTCTTGCCTATACTCCCGAGTACTGAGAGTACAGGCACATGGTACCATTTATATATTCATAAAATATATAAATATTCATAATATTTTCATAATATATTCATAAAATATTTATATATTTATAACATAAATATATTTTATAATATATTAATTAAATATAATATAAATATAATATATTTATATTATAAATATATATATAATATATAATTGTAGCTCTCCAATTGTATAGGCAAGGGTGCTTCCAACCGCTCAATCATTGTCCTCCCTGGAAACAAAGCTCTATCTTTTAAGTAGTTCTGAGATCTCCTACTGAAGGTAATAAATACAGCATACTGTCTAAGATTTTATGCTTCATTAAAGGAATTTTGGATAAATTCGTGTTGGCATTTTCTTGGTTTTAATTGTTTTGTTTTGTTTCTTATAGTAAAAACTAGATTTTCATATGCCTTTCCAAAGGAGTTTCCTTACAGGATGAATCATGTAAGTATATTATATAAAATTCTGTATTCTGTATTAACTAGCTCTATTCTATATTAGAATAAACTTCATAGACTCTTAGAAATTGTAGTTTCAAATACTATAAAATACGAACATATTTTACATTAAACCTCAGTAACCTCTCTTTTTTTTTTTTTTTTTTTGGTAATACTTAACAGTAGTGGTTATTACTCTCAAATGCCAGTTAAATCACCTCAGAAAGTTTTCTTTGTTTTTTTGTTGCCTGGGTTGGTTTTTTGAGGCAGGATTTCTCTGTGTAGCCTTGGCTGTCCTTGAACTCTCAAACTCACTCTGTAGACCAGGTTGGCTTCTCCCTCCTGAGTGCTGGGATTTAAGGCATGTGCCACCATACCCAGCTTAAATTTGAAGTTTCTAACAATTCTAACAGGATTTTTTTTTAATAGCAAGAATTCTGGGGTTATAGCTCAGTAATAGAGTTAATTGCTTAGCATATTTGAGACTTTGGGTTCAATTCCAAGTTACTCCTGTTCCCCAAAAGAAAAATATATGATACTGCCTTTTTCTTGTAAGGATTTAAAACATATAACAGTAAAATGCAATTTTTTGCCAAGTTCCCAAGTACTGGGAAGGCAGAGGAGGCAAATCTCTGTGACTTTGAGGCCAGCCTGGTCTCAAAAAACAAACGAAACTTGTAATTTTTATTGTGAATGTTATTAATTGTATATTACTGCATTTATTTTCTTGATTTAGAAGTTCCATATAAGACTGGTAATTTGCTTAATTTATTTGTACCTATAAGTTAATAATTTAATCCAAGAATATTTACATAATCATGTTTGTTTTCACTGGATGATTTTTTTTTAACAGATACTAGAATGTGAATTTTACCTTTTAGAATTAATGGTATGTATATATTTTTTATAATACAGTAAAACAGTGTAATGAATTGTTCTGAAGGGAGGTAAATTTTAAATTTATCAAAATGATATGTGATGACAAATCATAGAAATGTAGTAGCATCATCACCTTATGAGGCCTGTAAAATGATTTGTATATCTGACTTGAGCTTAAAAAAATAGTTTTATTATAACTGTAATAAGGATTGCAAGCAAATAAGTCAGAAAGTTAAACCACTGTAAACTGTGTGCAGTGTGTGTGTGTGCAGAGTTAAAGATAGATTATTCTTGGGCAGAATTCTGCTCCTCCGTTGAGGATTATGACTTTACGGACTTGTAGGAGGTATCAGTGTGTTACAGATGTCCCTTTGAGTCTCTAAGGGAAAGATGAATGCTAACTGTCTGCCACCTGATTTACCAAAGTATATTCCAGACAGAACACTGCCTTCACTATCATAGTAGCTCAGGGTGATATTTGAACAAGGAATTAAAAAGGAAGGAAGTAGAAGATAGAGAATTTAATTTGAACTACATAGAACAATAAGTTGGAAAATGATATTGTTTTATGTTGTAATGAATCTGCTTTTGTACATATATGTATTTTTAAACTGTTTCTAGGATTGTTGCTTGATAGTGTATCATCCTTATAGACCCTTGCTCCAGTATGTGCAGGACATGGGCCAAGAAGACGTGTTGCTTCCCCTTGCATGGTAACTAGAACGGAAGTTACTTATATATAACTTGTTGCTGGACAGGAGGGTTGACAACTAATTGCATGGTTTAGTATTTTAAAGTACCCCAAGATGTTTTGTATTCAACAGACTATCTGTTTGATAAATATTAATAACTATAGTGGCATAATTATAAGGTCATGCCTATTTTGAGTTACCTATTTGATAAGTATATCATCTGTTAATATTTTGTATGAAAACAAGACTTCACATGAAAATTAAGAATAAATTTATTTTTAAAATAATACTTTTTGGTTGGTTCAATACAAATCCATTTCAAATTATATCTTTAAGTTTACTTTTTATTTTTCAAAAATATGAAAAATTTTATTTTACATAATTCGTTGTGAGGTCCCAAAATTGAAAATATACTCAGTAATACATGAATTTTATGTGTAGTAATGTGTATCTCTTTATTGTCACATTCATGCATCTGTTGTTTTGCCTCTGTTTTCATCTTTGTAACTGTTCGTAGTAATAGAACAGAGATGTACGTGTACAAAGATGGGAAATCTGGCTCTGTGGGAGGAGTTACATAGTCAATGCAGTAGTTGTGCTGTTGTTAGTAATGTTAAGATTTACATTTCTACAGGAGGATAGTGAATGATACCTACCGGACGGATCTTTGTCTGCTGTATCCTCCTTTCATGATAGCTTTAGGTATGTAAATTTGGAGTACCTTTATTGATTAAACTGTTTTTGCCTATTTAAGTCACCCTAAAATACAATTCGCTTGTTTGTAATTTATGTTTTTATGAAGTAGTAGACTAATCCTTGAATGTGAGCTCTTGATAATATATGCTACACCCCCCTTGTTGGTAATTTTCACTGCTTAATTCATTTAAAATATTTTAGTCGGCACCTAAACAATTTTTTTGTTTGCTGAAAGGGGAAAATTCAGGTTTAAATCTGCTGATATTAGTTGTCTTTAAGTAACTGGTTCTGTTTTCCATTTCTGGATCCAATTACGTGCTCAAGAGCTTAAGGCAAGAAGCGTCTGTGCTCATGTTGCTGGAGTTAGCTGGCGCCCACGGAGTGGAGAAGGCACAGGGCTGGGCTAGAGGTGTCTCTGCAGAAGACTAGGTTTAGACATTGCTTTCTTTACAGTTATTGAAACAATTATCTAATTTTTCTGAGTTTGTGAAGTTGTGGGAGGGATAATAACTTTATAAAGAATTGTCTCAATAGTTAAGTGAAATGCCCTATAGAGCCCCCAATGTCTGTTATGTCCTTGGCATAATAGTTTCTGCTCTTTTTTCTTTCCATCTGTTGATTTTCATGGCTCCTTTCTTATAACCTCCCCTCTTTTTAAAAATTAATCCAGGTATTTTTTTTTGTTTAATTTTTTCTCCATACTTAATTTCACTGGATGGATTTCCCCTCTCTTCAGTTTTTTTTAAACTTTATTATATAGAGTGCTCTGCACATGCACCTGCAGGCCAGACGAGGGCACCAGATCCTATTATAGATGATTATGAGCCACCATGTGGGTGCTAGGAATTGAACTTAGGACCTCCAGAAGGGAAAAGAGGGTTATTTTAGCTCCCAAGTCCTGGTAATAGTACATCATTGTGGGGAAATAAAGACAGTGGGAACCTGAATCAGTGTTAGTCACAGGACATCTACAGTCGAAAGCAGAGGGAAATGAACGCTACTTATGCTCAGAGCCCTCACTACACTCATACAGGACCCAACCCTAGAGAATGGTGCTGCCTGTTTTTAGGTTATATGTTCGTCGGGGTTCTCTAGAGGAACAGGACTTATGGAGTAAATCTATCTATATACATGGAGGTGGGTATTAGGATGGCTTACAGGCTATAGTCCAGCCAGTCCAACAATGACTATCTACCAACAGATAGTCCAAAAATCCAGGAGTTCACAAGGCTGGATATCTTAGTTGGTCTTCAGAATACTCCAGAATCCTGAAGATGTAGGCTGTAATGCCAGAGAAGGAATGGACTGGCAAAGAGTGAGCTATTAGCATTCTTTACCACACAACAGTCTTTTATTTTTTAAGATTTATTTTTATTTTATGGCTGAGTGTTCTGTCTGCATGTACAACTTTATGCCAGAAGAAGGCATCAGATCCCACTGTAGATGGTTGTGAGCCACCACCATGTGGTTGTTGGATATTGAATTTAGGTCCTCTGGAAGAGTAGTCAGTGCTCTTCAGCCCTTAAGACAGTCTTAAAAGCTTGTCCAACCAAACATGACTGTAATGTAAAGGTCAATAAATGCTTAAGTGAAATCTAGCTTTTTAAAATTTAGGTTTTATCCCATGAGTTGGGTTCCATTGGTTGAGAGCTGAAGATAAAGTTCTAGGGAGGGAAAGTCTGGGGTAAGCATTCTGGGGTATGGGGTGTGGTCTTCCTCTATAGATAGCAAAAGGTCACCAGATCATTAATAATATCAACTCCTAGCTTTCTGGATAAAAAGCAGGTATTTTATTTCCTCCTTTGAGGAGACATCCCTGCATGATTAACATTCCTGGTTTCTTCAGCAGTCTGTGGATGAAAGGACTTTTGCACCCCCAACAAATTTTTTAAGGCATAGTAGTGTGTTGGTGAGGTGGAGCGTTATTTTCCATCACTAACGTCTGGGTGTGATCTGATACTTTGCACTAGTGTTCACAGGTGGTCTTTCCAGTTTACCCTTAAGGCACCCACACTGTGACCAGTGTACAGTGAAGACAGGGGGTCAAGAACTGTCCTGCAACTAGAGATTTTCTTCTGTATCAAGTTGATATTAAATGTTGGTGCACAACGTAGTGTGTGTATAATCTCATGTAGTATCTAGACTTTAAAATCTTTATGAAAATCTTTATCTAAGAGTGTGTGCTGTTAAGTTTGAACAATTGGTTCTACTTTTCTCTCTAGCTTGCCTACACGTAGCCTGTGTTGTACAACAGAAAGACGCCAGGCAATGGTTTGCGGAACTCTCTGTGGATATGGAGAAGGTACTTTCCTTGTTTTGTATTTGTTTTGTTTTGTTTTTTGGAGACACAGTCTCACGGTACAGCCCTGCTTTGCCTGGAACTCTGGAACTTGCTGTGTAGGTCAGACTGGCTCCAGTGCATGGAAATTCACCTGCCTCTCTCTCCCAAGTGCTGGGATTAAGCATGTGCTACCAGGCTCTGCGTGATGTATGTTCTTTATATACTAATGCATTGCTAGTTTGTGCTACTGAGAGCTTTTCAAATATTTTCTTCTAGATTTTGGAAATAATCAGAGTTATTTTAAAACTATATGAACAGTGGAAGAATTTTGATGAGAGAAAAGAGATGGCGACTATTCTTAGTAAGATGCCGAAACCAAAACCACCTCCAAACAGGTATATTTTAGACTTAATTACCGATTTGATTTCATTGTATAGTAAACTCAGTTATATTTTTCTTAGATTGTGTTATATCTTTTTCTAAAAACTTACACTAAAATTTCTTGATTTGTGTTTATGTAATTTGTCTTGATAAATTAAGGATGTCTCAGTTTTAAGATAAATTTTCTGTCTAGTAACTTCCTAATGCAATGGAGGTCTATTACAGGTATCCCTCAACATATAGCCACATTCTGTACATAAATGGAACTGAATTAGGCAAGCTTATTTAAAATTCAGAGATAAAATGCTTGAAAATAAGTCTTTCCATTTGGTTCTCTGCCATTCCTCTCCCTTCAGCAATGATTATTTTATACATTTCAGTAACCATTGTCAAAAATTTTGATGATCTGATATACTAAAGATAATCAATTTTGGCTTCTAAGTGATCCTTTGATCCATATCGCACACAGTTACATATAATTTTGCCATAAATGAACCTCCTCTGCTAAGAAGTTTTTGTTTTAAATTAATCTGTTTACTTGAGTGGCTCTCTGCCCTCACTGTGTGTCAGATCATTGGAGGAAGAGAAACAGGTGAGAAGGAAAGGCAATTCTGTAAGCTTAGTTGTTACTTAAATGTTTCTATGACACTGAGACGCATTATAGACTGCTGCTGGTTACAGTGATGTTACAGTTGAGAAGAAAGTGATGCTTAAGTGTTATGAGGAGCTGCTTAAGGCAGTCACTCAAACAGCTACCTTTGGATGCATTTTTTACAGAAGTTCCCTGAGTGATTCTCCACTAATGGCAGGGCCTGAAGCTGCAAGATGATGATGGACAAGATAAGGCAATCTTCTATTGTCACAGTTACTGGTATTTTCAGCTTTAGTTCTTTTTATTTTTATTTTAATAGTCAACATTTTTCTAGGAAATTACCATATTTTTGATGTATAAAAGTTTGTTGTCTTTGCCATATGATTTTATTATGTCATTGGACAGCAGGTTGTTGTTGGTTTTTTGGTTTTGGTTTTTTTGTGTTTTTTTTTTTTTAAACACTTTGGATTTTCCTAAATAGTAAAAGTAGAGTTTTACATGTCAGATTTAATTTTGTAGGAAATTTGTCCAGAAGTTGTAATCTCTATGTTGAGTGATACCTGTAATAATAGTGAAATCTCAAACGCTAACTTACGTCTTTGAGTGTATATGGACACTGACTTCCAGACTGCTTGTTGTGTGTGCGGGCCCAAAGTTACAGAAGAATAAAAACATGAGACCAAATGCTAGTTTGCTGGGTTTTAATTTTTCTGCAACTGTGTCTTATAATACAGGAATGTCTTTGTTTTATAGAATTGTGCCACAGAATAATAAACTTCAGAAACTAGTAGTACTACCAGGTGTTGAAAATGAATCTTTTAATTGGCATAAAATTTCTTTCTTCCCCGTTTGAACAGTGAAGGAGAGCAGGGTCCAAATGGAAGTCAGAACTCTAGCTACAGCCAATCTTAGAACACCCGGAGGAATCCTGTAGTGGACCACTTGGAAGTAAAGCATGGAACAGTTTGAGTAAGGTCTTCACTGGAAATCAGATGCAAGCTATTGGGAATTCACTTAATTTTCACAAAATAAGTTTTTCTTACTTAATTTGATTCTAGTGTATAATTTATTCAATCTTAATTACAAAATTTTGTAAAGCTATAAGGGGACCTATTTATACATACACAGACATTTCAAAGTTAACTTCTGTCTCACACAAATATAATAGCTTTTTCTTTTAATTAAGGCAGGAAACATAAAGTGTCATTTGTTTAAAATTTTCTTTGGACATCGAGGGACCAAAAAAGGACATGAAAAGTCAATAAGAGCTCCCTATCCTCCCCAGTTAAATTTTAAAACTTTTTTTGTTTGGTTGGGTTTTTGTTTGGTTTGGTTTTTTTGAGACAGGGTTTCTCTGTAGCTTTGGAGCCTATCCTGGAACTCACTATGTAGACCAGGCTGACCTCTAACTCAAGGAGATCCACCAATCCCTGTCTCTGCCTCCCGAGTGCTGGGATTAAAGGCATGCACCACTACTGCCCAGCAAATTTTAAAAGTTTTTTAAGAAATTAAATCTTAGGAAAACCTGGGAATGTTTTGAGAATTATAATTTGAGGGAGATTAATCAAGAATTTAACTGATTTTTTTAAAAATGTATTTTATTCAGTACTTTTTATATCATCACAAAAGATACTAGCCCAGCCTGTTAGAAAAGTGCAATATGTGTGACCTACTTTGACATTTTAAAGGTTATATTGACTTATTAGCTGTTTTGAAATGCTTGGAAACCTGAAAGAAAAATTATTTGCAATTAATTCACAGTTAATAAACATTTTAAAAGTTTAATAATGTTAATCTTTAATCTGTCCTGAGAATTTTTTATGAGATGCATACACCCCAGTCTAATTTTGTGTTTTAGTGTGAGCCGACAGATGTGCAGCAAGTATTCTGAGTCAAGAACCTAGTCGGGTTTTAGGCCAGTGTGATACTGGCTATTCTTAATTTTCATGAGTATAGACTTGAGAATAAATGTTACATCTGTGAGATTGGTATCTCTGGAACTTCATAAATTACTCTTTTTTCAGACTTGAAGGAAGAATGACAAATAAAATTTGGAATAATGGGGAGTATGTAGTCTTGCACATTTAAAAAATAAATCATGAAATAAACTACTAAGCATTGACTTCCTAGATAAATTGGAGGAATAAAAGTTAAGTTTTTCAGCTATATTTACTAGTGTCTTAAATTCATCTTGTTTACTCTGACATTAGTTTTCTGAGAATCTTTCTGCTAAATTACAGCCCCTCTCCCCAGCTTTGTAAAGGGATGATTCCATATGGTTTATAATTAGATTGTAAGGAAAGCCTTGATTCCTTATGGAAAGTATCAAATGAGCTAGAAAGGAGACAATATATTACTACCAATATGGGCCCTCCTAAGATTGTGTAAGGATAAGAAACAAGAAAACAAGCTCTTGCCAAGTCTTAAGGAGTTACTCGGAGCGTAGCTTGTGCTTGGTGACTGCTCATCACAGTCATTAACTGTGTTTTGTCTTCAAGCTTTTTTTTTCCAGGTTATTTTTTCAGTCAGATCTTTCTGCTTCGTGGTTTTCTTTGCAATCTCTTATTGTAGAAAATTGAAAATTTACAAGAGCAGCCAAAGCAGAACAATAAACCTCCGTGTGTGTATGCTCTAGCTTCAACAATCACTGGTTCATAGCCAATTTCCTCTTGCTTCAAATTCCACACCAGTCTCCAGTTTGCATATTATTTTGAAGAAAATTCCAGATTTATTATTTCATCTGTAAATATTTCAGTATGTACTCTGAGAAGTAATGGATCCTTAAAACACTGTAAAAGTAAAAGTGCTTTTATAGTTTTCTATAGTTTTTTTGTACTTTACTTAAAAGTTAATAAAAATAATTATCAAATGTTACATTAAAAGTTTCAGTTCCCTTGAAGTTGCAGAACATTCTATATATTCATTTATAAATCCTATTTGTTTTAGATTCATGAATTCTTTCTCCATGTTTTTAAAAAATATTTCCTGTTTTCATTTGTGCATCTATGAAGTTTCCCATAGCCTAAATTTTGCTGTGGGCATCTTTAGCATGCCAATTAGTGTGGTTTTTCCCCTTTGTATTTCTGTAAATTGGTAATTGAACATGAAGACTGATCACATTGAGATCATTTTGTTTTTACTAGACTACTATATAAAGTGGCAGTCGCTTCCGTTAGTAAGCACATAGTGGCGTTCTTTATTGTCACCCACTTATGACAAGTATTGTTTTTAGAATAATTACTGTCTTAGGCACACTGTCCAGTACCGTAGCCAGCAGCCCCTTAGGGTTGAATGGTTACCATGTGGCTTGTCTGAATGCAGATATGCTGTAATGTGCAAACATGTTGGATTTCAGGTACTTACTACAAAAGCAAAAGAATGTTAAAATTTCAATTTGTTTATAACCATTATGTGTTTTAACTGATAATATTTTGGAGATACAGAATTAAATAAAGCATTATCAAAATTAGTTTTTCTTGTTTCTTTTTAATTTTTTAAATGTAGGAACACTTAAAATCTCAGAATGGCTTGCATTGGACAGTGCTGCTACCAGATAATAATGAAAATGTTAAACTCTTCTCATTCCATGGACCTCATTCCCATTTCCTGCTTTTCCTTTTAACTTTTAATCATTTCTCTGTTATTTACTTCAGAATTTCTAATTATCGTGCTCTTAATATTATTGTTAATTTGAACACTTACTATATGTCAGATGTGCGTCATGTGCTGAGTTTGAGCTAGTTCTCAGAGTAGGTTTATTCCACAGATGAAAACTCATTCAGTGATAGTTGAAGTAAGCAACAGCTTAGATACAGATTCTAATCCATAAAACCTGGTGTCTGTACTCCAGATATGTTACCATGTCCAACCACTTCTGCTTACTCTCCCCCTTTTATCTGTTTATCTATGTATTTTTATTTTCAATTGTAAATATTGCCCTACTATGGAAGGTGAAAGGTCTTGCTTTCTGGCACATTTCCCCTTCACTCCTACAGTGGACTTCTATTATTTAGTTGTACAGTTTGAGCTGGCCCACACCTTTAGGACTAGCAACTTAGGGTATGGAGGTAGGAGATCAGAAGTTCAAATCTGCTAGGTTGGTTTCTTAGCACCCACATGGCCAGTCTGTAACTCCAGTTCCAGGGGATCTAATGCCCTCTTCCGGCCTCTACAGGGGCCAGTTATGCAAGTGATGCATGACATGCATGCAGGCAAAATACTGTGCAAATTAGCATAATAATTCAAAAGTAGTTTTAAAAATAATGCAGTAATTATTGTTGGAGAGATGGCTCAGAGGTCTAAGAACATTTGCTGCTCTTGCAGAGAGCCCGGTTCAATTGCCAGCATCCTCGTGGCAGCTTACAACCATCAGTAACAACAGTTCCAGGAGATCTGACTCCCTTTTCTGGCATCTGTGGGCACTGCACACATTTGGTGAACCACCAAATGCAGAAAGAAGTCATAAAGCTATACACATAAAAACATATAAATCAGTTTTTAGATATAAAACTTCAATAAACTAGATGCTGAACCTTTTTCCATTAAGTGTTATGACACATACATGGTAAATAGCAAAAGAATACATTCTCACAGAGTCAAAGAGGCCCCATGGAAATCATGAAGTGGCTGATGAAGATAAGAATGAAGGGACGCTGAAGCATTTGGTTAATATAGAATTTGGTCAATTAATGCCACGTTTTCTATGGTTACCTCTGTTCCCTTGTGATCTACTTAAAAAGTGATCTCCCATGATTGAGGTAAAACAACTACTTTTGAAAATTAAGGCATCAAATCATGTTGTATCTTTACATTTCGAGGCCTCTTACACCATAATAGTAATAGTTTTAATAACAGGCTAGAGTTGGGAGTACAGGCCCTTTAGCACTTGATAGACTGGGGTAAAAGGATGCTGGGTTTGAGGATGCCCTGAACCATGTAGGGAGACCGACTCAGAAACGAAAGCTTCAGACTCATCTTTTTTTAACTGTGGCCAAGTGCAGACAGTTATGTAAAGGGGGTATTGGGTGCTGGTAGTGGTCATCTCGGGTATTGCTGACTCGACTCATTCCATGGAACAGATGAAGATTACAGACTAAGAAGCTTCCCAATTGAGACTTAAGGCATCTAAGATTGTCTTTACCAGAACTTGGTTCCCAGAATAGTACTGGGACTGTCTTGTATCTCATACCTAGGCCTGCTTGTTTATGTTCCGAAAGAACTTGTTGGAACTTGCTGAGGTCCCAGGATGATGCAGTGAGAACGTAGCTGACAAAATCACAAAGCTAACCCACCAGGATCACATTCCGATGGAGGAGGCTGACACACAAGGCAATGGGAGGATTTGCTTTGTGAATAGCTGCTGCCTTGCTGTAAGTTCCCCTTGAAGCCATAGTGCTCCCCTTTCTATGATGGGATTCTTCCCGAAAACCCCAGCAGGGTATTCATCAATTACTGGGCACAATTCCTCCTATGCATTGGTGTATTGGATGACTCCTCTCAGCTGTGCGTGATTCTGGCAAGAAAGTTATCAGTCAGTTACCCTTATTCTCTCAACCAGTTTTTTGTTTTGTTTTTTAAAATAAACTTAGAAGTCTGCCCTCCTGCAATTATCTTGCAAAGAGACCTCATTTGAGACATTCACCCACGGACAAGAATTAGGACTTATCTAAAGTTGTTGAGCCATAGATCTCAGAGAACAAGAGTGTCCTGGATTCCCTCTGCCAGCAGATAGGAAAGCAAGCCTATTCTTTGCTTGCCAGTCTGTTAGCTAAAGACCCAAGTCTCAGCTTATCTCACTGTGCTGCCACCCTCTGGTCACAGTCTCACTTCTGTAACCTTGGACCCTGGTGTTGCTGTGGTAATGGCCCTGGCCTTACCGCACTGAAAAGCTAACTCTAACTCTTGCTTCAAAGCCTCTGGGGAAAGAGATTTTGAGAGGCGAGACTAAAGAGGTAGTAGCTGGCGGAAATTAGAAGCGTAAAAGGATAAGAGTGTAGGAAAAGAAGAAAAAAAGCAGGGAGGGATTAGAAGTAGGACAGGATTATCAGGGTAAACACAGAACAATAAAGAGCATGACCCTCAGATTGTGTGTGAAGTTAAAGAGATCTTTTACCCCCTCCGCTCCTGAGAAGCGTTTTATCTTTGGAACCCTAGGTAGGGGCTGGAGCAGGACTCAGTCCTTACAGGAACTTGGCTAGAAGGGTGATATATGTTACCAGCAGTTAGTTTGAAGAGCAAGTTACTTCAATGGATATGCCGCTATACAAGGCATCTCAGGAGCCATTCCCTAAGGGCTAAGGATAATAACTTAAGTCCCATTTATTCTTTACACTTTTCTGATAGACTGGGAATGCCAGGCACAGTGGAGTTTAAATTGTATCCCCAAGTCCCAGGAAAACTCCTTGGGTAACTTCTGCCTTGAAGTCTGGTCTATTGTAACTCTGTATGGTCTTAGATATCCCAAGCTTAGGTTTTTCTTTTTCCGTTTAGAGGAGTTATCACTTCCTGTGATCTTTCCGTCTGAACAAGGAATTGGCTTTAACTCATCCAAAGTGTGTACTCACACTGTAGGAGATGGGTCCTTGTCTCCCTGGTATGTAGGTAAAATCTGCCAATCCTCTTGGGTATTTTTTTTGCCTTTACCAGGGAGAGGTGAGTCATTTTCTGGGAATTCGCCTTTTGGCAGGTCCGCATATTTCGCCTATGTGAGCCAAGACTCTCAGTAGCTCATTCCCTAAGAATATCTTTCTGGTTAACCGTCTCAGGGTTTCTATTGCTGTTAAGAGACACTTTGACCATGAAAATTTTTAGTTTTTTGAGTCAGGGTTTCTCTATATCTTTGGAGTCTGTCCTGGAACTAGCTCTTGTAGGCCAGGCTGGCCTTGAACTCACAGAGATCTGCCTGCCTCTGCCTCCTAAGTGCTGGAATTAAAGGCATGCGCCACCACTGCCTAGCTGACTATGACAACTCCTACAAAGAAAACATTTAATTGTGGTGTCTTGCTTACAGTTCAGCGGTTCAGTCTGTTGTCATTGTGGTGGGAGCATGGCAGCATGCAGGCAGACATGGTGCTGGATACACCTTGATCAGAAGGCAAAAGGAAGTGGACTTTGTACACTGAAGAAAGCTTGTGCAAAAGAACTCAAAGCCCATCCCCCACAGTGACAAACTTTCTCCAACAAGACCACACCTACTTCAACAAGGTCACACCCCCCAGTAGTGCCACTCGCTATGAGGTTAGGGGGGCCAATTACATTCAAACCACCACACTGACAGAATGGAAGTTTCCCTTCACTAGTGATATATTTGGTGAAGGGAACTTTAGAATTGTCTATTGTGTTGATCTAGACAACCATAAACAATGATTGGTGGCAGACCACCATTTGTGGTGACCCAGGCTGTAGCTGTTTTCCTGGGCTTCCTCTATGTCCAACGGAGTGCGATGTATCAGCAGAAGTAGGAAGCAGTCCCTGAAGAGGGAAAACCTGTCGTCTGCATAACAAATAAATAAATCTTAAAAAAAAAAAGAAGACACAAGATTACTGTACAATTTTGCCAGCACACTAACAAGCGTATAATTTAACATTCTAAAGACATACATGCACTCTAGAAGGTGTCAAAATGGTATAAATATTTGTTTTTAATTAGTTGTCAAATTGAGGTATATTTCTTGTAAAATCATGTCTTTGTGTTTGCTTTGATGGGGTTTGGCACGCATACTCCTGACATTTCAGTCATACCATAGACGATCTCTACTATCCTACAAAATTTCCTGACCTCTTTCTTCCAGGTTCGTTTGCCTTCCACAGTCACAATCCGTGCAACTTTTATCCTCACATTGACCCTAAGTTTTAAAATTAGTTACATTGTTTGTATTTTGACCACATGTTGTCCTGAGTCTTCAGATGCTGTGAATGTGTTTTCCTGTTCAGAGTTTCCTTCTCTGGACCCCAGATCCTTTTCTTTTCTTTTCTTTGTAACAGAGTATCAATTTTATAGCCTGGCCTCAAATTTACAGCAATCTTCCCATCTCAATCTACTGAGTATTGGAACTACAAGTATGGGCCAAAAACCGATGCCTAGTTATTGTTTAAGATCGGGACTGCTTGTTAACACGCATGCTTATAGCATGACTGCACATGATTAAGTAATACAAGCTACCTGACCCTTTGGAATACCGAATACTTAAAAATTAACTGTAGAATCTGTATATTTCAATGGCAATTCATATTATCTCAGTTCTCAGTAGACTCTGAAAATATTCAAGAGAGCAGTATCTTTGGTTCACAGAGGAGGAAAACAATTGCCAAGCATATCTTTTGGTGCCAAGACTGGAGATTTCTTTTGCTTCATCCACTATCCTTGGATGTATGAACACAGGACAGAATGTCTTATTCCAGAATTCAATTTTCTTGTTTCTTCTCGGTAACTTCATAGGTTACCCATTCCTTCCATCCTCCAGCATAGTGTTGAACACTGAAAACATACACAACAGTGTTATATTTCATAGCAGAAGATTGGGAGAAACTTTGCAATAGCTACTCACCTTACTATCTAGTTCTATACTGCTTTTAAAAATTATTGGTTTTTTAGTAGGTTGGAAAGACACATGCCATTTGTCTTTATACTGCTTTTATTAACATTTGTTGTTGTTGTTTTACCCCTGTGGTAGTAGGGATTAAATCCAGGGACTTGGGCATGTGAGGAACATGGTTTACCACTGAATTCTATTACCAGCTCCAAGACACTCTTTTTTTTTTTCTGAAACAAATACCATGTAGCTCTGATTGACTTTGAATTTTTGTTAATATGTGTATAGGTGTTTTGTCTGCCTATGTGTCTGTACACCACATGCATGCCTAGTGCCCAAAGGGGACAGACGAGGGCATCAGATCTCCTGGAACTGAAATTACAGACAGCTGTGAGGTGCCATGTGGGTGCTAAGCATCAAGCCTGGATCCTCTGGAATTACAGACAGTGCTCTTAACTTCTGAGAAATCTCTCCAGCCCTGTCCCCTCCCCAAGAAATTCTTAAGTAGTCTAACAGATGTTTATTTTTATTTTTGTTATACCAGGGATTGCATCCAGGGCTTTCCACATCCTAGGCAATTATACTGCCACTGGGCAAATAGCCCCAGCATCCCAGATGTCTGTGTAATATTGCGATCCAGTGCTCAATCTAGTTTTTCCTTCATTCACACACCTGTTAAAGCCCAGGGATATTGCTGTGTCCATAGCCTTCTTACTTCTCACTCCAGCAAAACAAGAAAACACCAGACTGTCGGATTTGGATGGCTTCACTTCGTGGTACTTCTCTTTGAAATCCCTGGAGTTCATCTGAAGAGCTTTCCCCACCTCGTCCACTGGAAGAAAGTGGTGACATGTTTAATTAAGTTTGGGATACAAGCAGTCATTAAGCATATGAATGGATCTGTTTAAAACATGCAGCACTTACATGGTATGTTGATTGATCCAGGTATTTTTCCATGCTCAAGAATTTCCCACGTATCTCTAACATCAATTAACATAATGTTTTTGGAGTTCAGCAGGTTTTTTAGTTCCCTATACGTGACACCCTTAGGAAGAGAAGAGCAAAAACGTTGACTGCTTCCCCATATTGACTTCAAGCCTATAAAAAAAAATTCAGACTTAAGTGACATTGGTATTAACAGCTATAAGTAGGTTCTAGTTAGATGACATAACTGAGTTCACCTTTTTACTTTAATAAAAAAGTATTTTTTATTACTTATACAGAGTCTGCATGCATACTCTGTTCCTGGTTCCTGACCTGGAAGTACATAGAACTTCTGAGAGTGGGTGGAGAAGATACTTTTGTTTGAATGAGGTTGGCTCTGGTGCCCTAGAAGCTTCGGGGTAGCACTGATCGCCCAAAAGACTAAGCCGTGAGAACAACTTGGATCTTTCATGCCTGGTCTTCTGTGCAGTGGAGCAAGGCTAGAAGATTGAATTAGCAGTCAACAGTGCCTTCGTTATGACGCTTCCATTGAAATTTTTCATCTATGGGGCTTGGAGATTTACTGGGTTAACACATCCATGCACTAGGAACATGCCACACCTCAGTTCCATGAAGAGGGAAACACTCACACTTAAGATTCTTCTAGATCTCATACCATGACTTCTTCAGCAGGTTCTCCATCTGTATTCTTTAATAAATTATTGACAATAAACTAATAGAAGTGCTTAACTGAGTTCCGTTAGTGAATTACTGACAATGGGGAAGGGGTCATGGGAAGTTTTGATTTATATTCCGTTGGTCAGAAATGTGGGAAGCATGAACTTGGGAGTCGTGTCTTAAGTTGGCACAGTTTTGTCAGGAAGCCCTTCTGGTGTCTTCAGTAACTCTAGGTAGTTAGTTCAGAATTAAATTTGAAGACTCAAATAGAGAATTAGCTTGGTGTAGAAAAACTATACCCTTGGTGTCAGAAGCTATTTGTGAGGAGAGGCAGCTCAGTAGTAAGGTGATTGCTTCTAATGTGAGGTCCCTGGCTCAGCCCTAACATACCTGAGAAGAGAAAGGGGTTGTGAGCAGAGCACAGAAAAACGTTTGCCAGTGTGCACACATTCTGACTGAGCAACACGATGCGGCCTGCCAGCTTGCTGTAACATGAGGACTGGCTTGTTGGGGTATCTGTCCCGCCCAGTACCGCACAGCAGGCAGGCCCCAAAGAAAATCACGCACAAGACTCCATAAGATTATAAACTGATTGGCCCATTAGGTCAGGCTTCTTGTTAACTCTTATAACTTATATTAACCCATTATTCTCATCTATGTTAGCCATAATGGCTTTGTACCTTTCTCAGCTGGGCAAGTTACATGCTGCCTCTTCAGTGGTCTGCGCAGGAGTGGCTGAGGAACCTCCCTGCTTCCCAGGATTCTCCTGTTCTCATTGCATCACCTCTACTTCCTGTCTGGTTTTCCCGCCTATACTGCCTGCCTGGCTAATCAGCGTTTTATTAAAATATGATTGACAGAATACAGACAATTCTACCGCATCAGCTTGCTCTGCGTGCTTCATAGTTGGCCTTCGGCCACTTTGTATTCTCTCAAAACCCTTTAGCTAGCAAGAAATTTGAAACATAGCAAGCATCTAATAATTGTTATGGGTATAATTTGTTAATCCCACTTGTAACACAAATGACAATATGAGAAAAAATTTAACTTCATTTCCTTTTGCAAATAAGGATAGGAACTTCCATTTCATAGGGTTTCTGCTGTTGTGATAAAACACCTTGGCCAAAAGTAACTTGGGGAAGAAAGGGTTTGTTTCACCTTATAGCTCCTAAGTTCATCACTGAGGGAAGCTAGGGGCATGAACCCAGGGCAGGAATCTGAAGGCAGTTACTGAACAGAAGCCATGGAGGATTGCTGCATATTGTCTTGTTCTCCATGGCTTGCTCAGCCTGCTTGCTTATCACCCCATTTTCCTGCCCAGAGTGGCACACCTACAGTGACTTGGTCCCTCCCACATAAACCTTTAATAAAGATTTGTCCCTGCTGGATATGGTGGTGCACACCTTTAAGCCCAGCATTTGGAAGGTAGAGGCAGATGGATCTCTGTGAGTTTAAGGCCAGCCTGGTCTACAAAGCAAGTTCCAGGATAGCCAGGGCTACGTAGAGAAACCCTGTCTCAAAAACCAAAAACCAAAAAGGTGTGTGTATGGGGGTATAAGTGTTAAAACTTTGCATCAAACCAGTGAAGCTTAAAAATATTGCTAATACCAAATATTGGCGAAGGTCTGAGGAAATGGATTTTCTCACACATTGCCATTAAGAACTCTTAAAGGGGGCTAGAGTGGTTACCCCTGTCTCGAAAAACCAAAAATCCAAAACAAAACAAAACACAAAAAGAGCACTTACTGAGGGCCTGAGTTTGATTCCAAGATTTGAGGGTGACTCACAACAGTCTGTAACTTTAATTCTGAGGAATCCGGGACCACCTTTTCCCCCTATTCAGGCACCAGGCATGTAAATGAGACATACATGTGGACAAATTACCCATACATATAAAATTATATATATAAATATATATATATATATATATATATATATATATATAGAGAGAGAGAGAGAGAGAGAGAGAGAGAGAGAGAGTTTTGTTTCGTTTTGTTTAAGACAAGATCTCTCGACATAGCCCTGCATGTCTTGGAAATCACTATGTAGACCAGGCTGGCCTCTAACTCACAGAGATCTGCCTGCCTCAGCCTCCCAAGTGCTGAGCCTACAGTTTTAAATAGAGCTTTTGAAGGAAATTAGCTGTAATAACATTTTAAGTTTGTATATTCTTTTTTCCTCATGGCTCTACTTTTAGGAATCTGTTCTACAGGATCACATGTGGGGATGACATTACAGCCTTGATGAGAAGTCAGTTCTTCCACCTTTTCTTGGGTTCCAGGATCAAAGCTAGGTCACCAGCCTTGGGTGGCAAGCACCTTTACCCACTAAGCCATCTTGTCAGCCCCAAGATGATATTTAAAACAATTTTATTTATTTAACTTTTAAGGTGCTTTCTCCCTGTGTATGTGTCTAGCATATGTGTGCAGAGGTCACATGTATCTATTCCCAGAATCTGGAGTTGGAAGCACTTGTGAGCCTCCTGACATTGGCGATGGGAACTGAACTCAGTGCTCTTAACCACTGAGCCATCTCTCCAGTCAAGGTTTATTTTTCTATGGATCTGTGTGTATATGTGAGGAGGTTTTCACAGGTACCCTTGGATGTCAGAGGAAGGTGTCAGGTCCCTTAGAGCTGGAATTACCTGTGGTTGGTAGGTGCCCCAAGTGGATGCTGGGAGCTAAACTTAGGACTTCTTCAGGAGCACTATGAACTTTTAGCCACTGGACCATCTCTCCAGCCCTCAGAATTATATTTTTTTAACTTTTTTTTAAAATTTATTTATTTAGTATATATACACTTGCCAAAAGACAGCACCAGATCTCATTACAGATGACTGTGAGCCACCACATGGTTGCTGGGAATTGAACTCAGGACCTCTGGAAGAGCAGTCAGTGCTCTTAACCTCTGAGTCATCTCTCCAGCTCTCAGAATTATATTTTTAAAAGTTTGGAATCAACCTATTCAAATTAGAAACAGCAGGCTAAATCCATACATTTTCTATGTGTTATGGTAAGAAACTAGAAGACTATGTAATTTCATAAATTATGTTAAGCTTGGTTCTAACACTGCTTACCAACATGGAAAATGTACCCACAGCAAGCAACTCTTGAAACTGGATCAAAGATAATTTTTTCTTGTAATCATCAGACTGACTTAACTTCCTATAATTCAGCTATACTCTCTTGTGAGGTAGTAGGTAATAAAGAAAGGCTTTCTTGCTCTTCCATTGAGTCGTCAAAGGCTGGTGCAGCAGTGTACTTTCCTTTCGTCTCACCTTCCCCAAGTCTCTTATGGCATGAACCTGCACTACACACTATTTATTTGCATCAAGCGGTAGGTGTTTTGTGTACCCATATCCTCTACTTGTAAATTGACCACTTGGTGTGGTGTTCAACCAAAGAAGCATTCAACAGTTCTGGTAGTGAAGAAGAAGATGACTGAGTCTTAAGTTTTGGAGAATATATATATATATATATATATATCCATTCTCAAGCCATGAGCCAAAATAAACCCTTTCTGAACTCTCTTTTGTCTGGTATTATGTTCAGCACTGACTGAGAAAATTAATGAATATATGCTGTTGGATTTAAATAATATTAATGTATACACAGTGCAATTAATAATTATTCCTGTTTTCATAATTATACCATACTGCTCCTTCTGAAAGAAATACCTCCCCCTTCATTTTTATGGGGGACACTTACTCTCCTTTCGTATCTATTTAATATTTAATATTCTCGTATCTATTTAATATTAGAAAGTGTGCTTCTAATCCATTCTACTAAAGTACCTGTTTGTGTGCACAGGGTAGATTTCACAATGATTATCAAATAATTTTATAATAAAAATTTGGGACTTAAATTTTTTACAGGTGACTGGTTAGTAAACTGTAGTACATTCCCACTACGGGAAATAGGCAGGCTTTAAAAGCTAAATACCTATGTGAGTCAACATATAGACGTATATACACAATACACACATATGAGACAAACTTTTATCTATGGATAGCCATAGAAAAATTTAAAAGAGCCAATTATTATCCATATCTGAGGAGTGGGATTTGAGTATTTAAAGGAGATCTGTGGCTCTGCTCTTCTTTGGTTTGCTTTATTTTAGTGAGAATATAACTATGCACTATTTGTGTATCTTTTAAAATACGAAAAGTGCCAGGCAGTGATGGCACCTACCTTTAATCCTAGCGCTCAGGAGGCAGAAGAAGGTGGGTCTCTGTGAGTTTGAGGCCAGTCTGGTCTACAAAGAGAGTTCCAGGACAGACACCAAAGCTACAGAGAAAAACCCTGTCTCGAAAACAAACAAAAACAAATACACAAAGGCCCCTTCCTCTAGCAGGGCGCTCAAGTCAAGATTCACTCTGGATTGGGCCGTGTACTTGCATCTTTCTCTATCTCGCCCATGCACGTACAAATGGTGAACTCCTTAGTGAGCTAATCCCCGCCAGGAAGCCTGGCAGATTTGATTACCTACTTTTGCGACAGAAACATAAATGGTAACAATTTGCACAGAAAAGTCCATCTTCAGCAACAAAAGATGTTAAGAAAGGAGCCCATAAACCTGTTTCTTTGGAAGAAAATATTACATTAAAGAAGAGGCTGTTTAAAATAAGAAAATATTAAAATAAAATAAAAGAGGGTAGAGGAGTGCTGGGAAGGAACTGAGCTTTAGACCCAGTGGGGTCAATAGCGACATTCACTTCTGCCTTCTTCCAAATTTACAAAATTAATGGGAGAGGGAGTACTTTCCTAGTTCGACCCCCCACACACACACCCTCTCTCGCTCGCTCGCTCGCTTTGTGTGTGTGTGTGTGTGTGTGTGTGTGTGTGTGTGTGTGTATTTCATGAAAAGATGAGCTCTATCCCCTGGTGGGTCGGGTCACAATGGTAAGTTAAAAGGATGGGTTTATAATTAAGCCTTTCCGGAGCCTTCTTGCTGGCTCCATTCAGTGGCGAAGTGACCTTCATCACTCAAACTTGCATAATTAATTTCCATTATAAATAACCTTGGTGTGCCGTATTTGCTCTGCCGCTGCGTTAATCAGCGCGTCTCCAGGCATGGAATCCGGAGGATCAAAAGGAGCAAAAACGGCAGTGGGCACGACATACCTACGTGCCAAGAGTAGCTAGTGGGCTTCACTTATATTAACTGGAAGTCTAAAGAACTGTGCACGCTCAATGTCATCCCCTCCCTGGCACTCGATATCAGGTGGTTTTTGTTTCTCAGGGATCAATCTCACCGCCAAGCGCAGCCTCCACCGATCCTAGCGCCGCCCTGCGTGAGGTCCCAAGCACCCGCCGGGCCAACATCACCGTGGGCAATCTGGGACCCCGGGTGCTGCTGACCACTTCCTCCTCCTCCTTCCTGGCTTCTCACCCACGGGCGCTGTCCAGGCTCTTGAGCGCCCCGCAGTCAGCACTGACAGATCCGGGTACTGCCACACCGTGAATATTTAACTTTATCCGAAGACGGTCTCTGGTAGTTTTATAGTGTTAGCTTCTTACTACTACATTGACAAATCGCCATATGTTTACTGACTTAAGTCAGCAGAAATTGATTATTTACAATTTTGAAGTTAGCATACTTAAAGAAAATCAACGTGTCCAAAAATATGTGTATTTTTTGAAAACACCAGGGAAGCTTTTTATTTTAATTTCCTTTTACCTGTTTTCGTGTCTCCTCGTGCTGACTCATCCCTTGGCTCCTGGTCTTTATCCATCTTCAGAGCCAGTATCTTAAGCACCGTCACACCTCTCTGGCTGACTTGAACATCTGCTGTAAGTCCTTTCATTTGCCCTCCTCTCTTCTTCCTCTAAGGACCCTTACATTCAGACCACTGAAATAATCCACGTCAGGGTCCCCACTTCCAGAGGGTTAACACGGAATAATATCTGCAAAGTCTCTTTTACCAGGTGTGGCAGTTTGAATAAGAATGGCCCCCATAGGGTCACATATTTGAATGCTTAGGGAGTGGCTTTAGTCTATGTTGCCTTGTTGCAAGAAACGTGTCATGGCGGTGGGCTTTGAGGTTTCATATGCTTACACCAGGCGAGGTGTGTTTCTCTCTTCCTGCTGCCTGCAGATCTGACGGAGAACCCTCGTCTCCTTCTCTACTACCATGTCCGCCTACACACCACCATGCTTCCTACCATGATGACAATGGACTAAACCTGAATTGAAAACCAGCCCTGATTAAATGTTCTCCTTTAATAGAATTGCCATGGTCATGGTGTCTCTTCACAGCAATAGCACTAAGATGCCAGGTAAGGTAACACATGACAGGTTCCAGGGATTAGAACTTGGGGTATATTTGGGTTGGGTGGGCTAGGACATTTTTTTCCCCACATAAAGCTTCTCATTTTACGTTAACTTTCTCCTCGGTTTAGTTCTCCAAACACCATGAAAGCTACATTGAACTGGAATTTATTCAGCTAGAAATTAACATATTAACTCAAACTGATATTAAATTGCATGCCCAAGGAATAATTTCATTAAATACACATTTTGAGATCAGTACATTTTCTTTTTTTGTCTTTGTTTTGTTTTTTGAAACAGGGTTGCTTTGTGTCCATGGCTGTCCTGGACCTCACTCTGTAGATCAGGCTGGCCTCGAACTCACAGAAATCCGCCTGCCTCTGTCTCCCAAGAACTGGGATTAAAGCATGCTCCTCCATCGCCTGTCTAAAATCAGCCCATTTTAAATAATTTAGTAATTTTTATTGTATGTTAGGTGTGTGTGTAATTGTATATATATGTGGTGTATGCACTAGTTAGGGTGGGTTATGTATGTATGGAGGGCAGAGGTTGATGCTAGGTATCTTTCCTTGGTCATTACACCTTTATTTTTTGAGACAATGTATCTCACTGAACCTGAAGATGACCATTTTGGGGTGAGGACTAGGGAATGGTTTAGCGGTTATTTTTTGCCCACACAGAGAGCCTCAGTTCAATTCCCAACATCCATATGGTGGTTTATAACGATCTATAACTCCTCTGAGTGCACCAAGCAAGCACATGGTGCACAGACATACATGCAAGAAAACACTTGTATATGTAAATTAAATAAATAAATAAAATATATTTTTTAAAAGCGATGAACGGTTAGACTAGGCTGACTGGCCACTGAGTTTCAGATCAGGCTGTCTCTGAACTCCCACCTTAGCACTGGTGTTATAGGAACATAGTGCTTTCTAGATGGTTCTGAGATTGTGAACGCAAGTCTTTATGCCATGTAGCAAGCTCTCCACCCACTGAGTCATCTCCCTAGATCCAGTAATTCATAAACCACATCAGATTCTATACCAGTGACATCATCTGCTACTAGGTGTTTCCTAATCACTGAGAGTTTAAGCTCTTAAATTTCGGGTTTGAAATATATTGTTCCCTGATCCCATATTCATCCTACCTCCCTCCCCACCCATCCCCGGCCACCAAGCTTTCCCCGTTCCTCCCCTACTCCCTACTCTCTAGCCCTCTCCCCCTCCATCGACCCTCCCACCCCCCCATGCCCCCGAGGTTACCTGGGACTCTTGTCTATTTCCTACCTCCTGGTGGATAGCTAAATAATCTTCATCAGGTTCATCTTCTTATTTAGCTTCTCTAGGATCACGAATAATAGGCTCAAAGACCTTTAATTATGGTTAGAATCCACTTATGAGTGAATACATACCGTGTTCCTCTTTTTGGGTCTGGCTTACCTCACTCAGTAAAGCGTTTTCTATTTCCATCCATTTGCATGCAAAATTCAAGATGTCATTGTTTTTAACCGCCGAGTAAAACTCTAATGTATATATGTTCCACACCTTTTTTAACCATTCTTCTATTGAGGGGCACCTAGGTTGTTTCCATGTTCTGGCTATTACAAATAGTGCAGCTATGAACATAGTTGAACAAATGCTTTTGTAGTATGTTAGGGAATCTTTAGGGTATATTCCCAAGAGTGGTATTGCTGGGTCCTGAGGGAGGTTGACTCCCAGTTTCCTGAGAAACCGCCACACTGAAAAAAAAAAAAAATTTCGGGTTTGAGGGGGGCTTGCATGTGTGTGTGTGTGTGTGTGTGTGTGTGTGTGTGTCTATGTGTATGTGAAGAGCACATATGTGCCACAGTATGTATGTTGGCAGTCAAAGGATAACTTTGTGGAGTCAGTTCTACCTTGGAACTGGGGATCCAGCCCAGGTTTGTCATGTTTAGTGACAGGCACCCTTACCTGCTAGGCCATCTTGCCAGCCCTCTGTAATATACGTGTTTTGTAGATTCACCACATGAGAGGAAACATGTGTGATGGTGGGCTTTAATTGTCAACTTAATGCAACTTAGAATCATCTGTGAAAAGTCTCGGTGTTGGATTGTTTACATTGGGTTGGTTAGTTGGTATGTCTTTGGGGAACTACCTTAACTACAGTAATTGATATAGGAAGACCCAGACCACTGTAAGTGGCACCAATCCCTAAACAGAGGTAGAAGAGTAGAGAAATGGAAGGGCTAAAGTGAGCCGTGAACAAGGACTAGAGTTCAGTTCCTAGCCTCTATGTTGGGAGCTCAATGGCCTTTTCTGACTTTGCAGGCACACCTAGAAACTTGGCACTCACTCTCAAACATACATACACATACATAAAATAAATACTCCATTATTTAAAAGTGGAAAAAATCAAGCTGCACACAAACAAGTGAGCATCCATGTGTTCATTTCTCTCTGCTTGTGACTTGGTGTTTTATTAGAAATAAGTTCAGGGTCCCAAAGAAAGAGACCATTCCAACCTTACTCTTGAAAAAGAGGGTATTCTTGGAAAATTGAACAAAGACAGGAAGCGCCCTTGGTTTTTATCCAACTTTGAATGGGGATTGCATCTCTCTAGAGATGAGACTAAGAGCATATCCGTTAGATAGCAAGGTTGCTAAATTAAAACGGGGTGGGGGGGGGGGGAGGTAGTAAAGAAACCAAACTCGCTACTCCAGGGTGAAAAGGGAAAAGTTTTTTTTTTTTTCCAAACTGCAAAACTGTCTCCTAGGAAAGCAAGGAAAAGTGACAGGGCAAATATTTTTAGAGTTTAATGGGAATAGGATGCTTGTGATCTGGGGCGGGGCTTGAGATCTGGGGCGGGGCTTGTGATCTGGGGCGGGACTTGTGAGCAGGGGCTGAGGGAGCCAAGAGGCTATCATTGACCTTGACAAGTTAATAGGTACCTTTGCAGTCTGTTAATTGAAGAGCCACTTGTTCCTCTTGCCAGAGATGAGAATGACTCCCCTTTTTAGTAAACAAATACTTTCTGCAAGCCGCTGAGGGAATGGTGGCTTTTGTCTAAATGCCAGTTGTGGAAAAAGCAATTTCTTGGCGGACCAGACAGTAGCCATGGGACTTCATTAATTGTAAGAGAAATTTTAATATTCAGTGATTAATTGCATAATTCTTAAATTTCTTTTTATTAAGAAGAGCATCTAAATTTTCATATTTAAATTCAGCCCTTCTCTGTCTAACTGTAAAGTGAGTCTTAAAATATGATATTTTAAAAAGGATCTGATGCAATTTAGTTGTAAACACTTTAGATTTGCTCTTATCTTTTCATCTTCCACTTCAAATTCAATATTAACATACCAAACTTTGTACTTATACAGACAATTTTGACTTTGAAATTATATCACAATGCAAACTGTTTTTCCCCATGCAACATTTTTTTTTTATCCTGGAAGATAATCTCTTAAAAGGCAATCATGCCTCCCCACACCTAGCACCTTAACCTGCATATTTGTATTCCACTGTATTTGTCCAACGCATGGTTTCTATAAACACAATGTAAATGAATAGCTAGCCCCTTCGGCAAGTTTTCCCATAGAAATGGATTAGAATTTTTAAGTTAACCAGCAGTCAGCTTTTGGCTCTTAATTACAATCTTTTAACTTCTAACCCATCACCTTGTCCATTAGGCCACAACTTGTCCTTTGTGAAAGCTTCCAGGACCCATCAACCAGTGCTTGAAACAAAATAATTTCAAACCAACTATTTTTACTCAAAAGCAAAGTGTACATCGCTGTTACAGATGATCGGACTTTGAAGAGTTACGGGTGTGATGTATTGTTTAGTTCAAAAGAGAGAACCACATGAAAAACAATTTCATGTACAGTGAATGTCAGATTTAATTCTTTAGAGTTCCCAGAAGGGTGATGAGACACTGGAGGCCGTCCCAAGCGGTGCTCGGCGAGGCAGGCCTGAAGGACCAGAGCAGCTCACCCAAGCCAGAACCTGAACCTAGGCCTGTGGCTGGCATTGTACCAGCCGGCTGCAGGGGGTCACCCCCTCAGTACACCTACACCTACAGCTACTCTGGTTCGTTCAGCCCTCCTCCCTGCGGGAAGGACAACCGGGATCAGAGCCTAGACTCAAAGCCCCGCCCCTGGCTCCACCCAGGACGCCAGGCCCCGCCTTCTTCGGGTTGCCTGTCGCGCAGGCGCAGAAGCTCCTGTGTGTGGAAAGCTGCGGCCCGGCGGGCGGGGTGAGTCGGGGCCCAGGCTTTGGGGTCACTGCATTCCTTGTGTCTTCGCTGTGTTTTTGCTTGAGCGGCGAGGCTTCCTTGTAGGTGGACCAGCCTAGGAAAATAGGTTTCCCGCGTGCCCTCGCGTCCACATTCGCAGGGGCGCCGGGCGGCTACCCGGCCGAGACTTGGTGGCTGCGGGAAGAGCCGGGGTCGGGGAGGGAGCCAGGCCAAGTAAAGCCTCGCTGCCCCGGGATCTCTTGTCCCCTCGCATTCCACCCTGCTAACTTGGAGTGCACCAGTGGCCTGAGGAAGAGAACCTAGCAATGGCTTTCTGGCAACACCGAATATTAGGTTAGGGTCGTTCCTACCTGAGTCCACTTCTGGCTCCCGGACTTCTGCAAGTCGCTTTACCTACATCCAATTTCAAGTGTCAAATGAGTTTGATGATAGTGATGATAAGAGTAGTTGGGAGAAGGTTCTTGAGTGTTTTGAGCCTGGGTATCTAAAAGGAAGATGTTTACCGTTTCCTCTTCTCATGCTGGAGAACAGCAGCCGAAAACTTAAAAGAACAGGATTTGGACATGGGTTGCTTGTAGCTAGTTAAAAAAGCAAAATATTAAATATTCTAGCTGTACATCCTGTGTTAGACAAAATGCGGGTGTCTGGTACTGTTTAAGTTAAAAACTGAAGCTGATGGTTCGGCCAGTAAAGGTTTTGACTACCAAGCCTGGTGGTGGTTCAGTCTCCAGGACCCACGTGGTGAAAGAGAGCTCTTCAGGGATGCAAAGCAAAACACATGAACACATGTACACGTGCACATCCTCACACACAAAATACATAAATAAATAGATTTTTTAAAAGAAGCTGTAGCATTTAATGTTTAAAAAACG
Source organism: Myodes glareolus (assembly GCF_982192425.1). Classification (NCBI taxonomy): domain Eukaryota; kingdom Metazoa; phylum Chordata; class Mammalia; order Rodentia; family Cricetidae; genus Myodes; species Myodes glareolus. Next base: position 51,182,356 of record NC_142041.1, on the reverse strand, counting down.
ACACGAAAAAACAATAGCCAGAGCATATTCATGATGAAGAGTTAACAATCAGGCCTGAGGCTTCTGTCCTATGTCCGGTCTCCCTGCGACCGTGGCAACCTTGTTTGGCACCTGGACACCTGGAGGTTGGGAGTGTTCTACTGTAGTAGCAAATGTTCTATGCCTAACGTTATATTTTATGCCCAAATTACCAATTACCATACAGATCCCGGGCTTCAGTTATCTCATGGGTTCGTTCCCCTGAGCTCAGATTGATAGCTGCTTGTTCCCTGTGAGGAGGACAGGGAGAGAGCTTGTGGAAGTTACGCAAAAGCGCCCCTGCCCCTGCCCCTGCCCCTGCCCATTCTAATTACGTGTATGTTCATTCAGATGCTCTCTGAAATGTCTGTCCATGAGTACAACCTACAACCGTGTGCTGACACCTTTGAATCCTGCTGCTGACACCTCAGCTCCAGACACAGTTTTGACAATGGAAAATTAATAGATGCAGGTTTATAAATTTAAATGTAGAGAGCAGATTTGCCACCTCATTGTGGGGAGATAGGAGAATGGGTCATTCAGGAGATTGAAAGGGGTTGATAGGTAATTTTCCCCAGTTGTACAGAGAGATGTGGTGGATAAAGGGAGGCCCAGTGTGCTGCAGGAGAAAATGACGACATTGTGTTCATCTAGAATTGACTTTGCTGAAATGGGCGGTGCTAGTGTTGCTTGCCTGAAGTTCAGTGTGACCATGTGATTTTTTTTTCTTTAAATGCAGAAAAAATATCCATTTAGGGCCTTTACTGAAGATTCTTTTTGAAATTGTTTTTATTGAGCTATGCATTTTGTTTGCTCCATGTGATTTTCTTGAGTCTGCCAATAGGAGCTCCAGGCAAGGCTTTAAGAACCAGCTCTATGTTAGCATCTTTCCCCTTTCCCCTGTTCTGCTGTAGGAAGCCTTTGCTGAAATGTGTTAGCAAGACGCCTGCATGTACCACCCTCCACACACATACTCTTTTTTTTTTAACTTTATTTAACTTTATTTTATGTGCATTGGTGTGGGGATGTCAGATCTGGAACTTGAGTTACAGAGAGTTGTGAGCTGCCATGTGGGTGCTGGGAATTGAACCTGGGTTCTCTGGAAGGGCAGCCAGAGCTCTTAACCGCTGAGCCATCTCTCCAGCCCCACACACATACTGTTTTAAAAAGTCGTATGGGAAAGCAGTATTAAAAAAGACTGAAGAACTGTAACAGATGAAGTACGAAGAATAATGATTGAATCTTCATCCAGAAACCCCCTATAGAATGCACTTGAATCAGAAAAGGAAATTAGAATATGTTAGGATAAAAGACATTAGGAAAATTTTTTCTACGTATGAGAGTGCTGTCATGTAGGAGAATTATTTATTGTATTTTAAAACACTATGTTTAAGTATTTAAGGACAAATTTCTATTATTTCTACAATTTATTTTCAGATACTAATCAAAAATCATCACATATATTTTGTTGGGGATATGGCACAGTGCTTAAGAGAATGTATTACTCTTGAGGAAGACCAGAGCTTGGTTTCCAGCACCCACATTGGGCAGCTCACAATTGCCTGTAACTCCATGCAGGGGATCCGATGCCTTCTTCCCTTTGCAGACACCTGTGTCAACTGCACATACCCATAGGCATACTCATTCTTTAACATTTTTTAAATTGTATGTTTCTACCCGGGTGTAGTGGTGCACACCCTTAATTCCAGTACTCTGGAGGCTGAGGCAGGAGGATCTCTGAGTTCAGTGCCAGCCGGGTCTACAGAGTTGAATTCCAGGACAGCCAAAGCTACACAGAGAAATCTTGTCTTGAAAAACAAAACAGCAACAGCAAAAACTGTATGTTTCTATATTGATATTTAGATAGAACAACTATAGCAAAATGGTAATACATGTATCATCTAGACTCTGTGTGAGTACTCACTATATGGTTCTTTTTAGCTTTTGTAGATTAAAAATTGTTATAATGAGAACTTGGAGCGAAAATATGGCAGCTTAAAAGTAGGAATTAATCTTTCTGTCAGTAGTCCACTAGGTAGTGCCGCAAATGGGGCTCCTGACTACTGGGCTTTACAGTTTCTCTCCCTGGCCCAGTCTTCCAGCTGCCACTGTCAGCCGAGATGACAGGGTGAGGAAAGAGCCCATTATAAGAAGCTTTGTGTATTTTCTTGATGAAAAATTCCCTCTGACACATCCTGTATGCAGGGATGGTTGAGGGGGGCATGTCTTAGTTCAGGGGAAAAAAAATTACTGTTCACTGAGTGTCTTAACAACAAACATTAGTTAGTGCTGAAGGCTGGCAAGCCCAAAGTGCTGGCAGGTCTGGTCTATCCTTGGTACAGCAAGGGTAGTGTAGGCTTCAATGTTAAAGAGATCTATTTATCTTGGCCTTCTTCTTGCTCCTGCACATAAATGCAAGGTTCACTCTCTCACCTACTCTTGTTCAGGCTCATCTATGAACTGTCACATTGTGGGTGAGATTCCAGCAGAGGGATTCTGAGACACATGGGGAGTAGTTGGAATGTGTGATTTATGTAGTGGCCTTTTTGTGTGTGCTGCAGTCCTGGGACTGGGCCCCCGTGTTTCATGCATGCTCTACTACTGAGTTGTACTCTCATGTCTCTGTATTAATTTAAAGACTTATTTAACCCTATTTGTTTACCTTCTTTGTTTCTCTGTTGATTTATAGGTCAGTTGAGTTTGAATATGCATTAAATACATGAGCATTTCATTTTAAAAATTATTGTTATGTTTCTTTAAACTTTTCAGTAGATAACAGATGCGGGTAAAAGATCCATCAAAAGACTTACCTGAGAAAGGCAAAAGGAATAAGCGACCATTGCTACCTCATGACGAAGATTCTTCAGATGACATTGCTGGTAAATTGTGATCTCTGGTGTCTCAGAGAGAGGGTGGGGTAAAGAAGGATTAGTAGATACTTCCCAGTCAATAAATTCAGTATTTTATTTTTACCATTTTCTGCATAAACTTGATAGCTAGCTTGTCTAATTCCCCCCAACAAAACCATTACTGGTATTCTTACAGGGATTTTAAGTGATAAGTATATTAAAATTGTTGTACTCTTCTTTGTCTTTTCTCAGGGCTCATTAAAATTAAGTCTCTAAACTACCAGAAGTGGACAGATGGTGAAACTTTGTTTAACTGTATGACTCACTTGGCCCGCCCTCCCCTCATTCCCTTCTTTTCCCCTTCTTTCTCCTTCCTTTTCTTTCCTTTCTGTGGTGATGTGGTTGAAATAGGGCTATATACCTATTTCCCCAGGACCTGCACGTGTTAGCTCAGTCCTCTAGCACTAAGCCACATGCTCAGCCCAGGGCGCTGTTTTTTTCTCTTTCTTTTTCCTTTCTTCCTTTTGAGACAGCCTCCCTGTGTAACCGTTGCTGGCCCAAAACTCAGTTTGTAGACCAGGCTGGCCTTGAATTTAGGAGATCCACCTGCCTCCGCCTCCTGAGTGCTGGCTTCAAAGCTGTGTGCCACTGCCTGGCTGGGACTTGTGTTTCTTTTTCCTTTTTTGGCCCAAACTTGTGTTTCTTAAAAATGAACTTGGAATCTTGTTATTTAATAATTTGGAGGAGAGAGAGAGAGTGAGAGAGAGTGAGTGATTTTTTTTTTTGCTTTATATCACCATTTCCATATTAGAAGGTTTCCATGTAGAGTTTTTATTAATATTTAAAATATACCAGAGTAAGTATGGCGATACATGCCTTCAGTATCAACATTTAGGAGTCAAAGGCAGACAGATCTCTGAGTTTGAGCCCAGTCAGAGTTATATTACTGGTTTTTACTTATTTAATTTAAAAACTGGAAACTGGTACTGGAGAGATGGCTCAGAAGTTAGGAGCACTGGCTGCTCTTCCAGAGGTCCTGAGTTCAATTCCCAGCAACCACGTGGTGGCTCACAACCATCTACAATGAGATCTGGTGCCCTCTTCTGGCCTGCAGGTGTGCATGCAGGCAGAACACTATATACATATTAAATAAATCTTTAAAAAACCCTGGAAACTGGACTATTATGATTTTATATTTACAAATACTTACCTGACCTATTTATCATCTGGAATTTAGATAATTATATAATTTACAGAAGTCTGAAGGAAATTTACTTAAAAACATAATAATTATTTATGTTTTACCATAAAATAAGTTATCATGAGTCCATCCACTTTTTAAAAAATATACTTATTTTTTGAAAACTATCTTTTCTCATTTTACATATCAATTCTAGTTCCTACTCCTTCCTCTCCTCCCACTCCCTGTGTCTTCATCCACATCCCACCCCCATTCACTCTTAGAGGGTAAGGCTTCCATAGGGAGTCAACAAAGTCTAGCACATCACTCTGAGGCAGGACCAAGCTCCTTCCCCTCGATATCCAGGCTGAGCAAGGTAGCCCTCCAAAGAGAATGGGTTCTCAAAAGCCAGTGCAAGTAGTAGGGGTAAATCCTGGTTTCACTGTTGGTGGCCCCACCGTCTGCCCCAGCTATACAACTGTCACCCACATCCAGAGGGCCTAGTTTGGTCCTATGCTGGTTCCCTTGCTGTCAGGTTGGAGTTGGTGGGCTTCCGTTTGCTCAGGTAGGCTGTTTCAGTGGGTGTCCCCATCATGGTCTTGACCTCTTTGCTCGTATTCTCACTCCTCCCCCTCTTGGCTGGACTTTGGGAGCTCAGCCCAGTGCTCCGCTGCCATCCGCTTATCTTCTTCTGAGGTTACCAATGGTTTCCATTTTACAGTGAATGGCAGCATCAGAAAAGTTGTGTTATCTGGTCGGAACCCATCCCGTGGATTGTGAATAGAATGACTTCTCACTTCAGAATTCTAAGACTAAAGATCATATAAAATAATGGCATTTTTGTAAGCTATTGCTCTGGCTGACTCGTCACTCATCAGCTTTCCCCGAATGTTCCTTCCTTTAATGACACGGGTCCTTGCTATTTGAATATACATCAGAAATCCTCTTTTGTCTTGTTTTGGTTTTTCTTCTTGAGCCATGGTCTCTAGCCCTGGCTAGCTCAAACTCACTGTGTCGCTGAGGCTAATTCAGAACATCTTAGCTTCCACTTCCCGAGTGCTTAGATTGTAGGCCTGCGCGACCGTACCTCGTTGTAGGGTAGTAGGGTTCAAACCTGGGGCCTGTGCATGCCAGGCAAACATTCCACTGAGCTGCATTCCTACCCTTCCAGAATTAGTCTTTCATGTCTGTTTTTGTGGTTTGCCCTTGATGTAAAATTAGGAGTTTTAGTGCTTTACATATTTCATTGTAAATACCTAGAGAGGAGTGACATCCATGCCTGAGTCGAGCTGATGCACAGCTAGCTGCACAGCTCACCTTTCTAGTTAATTCCTAGGTGGTTGTGGCTTTGTCAATGTAAAATGTAGTTTTGATGTGGATATCTGAGGTAGAGAAATTAACGTGTCCAGGTATTTGAGGACAATGTAAGTATTAACTGGGCCCTTGGGAGGAGAATATAATCATTAGAAGACTTTGTACTTGTACTTTGTTTTAGCCAATTGTCTCTAATACAGTGGAAGCTTTTATAAATGATATTTAGGGACCAGACAAAAAAAAATTTATCATGTGCGAATATTCATAAGAAGAATTCTGGAGGCTGGAGAGATGACCCTGATGACAATCTGACCAGATGGCTGGTCAAGAGCACTGGCTGCTCTTCCAGAGGTCCTGGATTCAATTCTCAGCAACCACTTGGTGGCTCAGAGCCATTTATAATAGGATCTGATGTCCTACTTTGGCATGCGGGCATACATGCAGACAGAGCATTCATACCTAAAAGAATTCATAAATAAATAATTTTTTTAAAAAAAGAATTCTGAAGCTGGGTGATGCTGGCTCACGCCTTTAATCCCAGCATTTGGGAGACAGAGGCAGGCAGATCTCTGATTTTGAAGGCACCCTGATCTACAGTTCCAGGAGAGACCTATACAGAGAAACCCTGTCTTGAAACCCCCCCAAAAAAGAGAGAACAAAACAACAACAAAAAATGTGGTTTCTGTAAATTATGTTATCATTTGTTTTTCTTTATCATAACAATGATGAAAATAGCAATATAGAAAAACTAATACATATAAAAGAATTTTATGTATCTTTTTATTTTGCTTACTTATTGGTACTAGCAAAAATGAACCCAGAGCTAAGCACCAACTCGATCTCTGAGCTACACTCCTAGTCTAAATATGTGTCTTCCTGCCCTCTCTTGCAATAGTGGGAATGACCACATGGGTACACTTTAAGATAATTTTTATTATTTTTATTTATATGTGTGTGTATTTGTCTGTGTCAGTGAATGTCTTATGTGTATGGGTGCCTGTGGAGGCCAGAAAAAAAGCATTGTGTCCCTTAGAACTGGAATTACAGGATGCTGGGAGCTTCCTGATGTGGGTGCTGAACTCCAGTCCTGTGGAAGAGCAGGAACTGCTTAATGAACAGAAAAGACATTCAAGTACTTGATACATTGTAGCTGTTCAGGAAATGGTCTTTTAGAAATACTCTTTGTTTCCAGAGGGGGTCTCACAATGTATCTCTGGCTGTCATTATGTAGACCAGGCTGACCTCCAGTTCCCAGAGATCTGCCTCCCTCTGCCTCCAGAGTGCTGGAATTAAAGGCGTGGGACACTACACCTGGCTTAGTAAATACTAATCTTAGTTGTGTTTCTGGTTTTGAACTAATTTTAGATTGACATGAAGGCCTAAAGAAATGTACAGAGGTCTGGTTTAACCTTCCCTTGTCCTTTCCCAATGTTAGCATCTGGCACTGCTATAACACAATATCAGAATTGATGCAACCGCCCTTAACTTATTGAGCTAGCACCAGAGTTGCATACACTTTGTCTGTGTGTTGGTGTGTGTGTGCATGCTTGCATTTTTATTGATTGTAGTTTTGTATACGTCAGTAAGCCATGCTTATCACCATCTTGTATGTTACCTGTTTATATTCATACCCGTCTTCACCCGTAGCTCCTAGCAACCACTAATCTCTTCTCTAATTACTCTATTACAAGAATGTTATGTGTGTGCCTTTGTGGAATTATATATCTTTATGAGTTACTTTGTTTTTGAATTCATGCTTTTACTTTAGTATCACTTTAATGATACAGACGTTTGCTTACTGCCCTGGTTTGCTTTCTGTGCCCTGATAAACACTAGGACCAGAAGCAACTTGAGGAGGCGAGGGTTCATTTCAGTTTATAGTTTATAATCTGTCATGAGGGAGGTCAGAGCAGGGACATGGAAGCAGGAACTAAAGCAGAGGCCATGGAGGAACACTGCATACTGGCTTGTTCCCTGTGGCTTGCTCAGCTTGCTTTCCTATACATCTTAGGACCTCCGGCCCAGAGCTGGCACTGCCCATGTGTAGTGGGCATTCTCACATCAATCATTGATCAAGAAAATGCCTACAGATTTGCCTACATTCCAGTCTGGTGGAGGCAGCATCTCAGTTGAGGTTCTATCTTTCCAGATGATTCCAGCTTGTATCAAGATAGTAAACTAAGCAGCACCCTTGCTACTGGCAGTGCTTTGGCCTAGCAGAGAAAACGTTTCATATTGCCCATATCGTTCAGTAGGTTTAACGTGCCAGCACGTCAGTTACGCTGTTAGTGTGAACCATGTGAAGAAGGCAGTGACCGAGAACCTGTGGGCAGTCTGTGCAGAGTGTCTGAAAGAGAGAAGATTCAGTGATGGACAGCCAGTGCTTCCTTCCGATGTCTGGCTGTGCCTCAAGTGTGGTTTTCAGGTAAGAAAGGTGTTATTTATATGTATGCCTTCTATTATTTTTAAAATGCTTACTGTGAGTTGAACATCTGATGACATAGGCCTTAAAATAGATTCATTTCATGTTTATATTGCCAAGATGGACTTAGAAATGTTTAAGATTAAGTAAATATATGCTATGTTTAGAAGACTATCATATGTAGTTCATAAATAGTTTAAAAAGGAATCTAAAACACTTGTTCTTTTTTCTGGACCTTTTTTTAAAAATGCTATATATTGTACTACCATAGAAAATGTCAAAATCAACTTCAAATTGTACATTAAAACATGTTGGACCTTTCCCCCCCTTAAATTTAGGAAATGGATTCAATCTTCTGAATTCCTTTTTCCATTACTTTTTAACTTCTTTTTTATTAACTTACTTTGTGTGTGTGTGTGTGTATGTGCATGTGTATGTGCGTGTGTATGTGTTGTGTGTATGTGCGTGTGTATGTATGTGTGTGTGCGTGTGTGTATGTGTATGTGTGTGTATGTGCGTGTGTATGTGTGTGTTGTGTGTATGTGTATGTGCGTGTGTGTGTATGTGTGTGTGCGTGTGTGTATGTGTGTGTGTGTGCACGTGTATGCATGCCACGACACATCTGTGAATCTCAGAGGACAGCTTACTAGAGTCAGTTCTCCAGTTACCTCCGTGTGTGACCCAGGGGCCAAATTCAGATGGGCAGGATTGGTAGCAGGTACCTTTATTCATTGGTCCACCTCACCATGCCTAATGATAGAATTTTTCACTGAAATAAAAAGTTCTGGAGCACGCCTTTAATCCCTGTAATCAGAAGACAGAGGCAGGTAGATCTCTGAGTTCAAGGTCCATAGGACAGCCAGGGCTACACAGAGATACCCTGTCTCAAATAAAATAAAATAAAGTAGCCAGGTGGTGGTGGCACACACCTTTTTTAATTCCAGCATTTGGGAGTCAGAGGCAGACCAGGCGGATCTCTGTGAGTTCGAGACCAGCCTGGTCTACATTGTGAGCTCCAGAACAGCCAGGGCTGTTACACAGAGAAACCTTGTCTCAAAAAACTAATAAGTAAGTAAATAAATAAACAAACAAATAAATACAGAAATTTAGTTACTTTAGAGCTAGTGATTAATTCAAGAGAAAGAAACTCTCAAAGTCAAGCCTTCTTCTTTTTCTTTTCTTTTTTTTTCTTTTTTTTTTTATTGTATTGTCTCCAGCTTCCTTGCTTCATGTAAGCTCAGGCATTATATGTCACACGGCAGTCTGCTAAACTCATAAGGAAGGAACAGTATATTCCTTTCTTTCTGCAGAGATACAGCAGCTTCCTAGACTCTAATACTCATTAGAGTTTTACCCATTCCATGCAATTCTCATTCCTTTTCTTATCTAGTGAGGGATTTTTACCACAGTGGCCCTGTTTCCATGTTTAGTGGTCTTGGGGTGGAGGAGTGGGGTGGGCACCTCTGGGCTAGCAGGATGCTCAGTGTCCCACAGTATATAATATACAGGATAGCAAATGCATGTATTCCTAAATGACAGAAATAAATCCCCTGTGGTTATTGTAAATAAATACATAATAAACAGTAAGTTATCTACTTTACAAATAATGAAATTTGGTAAAAAATAATTTTATTGCTCTTTGAAACTGTTCCCTATTGTTTGAAACCAAACCTGTGCTTGAGTACAATTTAAGATTTGCTCAGTTTGAAAGAAAGGTATGTGTGAATCATACACGTAACATTTTGTTCATCTTCAGGGATGTAGAAATTCTGAAAGCCAGCACTCACTGAGACACTTCAAGAGCTCTGGGACTGAGTCCCATTGTGTTGTTGTTAACCTGAGTACCTGGATCATATGGTAAGTTAACTTCTGCTAACACTTTATCTGCTAAAAAGTGCTGAGCTTTACAAGGCAAAATAACAATGTATCAATGTATACAAAATGACAATATATAAGTTTTTTCTCTTGTACACAATCTGTGGGGTAACTTAAGAAAAATAACTTTACTTACAGACATAAAGTTTAAATTAACAAAAAATCTTATCTTTCACATTTTCTTTGTACCATAAAAAAAAGTCTGTCTGGTTGAATTTTTTTGTGAGGAACTAATGCCGAATTCCAGCATTCTAAGAGGAGGAAGGTACTTTAAGCACTCAGGTGGGTCAGGGATTCACTAACTCTCACAGTGATATTTTTAAAATATTATTGGAGCCAAGTATGATGCTGTTCAACTGTAATCACAGCGCTGGGCAAAAACAGACAGGTGATTCTGAGTTCCAGGCGAGCCTCCACAGTGGTCTTAACTCCAGTCCCAGGGAATCTGGTGCCCTCTTCTGGTCTGTGGGTACTGTGTGCATATGGTGAACAGACATAGAGTCAGGCAAATACTCACACACAAAAAATAAAAATAAAGGAGACAAAACAAAAAATGAAACCAGGCATGCTAATGCACACATTTAGTGCCAGCATTTGGAAGGCAGGGGCAGGTGGATCTCTCTGAGTTACAGGCTAGCCTAGTCTACATTGCAAGTTCTAGGACAGCAAACACTAAATAGAGAGACCCTCTCTTTGTTGTTGTTTTTTCTTGTTTTTTGAGACAAGATATATCTACATAGTCCTGACTGTTCTGGAACTCAACCAGATTGGCTTCAGCTCACACAGATCTGCTTGCTTCTGCCTTCTGCATACTGGATACTGCCTCAAACAAACAAACAAACAAACAAAAAGCTGCACCAGTATACCCCCCACACACACACACATGAATTGGTCTACATAACTGCTCTGCCTTAAACCTCGTAACATTCTGTTTCATTGAAGACAAACTGCAAAATTTGATTTGAACAGTGAGGATCTGTGTGAACCTCCCTTGCTTATTTGCCCACCTTCCCCTTTGAGTTCTCTGTTTCTATTCAGTTTAAAGACAGAATTGTTAAGTGCATATCTTATATGTAATGATTGAATGTGCTTTCATAACATTGACTTGCATTTTATATTTTTCAGGTGTTATGAATGTAACGAAAAATTATCGACACAGTGTAACAAAAAGGTTTTGGCTCAGATAGTTGACTTTCTCCAGAAACATGTTTCTAAAACACAAACAGGTAACTTATGCAATTTGCTAAAACAATGTGGATTAAAATATGGCTCACACTTTGCATAGAGAGCTCATAAAGAACACCTTTGACCCCTGCACTCAGGAGGCGGAGGCAGGCAGGTCTCTGTGCACTCAAGGACATCCCAGTCTGCATAGGGTGTTCCAGGCCACCCAGGGCTCTGTATGGAGAACCTACCTCAGATACAAACAAATCACATCTTTGATTTCACTAGACTTTTCTCAGTTGTAGTTTGAGTAAAAATACTATCGTATGTTCTTAGCCAGCAGTCCCATCTTGCTGCCATGTAAGGTGTGTATGCCTAATATGAGAAACAGATGCGTGTAGCTAGCCCAAGCTGTAAAATATAACAGCCCTAGTTTGAAGTTAGTCTCCTGCATGATCAGCTGTGGGCTTCCCCTCCTTTGTTTCCTTATGGTAAAATTAGGGTAATAATTCTATTTTGAGGAGTGTTGTGAAGCTTGACAGTAATGCTTTGTGAAGATTTAGAAATAATGTTTGTGAAAGTACCGGACTGGCTCCTGACACAGATTTCTGAAACTGCAGTCTACGATGTGTGTAGTGTGATTGCAGTGCTGGTGTGCTCCCAGCCACTCAGATGTCGGCCGGACTTCACAGCTCAGGGGTCAAGTTGTCCACCAGTCGGCTTGCTGGCCCCAATTTTTAAATTTTTAAGGATTTACGTTTATTTGGGCCTGTGAGATGGCTCAGTGGGTAAAGATGCTTTCTGCCAAGACTGATACTTTTGAGTTTAATCTCTGGGACCCCCATGGAGGGAAAAGAGTCAGTGCATTTATGGGTACACATCCCAGGGCACCTGTGTGGAGGCCAGAGGGCAACCTGTGAAAATTGGCTCTCCCTTTTTATTATGTGGATCCTGGGGACCGGGCTATGTCATCAGACATTGCAGCGTGTTCTGTTACCCCCTGAGCTACCTTCTTGGTTCTTGAGATGCATTTGAATAAATGAACTACTTGGAATGTAGCGCCAGCAACTGAAAGGTTTTATGAAAATATAGTTACAGTAAAAATGCTGGCGTTTAATCCCAGGGCCTTGTACAGAATAGGAAAACACTCTACCATTAAGCGATATCCTCAGCCCTTTAGTTGTTGTACGAGACCAAACAAGCAAACAACAACAAAATCCCCATAGTTTCCTATTGTGTTCCAGTATGTGGTTGTCCTTGTTAGCTACCTGTCACTGCAGTGGTGGTTGTGGTAAAACCAGAGGAGGAGGAGGAGATAGAAGCCAAGGCTTCTGGACAGCAAAAGAAATTAACGTATTCAACAAGCATTTGCAGAAATCCTACTTTCTCTCAGGTATGCCAGTCATGGCTCAATGTCTGCTGAAACAAGGGACCAGGGCGATGTGGCCAAAGACCTCGAATGCTTCAGCACCTGAACTAGGCCCAAGTGCTGTCTCTTGAGACCTGCACAGTGCATTTGCTCTGTTGGCCGTGAGGGCACGTGCAGTCATTTGATGCCAGCAGGGAAGAGGAAACTATTGTTTTCTGCATTTCTTACCTTAAGTTCCCTAAGGTTAAGGATAAAGCCATTCAGCTGTTCCGATTTCTTGAATACTTAATTGCAGGAAGACTATTAGGAAGAGACTATGTTAGTTTTTCACTGCTGTGACAAAAACCTGAGAGAGCTGGGCAGTGGCGCACACCTTCAATCCCAGCACTCGGGAGGAAGAGGCAGGCGGATCTCTGTGCGTTCGAGGCCAGCCTGGTCTACAGAGAGAGTTGCAGGACAGGCAGAGCTACATAGCGAGACCCTGTCTCGAAACACAAAACAAAACAAAACAAAACCAACAGCAACAACAACAAAACCCTGAGAGAAACAATTTATGGGAAGGATTTATTTTGCTCCCCTATTGTCTTAAGATGTCAGAGGTTTTGTCTATGATCTGCTTGTTCCATTACTATGGACCTATGTTGAGTCAGAACATCACTGTAAGTTTTTTTTTGTTTTGAAGACAGGGTTTCTCTGTGTAGCTTTGGCTGTCCTGGAACTGGTTCTGAAGACCAGGCTGGCCTCGAACTCACAGAGACCCGCCTGCCTCTGCCTCCCGAGTGCTGGGATTAAAGATGGGCGCCACCAAAGCTCCAACACCTGGCTTGTTTTTTGGGTCAGAACATCATTGTAGTATTATGTGTGCCACAGCAAAGTTGTCTGCCTCATGGTGACTGGGCAGCAGAAAGAGGGAGTGAATCAGGAGGAAACAGGGCAAGATACATCCCACAAGGACATGTTCACAGTGACCTACTTCCCTACTAAAATTTCTGTTACGGGCACATCACAAATAGCAACACTAGCGGGCACAAGCCAGGTACTCGAGAGTTCAATGAGAGTTTCATTTGGATTAGTTATTTTTCTGATGTTGTGATAGAATGCCATGACCAAAAGCAGCCTAGGGAAGAAAGAGTTTGTCTTGGCTTATGGTTTCAGAGGGAAAGGAGTCCATCACGGGGCAGGAAGCATTGACACAAGTGGCAAGATTGGGGACCAGAGGGCACATCTTCCACTGCAGAACAAAGTAGAGAGTGAACCGGAAGTGGGGCCGTGCTGTGAGCTCTCAAAGCCTCTCCCCGCTGACATACATCCTCCAATGACTCTGCTTCACTTCCACAGTGCCACTCACTGGAAACAAGTGTTCAAATGTCTGAGCCTGTGTGGGCCGTTCTCCTTCACACCACTGTGGTACTCAGGCCATAGCAGAACATGAGCTCTGAGTCAGGGGCCTGGCATTCAGATCTGTCAGCCACTAGCTGTGTGACCCCATTTTTACCCTTAGCACGTGGTTGCTTTTTCCTGGGCTACTTTAGAGTCCAATGGGTACCAGATCTAATCTGCAGAGGAACTGGGTTGGATTCCCAGCACGTATATGGCAGATCACAACTATCTTGTTACTCTAGTTCCAGGAGAGCTGATGCCCTTCTTTTGGCCTCTGCAGGCACTGCACTCATGTGGTGCACATATATGAAGCAAAGCACTCATACATATTAAAAAATTAATGACAAATAATTTTTTTAGAGGACGATAACAAGACTTTAGTGGGAGTTCTAATTGTGTTCAGAGCCCTCCAGGTCCTCACAGGCAGGTATGTTCATTCGAAAGGAACGCAGTAATGGACAGTCTTGGTTTTCCAGCTGATCTCTCAAAGGATGGATTGTGGCCAGATGCAGAGGAAACAAATCACCTGAGGTGACGGGAGACTAATCCTTAGTTATGTTTCAGGAGCCTTGAGTCACACCTAGGAAATGGGACTTGGAGACAGTTTGAAAGTAAGGAGTCGTTCACAATGAGACAGTTTTGAATCCATGGTTTCCAAAAGTTCCAGCTACGGTGTTTTTCAGTAGATTTGGTTTTGAGTGAGATCCCATGGCTTGTTGGAAGAAATCTGTCATACACCTGTATGAAGTTTCAATGTGTTTTAAGAAAATACTTTGGAAAAGAATGTGAGAATGGCTGTTAAGGAAGAATTTGGAAGAATGGTACCTCTGATCATGCAGTTATTAAATAATAATTGTAAAGTCTCTATGCCACATCTCATAATTCAAAAGGATATGTGCTTGGGTAGGAGAAAAAGAGTGATACCTTTTGTTTATTTTTAAGATTCTATATTAATTACAACATTTCTCCTTCCAAACCCTCCCTGCTCCCCTTCAAATTCATGGCCACTTTATTTTATGAGTTGTTGTTGAATGCATATATATACTTGTATATATGATATATATTCCGAAATATAACCTTTTGAGGCCATATAATGTTACTTGTATGTGTTTTCAGGGCTGACCATTTTGCACTGGACAACCAGTTGGTGTGCTCTTCCCTGGGGAGGACCTCCTCCTGCTCCCAGAGTTCCTCAGTTCTTGTCATTCTTTGTGTATGATATTAAAAATTATTTTTATAGTTTTGCACTAAGATAATAATCACCAAGAAGAAAGCCAGTACCTGCTCCGCAAGCGCACTTCAGTTATGCAAGGCCTCAACACTTTTATTGTTTGCAACACTTTTATTGTTACTTAGAGGAAATCTAGGCCAGTTCCCCATGCACCTCTAAAGACAAGGAGCTCTTTGAGTCTCAAGATTTTGATGTCACTGCCCGTTTGCACTTTTCAAAAATGCTTGAGACTCAAGCTTGAGGCCTAAGGAGCTTTGGTTATGTAGCTATGTCTGTCAGTCTTCGTTAGAAGTGAAACTAAAAAGTTTGAATGTTCATTGAGAAATATCAATAATTCCATGACAGTTAACATAAATACTATCTTTTAGGAATGATAAATACTTTTCAAAATTAAATGAGTAGTATTGTTTACTCTTTTAGGGGGTGGATTGGCCCTAAAAGCCCTCTGTGCTTTGTTTGTTCCTCCCTTCCTGCAGGTTCTGCCAACTTTATTCATTATTCTACTGTTTCCAGGTGTGTGAGTCCTCTTTCTCTATTAGACAGACTCAATTAGCCCAGGGTAGCCTTGAACTAACAGAGGTCCCTCTGCCTCTGTCTTCCGAGTCCTAGGATTAAGGGTGTGTGTCACCACTGTCGGGCCTGTAGTGGCTCTGATCTTCAGGCAAGCTTTATTTGTTAAAACACAAACAGAATATCACTACAGTTTTGACTGCCTCTCATATGGCCAGGCAGTAGTGCCTGCTGAAGTAGACAGAACTGAACATAAGCAATTGTTGCTGAAGGATTAACAGAAAACCTTTATTTCTATCCTCTCTCAACCCTGAATGTTAGCATCAAAATTATTTTACTTAACAATGCTTTATTATGTTTGTGTTTCTGGTTTTTGCAAGATGCTATGCATGATGTCCATCTGTTCAAAGTGAAGCAGTGAATGGAAGAAAACCACTTCCCAGTTACTGTCCTAGCCAGTCTGTTGGTATAACGAGAGATGTAAAGAAGTGACTTCTCGTTTGCTTGTTTATGTGGTGCTGTGATTCAGTAAGCTCAGTGGGCTAATGATTTCTGACCTCAACTCAAAGAGCCAAGGGTATTTATTTAGAATTGCTTTCTAAGCCAAGAGCGGAAAGTTATTTAATTATAGTATGGCAAAAAGAGAAAGGGTGTGTTTGAGGGTTTCTATAGGGGAGGAAGATGGGTTTGCTGGTGCTGGGGACTCCGATAGAGCAGGAAGAATGGGTTTGGTGGCGCTGAAGATGGTGAGAAGTGAGATCAAAGTAGGAGATGTTTAAGGGCTTCCTACTTAAAGAATCTGTCCTTAGGACAGTGAAGAGCCACTGTTTTCAGTGGAGAAGTGAATGGTCAGAGTTGTATTTTAGACAGGTTATTTGACTCATAAGACAGGTAGAAGTGGATATTCCAGCTATTATTGATGACATTTATCATATGACTAAATAAGTGCATGTGTTTAAGGCTGATGATTAACTAGGAATTAAACTTTGAGAATGGGTGAATTAATTATTCACTTTGAAAGTAGGAGAATTGTGAAAATAGTTTTTCTTAAAACTTCTTTCAGCTGTAGAAATGGGCAAATTAGCATTAGTACTACATGACTGGTTTAGGTAATTGCATTAAGCAATTGAGATGAATCCAGTGCAGGTTCCCAGAAGAATGCTTACAGCTGTGTAGAGTTCACATCTGATGTTAGAATTTGTGTGTATGGTGGGGGCACGCTCACCCTTGTCATATGCATAGTGAAAAGGTCATATAAAACACAAAATTGAAAAACGGCAAAAAATATCCTTGCAAGATCCAACCAGAACGATGTTAAGAAGTAGACCAAAGACCTGGAAACAATAGAAGAAGGGATAAAGTTGGCAGAACCTGCAGGGATGGAGGAACAAAGTGCAGGGGGCTTTTAGGGCCATGGGACTATCCCACAGGAAAAGGGCGGCTATCTGTCATTATGTATTTGTCCAGCTGAGAGGAGCATACACCACCAAGAGGAAACGTAATGTAAGCTATGGATGCTGGCTTATAATCAAGTGTCAATGTAGGTTCATCATTTCTAACAAATGAACCATCTTGGTGGCGGATGTGGATAATGGAGAGGTTTTGAATGTGCGGGGGCAGGGTGTGTTCCTGGATTTTGCTTTCAACCTAAAATCTGATTACAATTTTTTAAAAGCTGACCCATGTACTCTGAAAAGTTCATTAAACTAGTGTCAGTAGACACTAGAGTGTTGTCCAAATACCAAATGCAGGAATTCCTAATGGAATACTGATGAATATTGATTTGGTTTTGTTGACTACACAGAAGATTGAAAGTTCCATGCTCTTTCTAGGGAAATTTAGCTCAAAATGTCAGTACTGGGACAGTGATATTTATTAGAATTAAAGAAAATAGTGTATATCATGTTGAGTTCATTACACTAATACTTCTTGGGGGTACCAAAGACCTTAAGATGTGTTTGTTTTAGAAAGTTTTCTTTTGTTTTGGGACAGTCCTAGCTGTCCTGAAACTAGCTCTTGTAGACCAGACTGACCTCGAACTCACAGAGATCATCCTATCTCTGCCTCACAAGTGCTGGGATTAAAGGTGTGTACCACCACTGCTCAGTGTACATCATCCCCCAACCCATATTTTTTTTTGTTTTTAAAATGGAACAGTGTTAAGTGGTTTGATTAGGTTCCGAAGCTGAGGATTAAAATACTGTGACCTAAGCCAGGCAGTGGTGACACATGCCTTTAATCCCAGCAAGATCTCTGGGAGGCAGAGACAGGCAGATCTCTGGGAGTTCGAGGCCAGCCTGGTCTATAGAGCAAATTCCAAGACAGGCTCCAAAGCTACAGAGAAACCCTGTCTTGAAAAACAAAACTAAACAAACAAATAATAGTGTGACCTTATATAGTAAAAATGGTTAGAAAGTGGTTTAGTATCCTTTTAAAAGGTAAATAGTTTCTCTGCCACAAAATGAGCATCTTAATTGCATCTTCACAAGATAAACACTAGCTCTTTCCCTGCTGCTGCAGAGTCCTGTGAGCCAGAGGCTCAGGTGTGTTCAAGGTTTGACTTCCCCTGTAAGCCACGGCAGACGAAGGTATAGCTGACAGAGGGTTAATAGATGTTAAAGCTGCTTTTACAAGATGTGCTGAAGATGAACCTTAGCTATGAAGGCTGCACTTGGAATCTGAGAGGCTACCCACCTCTGTAAGCTTGTATGGGATTTTGTCGAGCCTACATGTGTCAGGTTGGTGGAGGCCCTATATGCTGAGTATCAAATCAGCCCTTATAAATGTCTTAGAGTTAGTATTGTTCTGATAAAACACCATGACTAGAAGCAATCTGGAGTGAAAAGGGTTGGTTTCACCCACAGTTCTGTATCAAAAAGCAGTGAGGATAGGAACTTGGAGGCAGGAGCTGATTCAGAGGCCAGAGAGGGGTACTGCTTACTCCCTTGCTCAGCCTGCTTTCTTTATAAAAGCCAGGACTACTAGCCCAGGGGTGGCCCTACCCACAAGGGACAGTTCCTTCCATCAGCCACAGGCTTGCCTGCAGCCCAATTTTATGGAAGCATTTTCTCAATTCAAGTTTTCTCCTCTCAGATGACTCTAGCTTCTATCAAATTGACATAAATAGTAACCAGGACAACAGACTCCTTGTCGATTTGACACACAGGTGTTTAAGCCCCATCCTTTTCTTTCTTATTCATCCCTGATATCATACATTAATATTGACATTACAACATAGATCATTTTACATGCTTAAAAAGTTCTACATTTTTAAAATATTCAAACACTTAAAAATTTGATTTCTTTTAAAATCCAGAGCCTTAAAATCCAATGTCTTCCAACTGTGGGCTCCTGTAAATTAAAAAATAAGTTAAATACTTTCTTACTTCAAGAGGGCACAGTCGCAATCTGAACAAAGCAAAACCCAAACTCCAACTGTAAATAACTCAGTATCCAATACTTAGGATTCGCTCATGATCTTCTGTGCTCCTCAGATGGGCTTAGGTCTCTTCTCTGACTCTGTCCTCTGCAGCACACAACTTGTCTTCTAGGCTCACTTGCTCCGCTCCACCGCTGTTGATGGTCATCCCGTGGTACTGGCCTCTCCAAATGCTGGGGTCTTCCGCTGCAACTGGGCTGCACTTTCACCAGTAGTCTCTCACAGGCTCTCCTCATGGTGCCAAGCCTCAGCTTCTCTACATGACCCCTTCCGTCGTGGACCTTTAACTGACACTGAGGCCGCACTTTGCCCTTAGCCTGTCCTCTTGTCACAGGCCTCAGCTGCTCTCCTTCAAACCAGTGCCGCCTGGGAGACTCTTACACTACCAAGTTCAGCTGCTAGCACAGGGTACAACCTTGGCCCCTTCTGGAACACAGCCTCTGTGTACTAACCCTGAGGAAGCACTTCACAGAAAGTTTTACCTCATTGTTGCTAGTCTCTTTTCAATCACTGCTATAATTTCTTAGCTCCATCTGACCAGCATCTATTTTCCCAACAAAGCAAGTATTTTACTTTAGCGGTTCTGGTCTCTTGTTAGTCGGGACTGATCCTTCAGCCCCGACTAACCAGATTCTCAACCCACCATAGCAAATAACCCTGATAGAGTCTTTAAGGGACTCCAACTTCCTCTGGAACTTCACAAGCCAGGCCTCCATTGTCTGCACTGTGTTCAATGTTCTTATGTTCCAAGCTCCTACAGAACAGCCCACTGAACTCTCAACACTCAGTGGCTCTTCCAGTCCAAATTTCCAAAATCCTTCCACAGTCCTCCCAAAGCAACATGATTAGGTCTGTCACAGCCATACCCCGTGATCCTGGTACCAGTTTGTCTATGTTAGGGTTACTGTGATGAAACACCATGACTAAAAGCAACTTATAGAGAGAAAGGTTTATTTCACCCACAGTTCAATATGACAGTTCATCATCCAAAGTAGCGGGGCAGGAATTCAAGCAGGGAAGGATTCTAGAGGCAGCAGCTGATGAGGCCATGGAGGGGTGTTGCTTACTGACTTGTTCCCCCTAGCTTGCTAAAATTACTCTTTGTGTATGTAAACTTTAGGCTTCCAAGGTAAGGTACGGAATTATTAAAAGAGCTGTAAGAAGACAGGGCTACACAGAGAAACCCTGTCTTGAAGGGCAAAAGAAAAGTGAAGGTTTATTCATGGGTTGTGGCAGCACACGCCTTTAATCCCAGCTCTCGGGAGACGAATCTCTCTGTAACTTCAGGTCTCCCATTCTGAACAATAAGTTCAGATCTACCCTTAGTTCCAGGACAGCCAGGCCTACCTCACAGAGGAACCCTGTCTCTGTGAAGACATGAGTATTGCTAGAGGAGGCCTGGGGTCATATGGTTCAGTACCCACCTCAGCAGCCAAAGCAAGCAAATGGAAAATTAGAATGTCTGAAGTCTGTTCTTATTCTATATAATTCTGTTAATGTGAGGGAATATATGATACTATAGTTAGGATATGCTTTTAAAATAACTTTGAAATACTAGACTTATTCTTTCTAATCATTGGTACCTTTGTTTTAATTGTGGGTTAAACATAGTAAAAAATGAACAATAATAAAAAATTTGTATGATCTTTTAAGTTATTAATTTTTTGGAGAAGATTTGCAATTTTCATTATAAAACATTCCAAAAAAATCTTAGAGTTCAGTCGGTTCTGTGTTTATAAAGGAGGTGGAAGGGCCGTGGCACGGCTCATTTTCTAGCGTGCTTGCCTATTTGCCTACTTGCCTACTTGCCTAGGGGTTGAAACCTGGGGCCCAGACCCCAACAGCTCATAAATAAGACATTGCAGCAAAAACACGCATACCTTTAGGTGTTTAATATTTGACTGATTCAGACACCCCCAATTTTAAACTAGAATCATAGCTCTCTGCAGACAGTTCATTAGTGAATAGATCCGCAAAATGTAGGTCCTGAAAGTTCTGCTGAGATAATACTATAAACTTGAGGCTTTTGGTACGAGCTCTATACTTTCTGGTCATAAATCGTAAATATTCTATATAATAGAAATAGTGGTTCATATACCTGGCAGACTGTAGGCATTCATAAACTGACTGGATTTAAATTCTTCTGTATTATAAAACTTTTCCTATTTTTTATTTATTTTCTAAAATAAAGTAGCTTTCAGAAAATACTACTATGTTTTCTGGTTAAATTCTCTGATGTAGTTAATGCCCAAGCCTAACAGCATTGTTACATCCTGGCTATTTTCTCAGACTTACCGCAAAAGTGAGCAGACAGACCCTTGCCACTTGTGTGAAGTGGCTATTTAACCGTGAAATCCACTGTGTTTATTGCTGCTGCCCTGTGGGCATGTTCTTTCTGGCAGCGCTGCCCATATTTGGTGGCTTTGCATGGAGAGCCAGGTGGTGCTGCAAAGCATCGCACAGTGAAGCGTGGCTGTCTCCAGATTTGACATTTGCCAGTCCTTACCGCTGAAGGGAAGAGGAATCTGGTTTTCCATATGTTTGTGCATTTTTTTCTTGCCTGCAGTTTTGTCCAGATGGTCTTATGAACATTGTTTACTTTGGGATGTCATCCCAGATGTTTTAAAAAGTGATGGATGAATGAGGTACAGAGATACATAAAGGGTATATCGACAATAATTTAATGTTACTTATTTCTAGGACTATTTTTCCAAGTGGATTTGTGTACTATTTATCTCTGTGTAGTTACTCTCTGTAACTTATTTCTCCCAACTATTTTTTTTTGTGTGTGTGTGTGTGAAAGTTCAAAGAACAGGGCTGGTATGTAGTTCAGTTGATAGAGTGTTTGACTAGGATGTAAGAGTCCTGGGTTCAGTCCCCAGCATTTAAGAATACCTGATATGTTGATAATTGAAATCCTGAATACTGGAGGGGAAGCAGGAGGATCACACCCAAGTGAGTTACACGAGACCCCGTCTCAGATATGTTACATAGCAGAACAGCACTTATTAAGGACGTTAAAGAAAGGAACATCTTTTGAGGATTCATTTGTTCATACATTGCTGCATACACCCAGATCTGTAAGAATCTTAACTGACTGTCTTTTATAGTTATTTTCCTTGAACATGAGTCACTGATGCGAATTTAGGCTTTAAAGAGATGGATTTATAATTGGAATATTACTGCTATGTCCTTGAGCAGATCACTTAGCCTGTGTGAGACAGTGCTGGACCTAAGGCAGTGCCACCACACCTGACACAGACATTTAGTGGCACGGCCACTTGTAAGTAGCCATCACCTTTGTAAATCAGCTGGGGATCTTGTAAGAAACATGGAAATGGGTCACCAAACAGCACCACTGACAACAAAGCAACCTGGGACATAGAAATGGGGTTGACTGGGACGCAGGGAGGAGCAAGGTTTTGAGGCGACCAAGAGTATAATAAAGGAGGATGAGGATGACGAAAACATTAGATACATGAAAATGTCACAATAAAACTCATTATTATATAAAATTAATATATGTGAATAAAATACATAAGAATCCATTATCAGTGAATATCCACAAGATCAGACAGCAACACTAGTAGAAATCTAGCCTTTTTACGCCTGATGTATTCCTAAAATGTATTTGAAGGACTTGAGTATTTGTGTTCTAGGAGTCCTACAAGTGTGGTCTACTGTGTGTATATCAACGGATGACTAAGTGGGTTTGTTTGTTTTTACAACAGGGTTTTATGAGTCTCAAACTTGCTGTGTAGTTGAGGATGACCTTGAATTTCTGATTTTCCTGCTTCCACCTTTCACCTGCTGGAATTCCATGCATATCCCCCAGCCTGGTGTCTGTGGTATAGGGAATGAGCCTAGGGCTTCCTCTATGCTAGGCAAGCAGTCCATGAAGTAAGCTACATTCACAGTGCCCTGTCTGATGATTTTGAGTCACAGTTATCTGTTGCGTAGATATGATCAACGTGTCAGTTTGTAAATGTTAGAAACTGTTCTTCATTCTTACATTGTCACTGGACACAAACTAATAATGCAGTTTTCAACTGGGCGTGGTGTTACATACCTTTAATTCCAACCCAAGGGAGGCTGAAACAAGTTCAAAACCACCTCATCTACCTAGCAAGTTCTAGGCCAATCACAGCTACATAGATCCTGTCTCTAAAGCTATTTAGACCCTGTTTCAAAAATCAAATGTGATTATCAGATCTATACTAGTTATCTAAATTATCAGTTACAAAGCTTGGTATTTTATTTTTTGTAGTATACTGTGATCCCATTAACTGTTTTTACTTTTACATTTTCAAACCCATAGGAAAGTTGCCAATTTTACCAAAGGGCGTCACTGTAATATGGTAGTTTCCTGACCTGCTCCTTTCTTTTGTTAACTAGTTGTCTTTTCATCAGAAGTTTTCTCTCTGAGCCTGGTGTAATGATGCTTTTCTTCAGTCCCAGCACTCAGGAGGCAGAGGCAGGAAGATCTCTGTGAATTTGAAACTAGCCTGGTCTACAGAGTGATTTCCAGGACTGCCAGGACTACATAGTGAGACCTGTCTCAAAACTAAAGAAAAGTTTTCCCTTGTGGAGCTAAGAGATGGCTCAGCTGTTAGGAACACTTGCTGCTTGTTCAGAGGACCTGGGTTTGACTTTCCCTGACCCACATAGTGGCTCAAAAGCATCTCTAACTCCATCACCAGGCGCCTAATGCCCTCTCTGGCCTTTGCGAGCATCAGGCATGAGTGCACAGGCATACATGTAGGCAAAATACCAATGCACATTAAAATATTTTTAAATTAAAAAAGTCTCACCATTTCATCTTATAAAAAAGTTATTACCAATATTCTGTAATCATCTATTTTACTACTCTTGTTTACTTTGATGTTCAAATTGTACACCTTGGAATGATGTACCGTGCAGCCTGAAGCCAGTGGTTTATTTGTTCATAGCCCAGGCTGACTTAAACTTTATTTGTAGCTGCAGGTGACCTTGAATTTCTGCAACAACAATTTCATAGCTCATTTCTCATTTTTCCTGCCCGAGGCTTAGGACAGTTTGTCTTTAGGCACTCATTTCTTTTCCTGTGGGGAATTGCATTTACAAGGAAGGTCTTTTCTGTTTGTTTTCACCTAGTTCCCTTTAAGCTTTTAAATGAACCAGGGAATTATTCTGTAATGCCATGTAAAGGTACAGAAATTTATATGAAAATGAGTTCAATTCAATAGCAGTAAACTATAAAGCCAAAGATACTGAGTTTGTGGTCTTGTTGTTCAGGAACACTAAATTCAAAGATTCAGTCTTACTTGATTTTAAATGATATATCTAAAATTTTAAGTGACACATTTAATTTTATATCTCATGACGTAAGTTTTCTGTAACTTATGTATGTTTCACAGGTGCATTTTCTAGAATCATAAAACTCTGTGAAGAAAAACGGGAAGCAGGTGAAGTAAAGAAGGGAAGAAAAGGCAGCTGTGTGCCGTCTGTTAAAGGAATT
This sequence comes from Myodes glareolus, assembly GCF_982192425.1. Lineage (NCBI taxonomy): Eukaryota > Metazoa > Chordata > Mammalia > Rodentia > Cricetidae > Myodes > Myodes glareolus. The sequence continues at coordinate 51,158,108 of NC_142041.1, read as the reverse complement.
ACAAATTTAGGAAACACTTGCTTTTTTAATGCAGTCATTCAGGTAAGAGCCATCAGAATGATCTGTAAACTGTAAACAATTATTTTAACTAGTTAATATGAGCATAGACACATGGCAGTGGAGACTGTCCAATAGCTGTTAAATGTTATTCTAGAAAGTTCTTGCTATTTGTCTTTGTTTGGGGTAGTTGTTAGTTATTATCATATGTATACTCCACAGTGCTACTCGGAAGTCTGTTGTCTTGTAGTGTTATACTGACAGAAAACATAAATTGTAGTCAGTTAAATCTTTAAGATTTTAAGTGGACATGTTTTGTTGTGCTGGATGAAATTGGAATCTTTGAGAGTATTCACGTCATCACATCAGAACCACACACTGAGAACATTTTGTGTCATTACATCAGAACCACACACTAACTGACCAGAGAGCGTGACCGTAATCACATCAGGACCACACACTAACTGAACACTGACCATTCACGTCATCACATCAGGACCACGTTAACTGAACACTGACCATTCACGTCATCACATAAGAACCACACTAACTGAACACTGACCATTCACGTTACCACATCAGGACCACACTAACTGAACAATGACCATTCACGTCATCACATCAGGACCACACTAACTGAACACTGACCATTCACGTCACCACATCAGGACCACACTAACTGAACACTGACCATTCACGTCACCACATCAGGACCACACTAACTGAACACTGACCATTCACGTCACCACATCAGGACCACACTAACTGAATGGAGGCTTGACTCTCTGTTGTTTAGAACTTGGCTCAGACTCACATTCTCTTTGAACTGATGAATGAGATAAAAGAGGACGGCACCAAACTCAAGATCTCTCTTTCGTCAGCTCCACAGCTGGTGAGTAACAAGTTCAACAGCTACAGAAACATAATAGCCTGTTGTCAAAATATTTCTTTTCTGTTTCTCTAAGCTACCAAATGGGATTGTAGTCTGAGGGCTTTAAAACATAATTCAAAAGTATCTTGTAAAAATAATCAGATAAAAGTTTTCAGAAATTGTAACTTTAAGGTATACTATGGTTCAGAAATATTGTGGATCAAAAAATAGATATTGAGGTAATTTTTATTTGCACATGCTAGAAAAAACAAGAGTCAGAACTTTTATTGAACAAAATGCCTAGGAGTCTTGTAGCTAACAGTAACATTTATTTAAATTTAGGATTTGTTGTTGTCGCTATTCTTTAAACTTAGATTTAAATATTTAATATCTGAAGGTTTAATTTCTTTCTTTTTGTTTGTTTATTTGAGTCAGGGTATCACTGTGTATTCCTTGCAGTTATTGAACTCACCCTGTAGGCCTCGAGCTCACAGAGATCCGCCTGCCTCTGCCTCCCGAGTGCTGAGATTAAAGGTGTGTGCCACCACCGCCTGGCCAGGCTTAAAGTATTTTTATTAATAGTTTAATTATTTGGTGTGTATGTGTGTCATGACACAGGTGCGGGGTCCGAGGGCAACTTGTGGATTCGCTTCTTTCTAGTATGGCTCCTGAGGACTGAGTTCAGGTCACTGGGCCTGATGGGAGGTGCCTTCACCTGCCACGGTGCCTTCACCTGCCACGCAGCCTTCTCACAGGCTCTTCTTGGAAAGGGAGTTGAAGTCTAGTCTGATGATAGGATTTTAAGCTAATGAGAAAGGAGGAGATTAACAAGAAGAGCAATCACTGGCATTCAGAAGCTGGCCTACAATACCCAAAGCCAGACCACGTTACTCAGTCTCCCAGTCAGGCCACCTCGCGCTAGGTCTCCGGGACTGGGACAAAAAAGAACAAAGTAAGGCCATGTTGTAATTTATCTATACACAGATGAAACACATTTACTCTGCCATTTAGAAAACTCAATACCCAGCTGGGTAGTAGTGGCGCACACCTTTAATCCTAGCACTTGGGAGGCAGAGGCAGAAGCATCTCTGTGAGTTCAAGGCCAGCCTGGTCTACAAGAGCTAGTTTTCGGACAGGCTTGATAGCTACAGCAAAACCCTGTCTCGAAAAAACAAACCAGAAAAAGAAGAAAGAAAAGAAAAGAAAAAAGAAAAAGAAAACCCGATACGTAGTACCCATGTTGGGTAACATGAGAGTGAATGGCAGCCACTGTAGCAGGCCTCCCTCAGTCCTCTCTAGCTCTCTGTGGATTAGACTTGCTGAGATAGTCAGTGGTAGAATTCCTGTCTGCTGATGGCATCTGTCTAGAGGAAATCCTCTTTTCTTTAGATTCTGTGCAGAGTTAACCAAAGTCCAAAGTTGTATAGGTTCTTATACCACCCCCTTACTGACACACTCATCATAGTGAGAACTTCTACCTCATGGCAATAAGTAGTTGGCTTACTTTATTTAATTGTATGTGTATTTTGGGTGGCTTTGTGCCAGAAAGGGCTGACTCTCGTAACCAGCAGTAGTTATGGAGAGCTAGTGTATTTGTGCTGTAGTCCCGGGCAATTGAACGGGACGCTTAAGCAAGGTGGTGACTTGATCCCAGCAGTTCAAGGCAGCCTAGGCAGCATGGTGAGACCTGGTGTTTATGTTAAAAAATAAACAAATAAAGGCATAGATAGGGTGTGATTGCTCCTGTATGGGATGCCAGGTACTTTGGAGACTAAGTTACAGGTGTGCTTGGGCGCTGAGCAAGACTTCAGAACTGATTTTTTTTTTTTTTAAAGACAGGACTGGGTATGTAGCTCAAAGGTGAGTGAGGGCTTGCTTAGCATATGTTCAGTCTCTAACACCACACAAATAAAATAGAAAAGTAATTGCTTTGTATATATGTGCGCTTGATGCAAATAGTTAGAGGAAGACAGAGTGTGGTTCACAGCTAGCTTGTGGGAGCAGTTTAGGGACTGTGGAGCAGTGTTCTGGGTCACACCTCCCAGGAGGCCAAGAGGGATTAACAAGAGAGCAAAGCTTGGTTGGGGAAAAAGACCTAAAATGGGTTAGTTCTTAACACAGTTGCTATTTATTGAGCTTTGTATCGCCTTTAAAAGAAGATGTAACATACCATCCTGTCATGTAATTCCCCATCCCTTTGTTTATTAGTAAAAGGGGAAAAGTAAATGAATTTTTAAAAATGCAATAAAAGGAGGAGGACATGACTTCTCCTAAAGTATGGAGAATTTTGTTGTAGATGTAAGGGATAACGCAGGTAGAGTCCAGGCTGAACATGGCCAACAGACTAAACCTGATCTTGAGAAGGGGAAGGAGAGCAAGAGAGGAACTGCTGACTAAGGTGGCTAACCAAGAGGTGAAGGGCCATAGGAAGTGGAAACCCAGCCCCTGGGAGGGAGAGGTTTAGGGTAGGGGGTGGAGTGAGAAGTGCCAGGAGGAGGCACAGTACTGAGCGATGCTGGGAGAGCTGGCCAGCATCCTCTCTGATATGTTGTTGATAGGCACCTCAGTTAGCCATTTGTTCCTAACAAATGAGACCCAATAGTAAAGTGAAGTTCTAGTAAATATAATTTGGGTTTATTTGTGAATTTATACAAATACCAAGCAGATTTATAATTTTGCTTGTAGAAAAATTCGCAGGTCGAAACAACTGAGGATTGGTGATTTCACCAGGCTTGTGATTAAGTAAAAGGCAGAAGATACTGAAAATACTGTTTTTTGTTTTGTTTTGTTTTTTTAAGCAAGGCATTGTTATGAACTTGGGGATCACAACTTGTGCCTCATATCAGGTCCAACTAGTTGTCCTCAATACACCAACTAAAAAGAGCCAAGTGGAAATGGAAAGGAGGAGAAAAGAGTTATTCAGTATGACCACATTTGGGAAGAAGGACCAAAGACATCCAGCAAACCCTTATGTCCATCTTTGGGGGCCTGAAGTGAGGAAAGTTTAAATAGGAGACCTAGGATATACAAGGGCGTCAGGCTCATTCTGTTAAGTGGTCTGGCAAGGAATTAGAACTGTGTAAAATCAATTTTCCCATCTGGCTGGCACAGGTCCTGTTTCCCAGCATGAGATTACTGGGGAAATTCCGAGTTCTTTGGTGTCCGTTGTTCCAACTGCAATACAGTCAGATTGAGTGACTCAGTCTCTTACAGCATTTAATCCTGCTTTCTCTTTTTAAATATTTTATATATGAAGGACTAAATGTTAATACACTTGAGACAGTTTAGTTACTTTCAGTTAAATAAATATAGCTTTAAGATTCTTGATAATATTTTGCTTTAAAATTATGTATTTCTGACAAAGCATTGATCATGTTTTCAAAGGATCCATTAGTGGTGGAACTTTCAAGCCCTGGACCATTGACTTCAGCCTTCTTCCTGTTTCTTCACAGCATGAAGGAGGCAGAAAAAGGACCCCTTTCTCCTAAAGTTCTTTTCAATCAACTTTGCCAGAAGTGAGTGTGTCTGTATTCTTAATATGAACAATGAGGTCGTAAAGTTCTGATGCATTCCCACTTTACAAGGGTTTTATTCCCACTCTGTTGTTTTGGTTCTGCCCAGACTGACAAGACAAAGAAGCAACATCTGCTAGCCACATCTGTGTGCTTTGTGCAAATTTTCACCATCCTCTTTAGAAGTCAGTGTTCATCCTCATTTTATGTATTAGGAAACAGAGACTCAGAACTGAGGTAGCACCCCTAGTATGGGGGCATCAAAACGGAGAATCAAATGAAGTCTGTTCTGACTCAAGTCTATGATACAATGTTATGTATGTCTGTATCTCCTAGGAAGTTACAACCATTTTTGTGGTTTGGCTAGGCGAGTTGCTTGTGCTAAATGGACATACTGTTTCTGGGGTGGAACTAAGTGGTCAGGCTGGGGAACTAAGTGGGTCAAGCAATTCTTCATAGCTTGAGGCTGTAGCTGAAAGTTTTCTGTGTCCCGACGGTCTCACTGGACTAATTCTGTCCCGCCTACTACTCCCTGCGGCTGGCTATAAAATAATCATTTAGAGGCGTAATATTAATTATAATTGCTTGGCCAATGTCTTAGGCTATTGCTGGCTAACTCTACATATAAGCCAACCCATTTCTAGTAATCTGTGTATTGCCGTGTGGCTTTGTGGTTTACCTGTTCTCTAGTACATCTTGCTCTGGCAGCTTGCCAGCTTCTTCCTCAGTCCCCATGCTTTGCCTGTATCTCTGCTTCGATTTCCTTCTAGCTGTATTCTGCCTTGCCATACGCCAAAGCAGTTTTATTCATCAATCAATAAAAGCAACACATATTTGCAGAGCACAGAATATGCTATCATGGGGATATCTCTCAACTGTAAAATCTAGAAAATAGCATAACAAATACAAGTTTCCTTTGTTGGTGCCTCTCATGTGCCAGGCAAAGCCCACCACCGAGCTACATTCTCAGACCCTTAGCTTCTTTATCTTAAAGGTGAGCTTAGAGGCAAATAGGTCTTATGTGATTTCTCCAGGTATTATCATCTGCTTAAGGGTAAAACCTTCATATGCCTGGAAGTAAACAGACGCCATAAAGAGTTTACCCAGCTTGATGTTTGTAAGAAAAATAAAGCAGAGAAGCAGACGAGTGCTTTATTGAAGCAGTTTCCACAGGATGAAGGTTAAGCTCATTTAGAGAGGCTGAGGAACATACTGTTAATCCCATCAATTGAGAATAAGACCACTACCACAATTTTTTGAACCAAATTTGAAGCTAGTTTTAGTTAAATACTGGCCAGGATGATAGACTCTGGCTCCTATACAATGACTATGAGTCACATTTTGCAGGCTTATAAAGGCAAACCCATAAGATACCATATTTCCCATAAGGTCCAATCAGGAGCAAGCATAAATCCTAACATACTTCTTCCCTGCCACCTGTAACCAAGAAGGGGCAAGAATATATTCTAACGTACTTCCTGCCTGTATACTTTTTGCCTACATATGATCAAGCACACCCAGGGCAGTTTGATCAAACAAACTTGTTTAGGGGAGTGAAAACATGTGTCTTGTTATCTTCCATAAACAGTAGCCTCCAGCATTTCAGGAAGTTTATGTTCTTAAGCAAGGGGCTTACAGGTTAGAAGTATTTTTGTTTTATAGACCTCTTAGGCACAGTAATTAAACTTAAAACATATGTGCATACATGCATGTATGTATCTACCAGGAAGTTACAGCATTTTTGAGGTTTTGTCATAGGAACCCACCAGAAATGAGCACTCGGACACAGTTTTAGCCAGTTAAGTTTTTTTTGTTTTGTTTTGGGGGGTTTTGTTTTGTTTTGTTTTTTCGAGACAGGGTTTCTTTGTAGCTTTGGAGCCTGACCTTCAACTAGCTACGATCTCTGTGGTAGAAGGGGTACATTAAGGTTCCTTCCAGGTTGGATAAGGGCTGGTCAGTTACCTCTGGGCAGTAAAAGCGAGTATAGTAGTCTTTGTTGGAGGGACTTGGTGAGACACCTTGGGAACCAACTGGGTGCAATTTGTTTCTGGTCCTATACAGTCTGCCTCTCTGATGATGAGAGCTGGGAAACTGGAGCCTGGGTGATCTTAGACATAGTGTGCAAACTGTGTGCCCTCTTACTTGTGGTTGCGAAGGCCTCAGCCTATCCTGGAAAGGTATCTGCAAATGCTAGTAAATATCTGTCCCCCGACCAGGAGCCCATGGTGAAACCTAACTGCTAGTCTAGGGAAGGTGACTGAACTCTCATTTGGTGAGATACGAACTGGGGAGGGCAGAGGTTGGGATTAGAATTTGTCTTCTGGTCAGACTCACAGGACTTGGTTATCTTTTTAGGAATAATCCATCAGAGGATGAGTGGTAATGAACTGAGGGGCAAGGAAAGAAGGGTGATTCGGGGAGTGCAGACAGTTAGGGTGTCAGCCGTCAGGGAAAGGGCGTCCGTGTGGACAAGATGGCTCTGGGGATGAGGTCTTGTTGTCGTAGAATCAGGAAGTGACAGGGCGGTCTTGGTTGGCCTTGTTATTGAGAAAAGAGAGAAATCATTGGTCCTCTTCATGTCCACTGCAGCTGCTTGGGTGGGAAGGAGAGCTGCTCCAAGAAATTCCTGTATTAGAAGGGAGTTAATAATTGGGATGAAGGTTGTGTGCATTCAGAGAGGCTTGAGAACGTGTGTGTGCATACACGTGCGTGCCCGTGTATGTGTGTGTGCATGTGTGCATGTGTGTGAGTGTGTGTGTGGTTTGGCAGGGTGAGTTGCTTATGCTAAACAGTCAGGCTAGGACTAAGTGTTGTTTGTTTCTGATAGGGTCTTACTATGTAGCCCTGGCTATCCTGGAACTCCTTCTGTAGACCAGACTGGCCTCTAACTCACGAGAATCCACCAGCCTCTGTCTCCCTAGTACTGGGATTAAGGTGTGGGCCATCAATTCTGGCTTGATAAACTATTCTTTATAGCTCGGGGCTATTGCCAAATACAACCTGACACAATTCCTCATGACCTGAGGCTGTTACCCAACACTGCTAAAACAGCCACTCATTTCTTTTTCTGAAACGGTGAGATGATTGTATGTAACATTACAACTGGTCCTGTTCTCATGGACCTAATAAATTAGTTCGGTCCAGTCACTGAGGTGTGAAGGAAGCAAGTTCCTTAAATAGGGACTTGCATTTTATAGTATTTACAGACTTCAAGATTTTGTTTAAACTTAAACAAGTCCCAAGTGTAGAGGATTTGCCATGCTTCTTTAATTCAGCACAGACCGTTTCTTTGCTCCGTGAAGGCCAGAAAAGACTGTGAGAAGCTTAGAGATCTGACTGCTGCATAAAGTTAGAGTTTTAGGGCATTGCATGCTTTACAAATTTGTTATAATTCTGTCCAAAATAGCTTCATTTGTTTTTATGTTTCCTTCTTTTATTAAGATTTATAAAGTCAAAAATATGTTGAAATAGTTGAGTACTCCTAGACAAAAACTAGGTTCTTGTCTGCCCTTTTCTTCATGATTCACTACAGGGTTACACCTTTCACCTGAGATTTTCAGGGGCAGAAATGTTTTGCACTTGGGTTTGTTCAGATTTTAGAACATTTTTATATATTATGAGCCCTCTTGAAAAAAGGGTTCAAGTACAAACACAAAGTTGACTTATGTTTTATATACCTTGCGAGCATAGCCTGCCAATAAGTTTATTAATTTTTTAAAATGATTTTTATTATGTATATGAGTGTTTACCTGCATATATGCATGTGCGCCCCATGTGTGCCTGATGCCCTTGGAGGCCAGGAGAGAGAGAGAGAGCATCAGATCCCTCAGACCTCCAGTTGAGATGCTTGTGAGTCTTGGGATGTGGGTGCTGAGAAATAAACTCAGGGTTTACAAGCAGCAAATGCTCTTAATGCTGAGCATCTATTGGACATTCTCGGAATATTTTAGGGAACATTTTAGGCAGCTCTATAAAATGCATTTGAAGTGAAGCTAATTTATACTCTTGTTATCTTTTCTTTAGACTTCTTCCTATGCTTGAATTTCTCGGTTCATAGGCTTACTTGGTGTAATTTTTTCCATATTAATTTTTCCTCATTTTTGTTCCCACTTCTTTCTTACCTCCTTGCCTCATCTGTCACTCCTGTACTCTCTTCTTACGTCTCCACTCCCTGCTTATTAATTTAAATCTTAAGTTCCTCTCACATAACCCTCTGGCTGGCCTTGGAGGTAAGTTTCCTAGGGTAACCTTTACTTTATGACCATGATCTGGGTGTGTGGTGTAAAGACTCAGCCTTAGGTACTCAGGCTTCTTTAGTCCTTTTGTGGCCTTGGAAACATTGTCCAGGGACTTTCTTTAGAGTTGTGAGCCTCCATGTGATTGTTGGGAATTGAACTCAAGACTTTTGGAAGAGTAGCCAATGCTCTTAACCTCTGAGCCATCTTTCCAACACTCTTATTTTTTTTAAAATTCGTGTGTGTGTGTGTGTGTGTGTGTGTGTATGCGCGCGCTTTGGTGTATTTATGTGCACTACACATATGCCAGTGCCTTCTGCGGCCAGAAGAACAGCACATTGGATCACTGGAATTGGAGTGGCAGGCGATTGTGGGCCACCTGATGTGGGCATTGAGATCTTAAATCTGGTCTTCTGTAAGAGCAGTGATTGTTTCTAACCACTGAGCCATCTTTCCAGCACTTCTTGCCTCACGACAGCACCACTTGTATTAAGTGATAAGGTTTGAAATCTGAACTGTCCCTTAGAAGTTCATGTGTTAATACACTTGGTCCCCAGCTGCTGGTGCTCCTTTGGGTGGTGTGGGAGAATTGTCTGTATTCTGTCAATCATGTATTTTAATAAAACGCTGATTGGCCAGGCAGGACGTATAGGTGGGTCAACCCAGACAGGAAGTAAAGGTGGGGAGATGAGAACAGGAGTATTTCTTCTGGGAAGAAGGAAGCTCTTCCGCCATTCCTGGGCAAACCACCGAAGAGGCAACAACATGTGAGCTGACAGCTGAAAGAGGTACCAAGCCATATGGCTAACATAGATAATGAAAATGGATTAATATAAGTTACAAGGACTAATAAGTAGCTTGACCTAATGGGCCAATCAGCTTTATAATCTTATGGAGTCCTGTGTGTGATTTTCCTTTGGGGCTTGCCGGTTGTGGGGTACCGGGCGGGACAGATACCCCAACAAGCCGGCCCTCATGCTACATTTGGGGGGTTGTGGAACTTTTGGGATCAGTCAAGAGGATTGTAGTCTGGCCCTATTTCCAGGCCCAGTATCCTCTCTGCTTCCTGATCCACCAAGGTGTGAATAAGCTGCCTGACAAACTCCTACTGCCATGCACCAACTGCTCTGGTGACTAGCCTCTCCCCACCATGATAGGACACACCCTCTGGAAGTCTGAGCTCAGATCAAGCTCTCTTCCCTTCAGGTGTATCTGTCTGATATATTGTCATAATGATGAAGAAAATAATTAATATACTAAGGCATCTTTCCAATGAATGTTCCTCTTATTTAATAGGCTGATTGCCTTCATATGTTTGGATCTGCCAACCTTTTTAAAAGTAAGTTTAAAGGTACTTGATATTGATACCTCAGATAGGATCCTGCAAAAATTTTATAAGTTAATGTATTACATTTTCCAGTTTTCAGTAGAAGAATGAAAAGAAATCCCTAGGTTTATTTTTTTTTTCAGTGATTATTTAGAAGGCAACAAACAGTTTTTACATTATGGAGATGGAGATAGGCAGCTTCTTTGTTCAGAAATGCTCTCCACCCTATGTGTTTGTCTGTTCCCACCGGGCTAAGGGAGACTCTGGAAGGATCTCTGTTTCTGTCCTAGTTGATCTCACTAACGTTGCTTGATATTGACAGCACAGGTCTATTATGTAATTTCTGCCTCTTGTGATGCCAGCTGTAGAGGCTCAAGCAACTCTGGGATCTGTTTCTAGCCTGAGTTTCTCTGACCTACTCCCACAAGCCTTCTCTAACATAACGACGCTATTTGCAGCTACCGAGCAAAAGACTAGCTGAACCGGTGTTTCCTCTTCTGTGTTAACTTCACTGCCAGCTCCCTTAGCTTTGCAGCAGGCACATCAGTGCACTGTAGGGTGGATGTTAATTATGAGACTCTGAGGAATACTATTTAAAGTACTAGATTCTGGGTCATATGAGCCGGATTGGTATTTAGTGACATTTAACTTGTTCCTCTTCATTCTTCTCAAGTAGAAAAATGTAGTTCATTTTTACAAAGTCTTTAACAGTGTTGTTTATATCAAATGAGATTACACACACACATCATAGTGAAATTATTGTAAATTTGTTTTTATGAAATTTCATATCATTTCAGGTGTTACATTAAAGTCTTTTATGCATTTTGTGTTGGTTTTTAGAGGGTGAAGGATGACATCTGGTTTTATTCTTTGCCATGCGGATACAAAGTTTTCTCAGCACTGTTTATTGTTGAAGTGGCTGTCTTCTCTCCAGCATAGGCCTTTGACACCCTTGTTGAAGTGTGTGTTTGTATCTGTATTGTCTGTTCTTTTCTGTTGGTGCACATGACTGTTTTTGTGCCACTGCCTGCCATCTGGCTTTGTTCCTATGGCTCTGTAGAACTGATTGAAATCAGGTATTATGATTCCAGAACTGTTCTTTTGCAGACTTTAAGTTACCAAAATGAACTAAATATTTTCTCTTGGTATCTCTGTGAATAGCGCTTAGCTAGCTCATTTAGTCACAGGAGATCTAATTATTATCTTCCTAGAAGGAAAATATTCCCATAGTTTTCAGTGTGCAATGTATAAGATATTTTCTGTAACTGTGACTATATTTCTTCTAAAATAAAAAGCAAATAATATATTAAGATACAGAATGTATCTTAATCTTTATATTCTTTGAGATAAAATGATAAATCACAGATGTAGTATGAGGGGCTGGCATGTTGGGATTTCTGTCCCGCTCAGTACCCCACAGCCAGCAACTCCCAAGGAAAATCAACCACACAGAGATCTCTATAAGTTATAAGCTGATTGACCCATTAGCTCAGGCTTCTTGTTAACTCTTATAGCTTATATTAACCCATTATTCTGATCTATGTTAGCCATGTGGCTTGGTACCTTTTTCAGCTGTCAGCTTACATGTTGCCTCTTTGGTGGTCTGCGCAGGAGTGGCAGAGGAAGCTTCCTAGAATACTCCCAGTCTCTTTGCTCCACCTCTACTTCCTGTCTGGCTTTCCTGCCTATACTGCCTGCCTGGCCAATCAGCGTTTTATTAAAATATGATTGACAGAATACAGACAATTCTCCCACACCATTTCCCTCTTTTTTTTTTAAACAAAGGAAAATACCCATAGTCCATTTGTTGGGAATGTGGGCGTAGTATTTCAGGCTACTTCCTGCTGGTTGGGGGCGCTGATGATCTTATGGGGACCTAAAGAAAATTTAGAGTTATAATCAAGTCATGACTGGAGTATCCTGTGAGTCTTGATCATCTCAGGCGGCAGTCTTGAATCTGTTCTGGATGTAGAATTCTGTCTTCTGGGCCATCTGTTCCTATTGGAGATTTCTCAGGTGGCCTTCCTTTATTGAACCTGATTTTTTTTAACTCAGAATGAATCCACAGCCTCTCATTTCCTATGGAAACAAAAGCACAATCTCTTCTCCAAAGTAACATACCTTTTGACTTCAGTTTTGAAGCCAAGGTATTTTCAAAATACCTATCTTGGATTGGATCAATTCTGCAGCATTTATAAGCAAATGTCTTTTGGCGACTGTTGCTCCTTCCTCAGCATTCAAACAATTCAAAGAGAGCATAATAACATACAGTATCAAGATTCTCTGTGTATTTTCCATCTTTATGCAGCTTTATTTTAACTTCTATTTCTTTTATTTTTACTTTTACTTTTTGAGACAGGTTCTCTGTATATCTTTGTCCTGGAATAACTCTGTAGACCAGGCTGTCCTTGAACTCACAGAGATCCACTGTCTCTGCCTCCCCAGTGCTAGGATTAAAGGCGTGTGCTACCACACCTTGAACTCAGAGATCTGTTTGTCTCTGCCTCCCAGGCATTGGGTTTAAAGGTGTGTACCACCACACCCTATTTCTCCCTTTCTTTCTTTTTTATTTTTGATGACTTTAACCTTTAGCCTGCATATATTTTTAACACACTGTAAACCATTTAGAGGTTTTCTTTGTCTTTGAATCTCTCTTTACTGCATATCTCTCTTTTTCTGACCACATGAGTCTTTAAGGAGAGGATTAAAGCCGTGGCTTTGACGGCTAGATCCAGCCCATTTCTTAGCTTTCCAGCCTCACAGCTGAGATACCAGCCAGAGCTGTGTTCACTTCCACAACTCTATGGCATTTCAAGGTCCTTGCCAGCAAGCAAACTGCAACATTCTGCTCACAGACCACACTCAGTAGAACTGCCTGCTTGAAAGAGTCAGAGTTTGCCCTGGCAGGACAGTCCAGAAAGCCGGCATTTTAAAACGGCACAGCTTTTTTCCTGCTACAGCTGAAAACCGAAAAGCATGCGTTCAGCTTTTTATCAACACCATTTAAGTGTCTCGTGACAGGACCTCTTAAAAGAGCTGCAGGGTTTTGCAGCTAAAGCTGAGTCAGGAAGCCTCTCTTAGATGAGAGCATTTGCTTGCCTCTAGCAAGCAGAGCAGAACCAAAAAATTGCTGCTACCAAGAAAATATGCTTTACTCTATTCTTTCCCAAGCTTCCTCAAGCTTTCTGTGGATTCAGTTATCCACGTGATATTTGCTCTTGGTATCTCTGTGAATAGCGCTTAGCTATCTCATTTAGTCACACAGGAGATCTAATTATTATCTTCTTAGAAGGAAAATATTCTCATAGTTTTCAGTGTGCAATGTATAAGATACTTTCTGTAACTGTGTGACTATATTTCGTCTAAAATAAAAAGCAAATAATATTTATATTAAGATACAGAATGTATCTTAATCTTTTTATTCTTTGAGATAAAATGATAAATCACAGAGGCTTGGGTTGAGTGCTGTTTTTCTTGCTGACTGTATGACATTGCATATTATTTTAATATCTCTTCTGATCCCTTTAGTTGTACCTTTTTGTTGGGACTAACAGGTCCTCAATAATGACACGGAGACTTATTATTAATTATGAAAGCTCAGATGATTACTGAGACGTGCTACTAACTAGCTCTTAACCCCGTTTTTAAAATCAGTCTACTTTTTGTCTCATAGTTTTATTACTTTTACTCTGTACTACCCAGGCTGCTTTCTTTCCATCTGGCTGTTGACGCCCTCCTTTTTCTTCTCAGCTTTCTATGTGCCTGAAAATCCTGCCTAGCTATTGGCCGTTCAGCTCTTTATTAAATGAATCAGAATGACACATCCTTACAGTGTACAAAAGGTTTATTCCACAACAGGTCCCTCATTTTCAACTTGAGAACATAGCACATCTCAGTGAGATTGTTTGGGGAAAGGGAGTTAGTGTGTGTAAAGCTGCTGTGTAAAGTACTGTGTGTGGCATGCCTGGTAAAGGTGAGTGCCTACCCAGTGGACTCATTTGCACTGAAACAGGAATAGCATCTTGTCTGTTTAATTGAAAAGCAGTAAACTGACCATTAATTTATTTCAAGGTGGTCTTAAATAAGTTTGATGTGTCTGATGATCTGTAAAATGACTGTTTTTTTTTTCTTTGCTGCTCTGTTTAGGGCTCCTCGGTTTAAAGGGTTCCAGCAACAGGACAGTCAGGAGCTGTTACACCATTTGTTGGATGCAGTGAGGACAGAGGAGACAAAGGTCAGATTTCTTAATGTGTGTCACATGTTCTCTTTAAGGCAAGGATATTAATCTGGACTAATGTCTGTAATTTTAAAGAAGAGTGGCCAGTAATTTTTATCTATATTTTTGCCTTTCTTCAGTAAGATTGTTTCTCTTGTAGCCCTCTTTTTGCTTTTTCTTAATGTCTCCCAGCTCTTAAATCAACTCAAAATAGCTTAGAGACAAAACTCACTATCCACTGTACATATCTACTCAAGAGGCTGAGGCAGGAGGATTACTTGGACCTGGGAGTTTATAATGAGAGACCTCAGGAAAAGAGCCAGGCATGTTTTTAATTCCATTACAAGGGTAGTGAAGGTCTCCGAGTCTGAGGCCAGCCTGGTCTACATAGTGAGACTCTGTCTCAGGAAGGAAGAGTGGGAGGAAGAAATAAAAAGAAGGGTATAAAGGTTGTTTTAATTACTGAGGCAAGGCATATAAACACAGAAGACAAACAACAGTCTAGAAAGCAGCCCCTGTCCCCTCATCCCCTTATCTCTGGTTTCTTCAGCTCTTGGTCTCTTCACTTCTGTAGAAGACCGAGTGGCATTTGCTTCCCATGCTGAAGCCAGCACAGTGCTCGCCATAGTTTGCACGCTTCAGTTTCACACATGCAAACCATAAACCAACTGCTGTGAGTTTGGAGTTCTCAGAGTAAACCTTCGTTGTCCCATACTGGGTTAGGCTCCACTCATGGGCAGGGGAGTAGAACCTCAGCTGTGTGAGTCAGGAAAGATCTCTGAAAAGAATAGCTGCTAATGGAGGCTCCTCAGGCAGTGCTATTCCAGCCCTGTACTTTAGCACATTGCTTGTTTATTGGCTTTAATATGGCATCAGTGAGATTGAACTTCCTGGGGGACTCTTATGTAGATAGTATATAGATAGTGTATCAGAGAGGGTACAAAATATTAAAGATGTCAGATACACAACACATCTTCTACATTGCTGCATCTCTGATGTATTTAAAAGTACACGTTAGAACGTAATCACTAAAGTCCTGTGTGGATGGTATTTGGAAATGGGATCTTCGGGGGTATTTGGAGTTAAATAAGGTGTGAGAATGAGGAGGGATCCAAGCCAGCACACTCGCTCTTGTCACACCCTAAGGTGCCTCCCATGTCAAACACAAGAAACCTTGTAGGATGCTGTTCTCTTTTCTCCCTTGACTTTTAAAAGACGGGTCTCACTCTATAGCCTAGGCTGGTAAAAACTTCTCCTCAAAGTGAGTACACTTCTCAGTCTATGTAGTAATATGAAATATAGCGGTCAAGTATAAACAAAGCGCTTCCGTGCTTGCAGCAGGTGTTACTGGGCAAGGTAGGATCCCGTTCTCCCTCCTTCACTCACCCAGGGCCTACAGAAACTGAGCAAGCGCTCTTAAAAGCCCAGTTTCTTTGAACTGTAGCATTGTGTTAATGGCCAGATTTTAGTGGGGCGAGGTAGGGTTCTAATATTTTATTAAAAATTATTTCAGCACAACGAAGAACGAGTTGATGTCTGTGTTCTATAGAACAGTGTGTGCTGTGACCATGCCCTTTGCTGATTGCTTCACTGACTGGATCTCCAGACTCCCTTCTTCTTCAGCTCTCGTCTGTTTTCACTTTTGAACCTGGTTACCATCTGTTAAGATTTTTGTCATGATTTGGCGTGGATAGTCTAGTAATTCTAGCACTCTGGAGCCAAGAGGATGGAGGGTAATAAGTTCTGGCAAGCCTAGGCTATATAGTAAGATCCTGTCTCAAAAACCAACAATACAAAAGAAAGAGTGTGTCCTTTCTAACTCGTTTCCTAAGTCGGAGAAAGGTACTGTTGTTTTATTTCCTTCTTTATACCTGGATGGAGTTCTCTGAGTACAAGAACAAGTTTATTACAGCTCCTAGTGAGAACCTGAGTGGGAAAGCCAAGTCGCCCATTATGTAGGTTATTCCTGGTTTCCCGGGGATCTGCAACTTTTTTGAGTATGTTATCATTTGAATAAGTCAGTGGTTAACTACCACACCGTGTTATACCTATTTTTTAAAAAGATAAATTAAGAAATTTATAGTTGAAATTTGGAGACATTAACATTCCCATGAGCTAAAATTTAATCATACTTTCTTACAGCTTTATAGCTTTTTTCTGCAGAAGTATGTTTATTATTTGATGATAGTCCTACATCATTGCAAATTAAATTTTTTCCATGCATTGTTTTTCTCTGTCATATAATATCATAAAAACTCAGGAAGTATATGCTGCTCTTATTCTGCCATTTGAGGGCCATAGCTAGTTTGACAAGATTGAAATGTCATGTCTGTGGATGTACTTAGCCTCACAAGTGGATCAGTGTGTTGGTTGGTTACAGTGAGCCCGCAGATGGGAGCGGCATTGTCTTGCCTGGGGAGGAGCAGATGCTAAGTGTGCTGTGGTGTACACGTGCCGCTGCCTTGATGGAAGAAAGGCTGCAGCATTATGTTTGCCACCAGATCGTGGAGAAATGACTTACAACCTCTCATATTGTCTCTGTAAAGGGTTTGCTTGTGACTATAAGGTTGAGGGATATACTACTGCTAAATTGAATATAGTGCTAAAGGGAACATGTGGTCAAATTATACATATTTGTGTATGTACAGAATTTATAATTACATTTACTATAAGTAGTTCCTTTATGGGCAGCCTTTGTTTTCTTTGCTTTTGTTCCCTTCTAATTTGAGCTTTCACTAAGATTAGACTTATAATTTTAAAGATACCTCACTTTAATCCAGTGTTGAGTAAGATTATGTTAAAGTCAGAAGTCTCAGCTGCACTCTATCACATGTGTGTTTAAGCATCTCCATCCCTGGCTTTCCCTTTTCTACTAACATTTAGGTGATTGTGTCTGTGTGTATGTGTGTGTGTGTGTGTGTGTGTGTGTGTGTGTGTGTGTGTGTGCGCGCGCGCGCGCACGTGTGTGTGTGTGTGTGTGTGTGTGTGTGCATGCACGCATCTTACGAGTTTATTATAGATGTATAGGTGGGAGCATAATAGGGAGAGAGCCGTGCTGACAGAATGCGGCCTGGAGTCAGCAGGGCTAGCCAGGTGCTGTAGCTTCAACACAGGGCCTTGTGTTTGTCAGGCAAGCACTCTACCAAGTGAGTTACTTCCTCAGCTCTCTCAAGTCACGTTTGAGACCTTTACTATACTTCGTAGAAGTAATTTGGAATCTTTTAAAAATGAATTCTATGCCTTTAAAGCAGGTTTGATAGTAATCTGTGAAAATTTTAGGCTTTTATTCTTTCTTTTCCTTCCCTCTTTTCCTCTTTCTGGCATGGTAGATGATTTTCTGCCTCTCCTATAATTAATTTTAAAAATTGTATTTTCCTAGAAAATTACCTACTATATTTTTTTCAAATGTAATTATGTTAGAAAGTATTCTCTTGGGGTTATTTAAATTTTATTTAACTTTCTTAGTTACTTGTTTAAGTATGATATTAAACTTCCCTTTATTATATAAAGATTAGCTAGTACTTTTACTTATCCTATACAGATAGAATTAGTTTTGGTTTCATGTATTATTTATCTCCAGTTTCTGTTTTCATTTCCTTTGAAGCTTTTCCTTCTACTTTTGTTTGGTTTTAGCATCCCTTGTCTCAATTCATAATTTGACTGCTTAGTCCATTTGTTTTTATTGTTTTCAATTTATTTAAATATTTAAGGTGTGAAATTTCTTCTGAACATTGGGAAATATCTTAGATTCTGATATGCAGTGTTTTTATTTTTTTGTTGAAGTGTACCACATAGTGTCTCTAGGGCTTTTTTTTTTAACAGAGAATTCTGTATCATTTTTACAGTGTAAAAAGCCATTTTAGGGTCTGGAGAGATGGCTCAGCATTTAAGAGCACTGGCTATTCTGGTAGAGCCAAAGATGGATTCTCAGCTCTCATGCTGGGGTGTTCACAAAGACTGTAACTCCAGCCCCAAGGGATCCAGTGCTCTCCTCTAGATTTTTGGGTTCCTGCAAATCAAACATATCTTATACAGAGTTGCAAATAAATGAATAATAAATCTTCTTTAAAGTCCGTTTTAGGCAATAGAGTTGGGTTTTAATGCATGCACGCGCACACGACACGTGTGTGTGTGTGTGTGTGTGTGTGTGTGTGTGTGTATGTATGTGTGTGTGTGCACGCGCGCGTGCGCGCATGTTCTCATATGTGAGTGCATGTATGTTTCTGCATGGAGGCCCGAAGTTGACTTTGGTATTTTCTTTAATAGTTCCTCACCCTGTATTTTGAAGCAGCATCTCTTACTGAACCCAGAAGTCGTCCTCTCAGCTAGTCTAGCTAGGCCGCTTGCTAGAGGAGTCCCTGCCTACACCTTTCCTGCTCTGGAATCCCAGGCAGCCCCCACACCCACCTTGGCTTTGTGGGAGGCAGGGTTTCTGGAGGTTCATATTTCTGGTCATCATGGTTACATGGCAAGTGCTGTACCACCAAGCTATCTCCCAACCCTCTGTCTCTCAGACAGTAGTTATAGAGTAAAACCTGTGAGCAATGTGTAGAAAAATGTCTTTTGAAAGATGACAAGCTTCCCTTTACCCTATGTAACATCACAAATTACATTTGACAAAATTCATCTTAATTAGAGGCCCAACTAACTGAAGGCCAATAATTTGTTGACTTAAATGAATATTTATTATTGTAATATATTCTTTTATTCTGTTTCAAAATGTCTTTTTTGGAAGATTGAGACTTTCCTAACATAGACAGAAGATGGAGAGATAAGGACTATGAGTGTGTGACTTAGTGGTAAAACTCTTCCCTAGTGTGTGTGGGCCTCAGTTTCGGAGCTCAGCATCACGTATGAACATGTGCATACACAGGTGTGGAAATAGAAACCTCGTAACTTGCTGTAAGCAGGTGAAGTCATTATTGACGACTGCGTGTAATGATCACCATAATTGTGATTTGGGAAATTCTTGGTAGGTGTTAGTTGACAGTCTGGACTTTAGGGTCCGTGTGTGTGCACTTTCTCTGGAGAGACTGCAGCGACGAGTCTGATAGCTTCTTATATATTAAGGTTTCTTCATAGACAAGAAATTTCATGTGATCTGATCTTTTTTGTTCTTTTCATATTTATATCTTGATAAAGAATGCCAGTTTAGATAGAAGGAGAAGGGGCAGAGGGACTCTTACTCTGAACCTGAGGAGAAGCTGAACTAACTGGGGTAGTTGCTTTTGTAGCTACTAAGAATGCTTTAAATCTGAGAGGAAACCTAAACACAAAGCTGCTGCTCATCTGGAAAACTTCACGTTAGAGAGCCTGTAGAACTTTGCCTTTGTGTTTGAAGTTGTTTTAGAAGCAGGGTCTCCCTCTAGTCCAGACTGGTTCTTCCTCACTATCCTGCCCCTTCCTCCCACTGCCGAGATTATAGGCATGCACTATCATCTCCAGCTAGAGGGTTTGTTCCTTTTTGGGGTTTTAGAACTGAAAGATAGAATACACTTAATGTTTCTAAATATGTATAACATAGGGAAATCTCAATTTCACAAAAATCTTTCAAAACAAATAAAACTACGTATCCCAGGGGACTGGAGAGATGGCTCAGAGGTTAAGAGCACTGACTGCTCTTCCAGAGGTCCTGAGTTCAATACCCAGTAACCACATGGTGGCTCACAACCATCTGTAATGAGATCTGGTGCCCTCTTCTGGCCTGCAGGCATACATGCAGACAGAACACTGTATACATAATAAATAAATAAAAATATTTAAAAAAAAACCTACGTATCCCAACAGTAAGTACCTATTTAAGATTCAAATATTTTATTTTCAGGGTAGGAACCATAGTGTATCTTGCTATTTGCAAGTCTTTTTTATTGAGAATGAGATCTTCATTGACCACCACTAGGTTCTCTTATCTTTGTTTTACAGAGGATACAAGCAAGCATTCTAAAAGCATTTAACAACCCAACTACTAAGACTGCTGATGATGAAACTAGAAAAAAAGTCAAAGGTAGGTCGGTTCTGTTAAAGGTACCTTATGGATAGCCAGGCAGTGCTGAGTACCAGCACTCAGGAGGCAGAGGCAGGTGGATCTCTGTGAGTTCAAGACTAGTCTGGTCTACAGAGCGAGTTCCAGGACAGGTTCCAAAAGTTACAGAGAAACCTTGTCCCCCCCCCAAAAAAAAAAAAAACACAAAAAAGAAAAGAAAAGTGCGTTGTAGAGCAATATAATAAAGGTTTCTTCATCCCTGTAAGACTCAAGGAACATTGCAGAGTGGGTGGGGGAAGCATCTAAGAGCCTAGGGGGGCAGGGAAGGGGAGAGTGTTGGAGAACACTTTCCTCTGGACATAGCCTACCTTGCACCCCAGAACTCTCAGTGTCTGTGATTTCCCAGTCCCTGAACAAACATGTTGAGAAGAGTGGAAGGATCAGAAAGCTCATGCTTCCCTGAGAGTAGAAATGCTGCTTGAGGTTGCTAGAGGGAGACTTTTTTTCAGAGTCTAACCACTGGTAAGATGCCATGCATCTGTAAATAGCAGTCTGTACCCGTGCTTCTGTAGGGACAAGGAAAAGGGGATCAGTGGGAATGGGGGGGCACAAAAGACATTGGTGTCTCCTTTTCCATAGTCTAATGCTAGCTAGTAGTTCAGAGGTAGGGCCCCAAGAGTGCCTTGGTTTATTGATAATTCTGGTCTTGTGTGGTCCTGTTGCAATAACTACGGTTGGTGTGAGTTGATGATTATGGTAGTTGCATCCCATCTAGGAAATGACATTTTATAGCCCTTCACCCTTCTTCTGGCTCTTACATACTTGCTGCCCCTCATCCGCAGTGTTCCGGGCCTTAGAGAGACTGGTGTAGGTGACGTGTATGGGGAAGGGCCCACACTGGCTCTGTTCTCTGCTCCTGGGGCACTCATGAGTATGCACTCATCACTGTTCATTTAGGGTGGGCATCTCTGATTTAGGCTGGGAGACACTTGTCTGAAGAACGCAGTTTGCTGCTCTGTCTAGTTCACTATCACAAACATTTCCCCCTTTGCGTCTATGCCCCTGTACCTACATTGTCACCTACATCAGTATCAGCCATTGGTTCGCCACCTCTGTAGAGAGGGTATCGAGGTCAGTTCAGAGGGCAATTCCATCTCCTTGTTTTATCTAGACAACATGACCCTATGCTCTAAAGACATTGCAGTTTCACTGTTTATTTCAGAGACTACAAATAGCAGCACATTCTGCCTGCTCCAGCGTTCGCTACATGCCTGTCAATGTAAGCCAAGCCAGTGACTTCTAGATACTGCAGTTTGAGTGTGTGTCCTGTGACACCCAATTCCTACTTCAGTGTATGTTCTGCCTTGGAATACTCTATTAGTATGAAGTCATCATTATAAAGGGTGCTTATTTCTGAGTTTTATTTTGTAGTATTAAACTGTTTATAATACATGACTATAATTGATAAGTAAGTGCTCTAATATTCTATTGTAGTTTCAGGTTTACGACTTACTTTCTCAGCCAGGTGTAGTGGCACAGGCCTTTAATCCCAGCACTTGGGAGGCAGAGGCAGGTGTATCTCTCTGAGTTCGAGGCTAGCCTGGTGTACATAGTAAGTTCCAGAGCTACATAGTGAGACCCTATCTCGGAAGTGGGGGCAGTTGGAGGACTTAATGTCTCCAGTGTGCACCTTGTTGCTCTGTGCTGTGATGCTGCCATCTAGTGCAGGTTGGCTGCAACAGCCCTGGTTTCTTTCCATTTGTCAGTTCTCCTTTTAATCCCTTGTTCGATTTTTCTTAATGAAACACTGTATTTCTTAATAGTTACTATAAAATGTCTATTGGTATTAAAGTATATCTTCTCTTATTAAATGCTTTGGATAATGCTTTTAATAATTTTCTACACTTTCTCTGAAGGTAGAGGCTTGCAAAGGATAGGAGTTTGAAAGCAAGATGAACAGTTTTATTAATATACTTTCTGTCTCAGAAAACTTTAAACATCTGTCCAAACAGAAGGATTAGCACAATGCCTCTTCTTGTGTGTGTGTGTCACCTAACTTAACTACATTCATAGCATATTGTTTGGTCAGTATCATCCAATACGTGGCTATTTTAAAGTAAACCATTAGCACAGTTTCCTTTGATCTGTAAGGACTTCATAAACACAATAATTTCAGCTTTTAAAAGTAATCACCAGGCACACGTATGTACATGTTCACATGAGTTATTAATTGCCCATGGTCACTTCTTACACTGTGCTTCACATACCTGTTTCTTACATCCCCTTTCATAGCCGTGGCTCTGGAATCTTTAGCCTCAAAGACTGTTATTTTCCCTGGTCGGTCTACCTCTACACTAGGAACAGAGGCATCAAAAGAGATTAGTGGGAGTAGCTGGGGTGTGATATAAGTTAGTAGTCATTGCTTGTTGCAAGGAGCCGCTTGTTCGTTCTGGTCGCCCAGAATGAAAATAACCACACAGAAACTGTATTATTTAAATCACTGCTTGTCCCATTAGCTCTAGCTTCTTTTTTTAATTGATATTTATTGAGATCTACATTTTTCTCTGCTCCCCTCCCTGCCTTTCTTCTCCCCTCTTCAAACCTCCCACAAGGTCTCCATGCTCCCAATTTACTCAGGAGATCTTGTCTTTTTCTTTCTACTTCCCATGTAGATTAGATCTATGTGAGTCTCTCTTAGTGTCCGCATTGTTGTCTAAGTTCTCTGGGATTATGGTTTGTAGGCTGGTTTTCTTTGCATTATGTTTTAAAAACACCTATGAGTGAGTACATGTGATAATTGTCTTTCTGTGTCTGGGTTACCTCACTCAGAATAATGTTTTCTAGCTCCATCCATTTTCCTGCAAAATTCAAGATGTCGTTATTTTTTTCTGCTGTGTGGTACTCCATTGTGTAAATGTATCACATTTTCCTTATCTATTCTTTGGTCAAGGGGCATTTAGGTTGTTTCTAGGTTCTGGCTATGACAAACAAAGCTGCTATGAACATAGTTGAGCACATGTCCTTGTGGCACGATTGAGCATCCTTTGGATATATATCCAAAAGTGATATTATTGGGTCTTGAGGAAGGTTGTTTCCTGATTTTCTGAGAAATCGCCACACTGATATCCAAAGGGGTTGGACCAGCTTGCATTCCCACCAGCAATGCAGGAGTGTTCCCTTTTCCCCACAACCTCTCCAGCATAAGTTGTCATCTGTGTTTTTGATCTTGGCCATTCTTACAGGTGTAAGATGGAATCTCAGAGTTGTTTTGATTTGTATTTCTCTGATGACTAAGGATGTTGAACATTTCCTTAAGTGTCTTTCAGCCATTTTAGATTCCTCTGTTGAAATTTCTCTGTTTAGGTCTGTACTCCATTTTTTGTTGTTGTTGTTGTTGGATTATGTGTTCTTTTGGTGTCCAGTTTCTTGAGTTCTTTGTATATTTTGGAGATCAGACCTCTGTGTGATATGGGGTTAGTGAAGATCTTTTCCCATTCTGTAGGCTGTCATTTTGTCTTGTTGACCGTGTCCTTTTCTTAACAGAAGCTTTTCAGTTTCAGAAGGTCTCATTAATTGTTTCTCTCAGTGTCTGTGCTGCTGGGGTTATATTTAGAAAGTGGTTCCCTGTGCCAATGCATTCAAGTGTACTTCCCACTTTCTCTTCTATAAGGTTCAGTATGGCTGGCTTTATGTTGAAGTGTTTGATCCATTTGGATTTGAGTTTTGTGCATGGTGATAGATATGGGTCTATTTTCATTCTTCTACATGTTGATATCAAGTTATGCCAGCACTACTTGCTAAATATGCTTTTTTTCCATTTGATATTTTTTGCTTCCTTTTCAAAAACCAGGTGTTCAAAGATGTATGGATTCAGTTCCATTGGTCCTCCTGTCTGTTCTTATGCCAATACCAGGCTGTTTTCAGTACTGTAACTCTGTAGTAGAGTTTGAAGTCAGGGATTGTAATGCCTCCAGAAGTTCTTTTATTGTACAGGATTGTTTTGGCTATCCTTGGTTTTTTGCCTTTTCATGTGAAACTGAGTACCATTCTTTCGAGGTCTTTGAAGAATTTTGCTGGGATTTTGATGAGCATTGCGTTGACTCTGTATAGCTCTAGCTTCTTATCGGCTAACTCTTACGTATTAATTTAACTCATTTCTATTAATCTGTGTATTGCCATGAGGTTGTAACCTACCAGCTAAGTTTCAGCATGTCTGTCTCCCAGGGTGGCTCCATGGCTTCTCCCTGACTCTGCCTCCTTTCTCCCAGCATTCAGCTTAGTTTTCCCCACCTAGCTCTGTTCCCCTATAGCTCTGATATAGGCCCAAAGTAGTTCCTTTATTAGCCAGTGGTATTCACAGCATACAGAGGGGAATCCCACATCAATTGCTATACTTATTTTACCTCTTAGAAATAGTTTTGGCTGGCAAGATGACTTAGTCAATAAAGGTGTGTGCTGCCAACCCTGATGACATGAGTTCAGTCCCTGGAACCTGCTTGAGGTTAATTCTTACACATCGTGGTACTTAATACTCATATTTCCTTTACAGAATGTAAAGGAGAAAGAAGTAGCATAATATAATAAATACATTATTGAATATAATATGGAAGCTATACTTTATCCAGATAACTTTTGAATACACAAATAATGGCATGTAACTGTTGGATCCGTGTTTTGTGAATTTTTTAATTAAAAAGTGGGTGCTTTTTACAGCCTACGGAAAAGAAGGCGTGAAGATGAACTTCATAGATCGGATCTTTATTGGTGAATTAACAAGCACAGTCATGTGTGAAGAATGTGCAAATGTATGTACCTAGAATTCACTTCATGGGATACACCTCAATCACATTGTTTCTGTTGTGCTGTGCTTTATTTCTCAAGTGTCACAGTGGTTATTTATAGCTGTTTGATAAACTGATAGACTTACTTTCAGTAACGATTACTTTGCAATAACAATTCAGATTCCCAACCTCACTTCACACAACTAAAGCCACTTCAAGGACATTAGTGGTGTCCTAGAAATGACAGTGTTATGTAAGTGAACTGCTTTTCCTTTATGAAGACTCAAGTGCTTGCTGGAGCTCAGAGATGCTAAAGCTTCTAGCACACAAGACCTGTTAATGAGGAAAGCAGAAATGCCTGTTATGGCAGCAGCCAGCACAGTTAACTTCCCTGTAGCGATCAGATGGAGAAAGAACACAGCAGCTCAGGTAATCCTGAGGAGAGTGCATTTCTCCTGCAGTCAGCTTGCTGTTTACTTGCTCTGACTTACAACAGCTAGTGGTAATGGCAGCAAAGAGGTGTTCTTCTACATGCAGTGTTGAAAGTCATTAAAAAGACCTGTGACAGGTGACTACATAGTAATGCTTGTAAAATACACCTGTCACTTCTAAAAAGTAAGCACCTTTTTAAGTTTTTCTACGTAAACGTGTTTGTTTTTATGATTTCATTTTTCCTCTTGCCTTACCTGAGTCTATTCTTACTTCACTTTTCTTGGCTCCCCTCCCTGTTTTGCTGTGTATATGTAGCCCAGGCTGGCTTTGAACTGTTTCTTCCATATCAGCCTCCCAGGCGGTAAGACTGCACCGTGCCTGATAAGCCAGCCATCTCAATATGATCGGATATATGAGCTTCTAATTTAGGTTGAGGTGAGAAACGAGTAACGGTCACAGTGTGGTGCCCTAAATTGCGGTCATATAAAAAGACTGTCACACTTGATTTAGTTTGTGTGTGTGTGTGTGTGTGTGTGTGTGTGTGTGTGTCTTGACTCAAATCTTTGAATTTAGTATTAACTCTTATTTTAATACTGTCTATAAGAACATAAAACATGCATGCATTTTTATAGATTTTTCAACTGCTTGATAAGAAATAGTTCTAAAAATGTGACCGAGTTGATAGGTTAAACTTTATTAGATTTTAATAAAGAGTCTGAATGTTTAGTTTTTCTGCCCTCCCTAATTTTATAAAACTAGGGTTATTGTATCTCCTCTTGCCTATGACATTAAAACATAGAAGGTGACTATAGCTTTTTCCAAGATTTAAAGAACTTTGGGCACAGACACTGATTTCTCTCTTACATAGATATCTTCAAAAGCAGAATTTTCCTAAGAAATCAGTCAAACATTGTCATCTATGCTTTCTCTCTCTCTCTCTCTCTCTCTCTCTCTCTCTCTCTCTCTCTCTCTCTCTCTCTTCTGGACACAGGGTTTCTCTGTGTAGCAGTCCTGGCTGTCTTCAAACTCACAGAGATCCACCTGCCTCTGGGGTTAAAGGCATGCCCCAGCTTTCTGCTTTTTTTTTTATTTATTTAACACTTCATATTTTGTCTTAACTTGAGACTTGAAGTCACCTGGGAAGTTTGATTTGTTTTGCTCATTGACAACAGTGTGTATCTATGTTAGACTCTAACTGACGTTCTTAATCTGCTTTTTCTTTTTTCAAGGTCTCCACCATGAAGGACCCCTTCATTGATATTTCCCTTCCTATCATAGAGGAAAGGGTAAGGAGGAGGAACCAAGAAACTCCTGGGAAGGGCGTGCATTCATTCTTCAAGCATCTGTTGAGCTTATTATCAGTTTCTCAAAGTCATGTCGTTTACACAGAACTGGGTTTGCGTAGTGTATCTGATTACCAGGGTTCTGTACATGTGCATAAAGTGTATGTGTTTCCTTAGATCTTCAACAGTCCGCCAGCTCCCGAATAATGACACAGAGAGTTTTTATTAATTATGAAAGCTTGGTCTTAGCTTAAGATTGTTTCCAAATAGCTCTTCAAACTTAAATTCACTGGGGCTGGAGAGATGGCTCAGTGGTTAAGACCATTGACTGCTCTTCCAGAGGTCCTGAGTTCAATTCCCAGCAACCATATGGTGGCTCACAACCACCAATAATAAGATCTGGTGCCAACTTCTGTCTGCAGGACAGACCATTGTATGCATAATAAATAAATAAGTCTTTAAAAAAATTTAAATTCACCCATTTATATTCATCTACATTCTGCCACGTGGCTTGTTTCCTCTCTTCAGTTCCGTATGTCCGACTTCCTCTCAGTCAGGCTGCAAGTCTCCTTCCTACCTTGGATTCCTTCCTAGAGTGCTTATCTTTGCCTAGAAGCCCTGCCTGTCCTCTTCCTGCCTAGCTATTAGCCATTCATCTCCTTACAAAACCAGTCAGGATGCCTTAGACAGGTGAAGTAAAACAGAGACACATCTTTACACAGTATGCAAAAAGATTATTCCAACATTTGTATTTTGAAATTGTTAAGAAAATTGCCTTTTTAAAGTGGGTTGGAGAGAAGGCTCAGCAGTTAAATTACTGGTTGTGTTTCCAGAGGACCTGGGTTCAATTCTGAGTACCCATATGACTTGTGAGCTTACAGTTGTCTTGTCTTAGTTAGGGTTTTTATTGCTATGAAGAAACACCATGACCATGACAACTCTTATAAAGAAAACATTTAATTGGAGTGACTCACTTACAGTTTCAAAGTTTCAGTTCATTATCATGATGGCAGAGAACATGGCGGCATGCAGGCACACATGGTACCGGAGGAATATCTGAGAGTCCTACATCTTGCAGGCAATAGGAAGTTGACTGAGAACCTGAGCATAGAAAACCTCAAGGCGGGGCTGGAGAAATGGCTCAGAGGTTAAGAGCACTGACTGCTCTTCCAGAGGTCCTGAGTTCAATTCCTAGCAACCACATGGTGGCTCACAGCCATCTATAATGAGATCTGGTGCCCTCTTCTGGCATGCAAGCATACATGGAAGGAATGTTGTATACATAATAAATAAATCTTTAAAAAAAAAAAGAAAGAAAAAAAAAGGAAAACCTCAAGGCCTGCCCCCACAGAGACACACTTCCTCCAGCAAGACCATACCTACTCCAACAAAGCCACACTTCCTAATAATGCCACTCCTTATGAGATTATGGGGGCCATTCAAACTACCACATTCTCCAATCCCAGTTCCAGGTCCTGGACATCCATCCCCCTCTTCAGGCCTCTATGGGTAATGCATGCAAGTGGGTCCACAGACATACATGACAAGAACACTCATTCTAATAAAGTAATTTAACAATTATTTCAAAAAAAGAAAATTACCCTTTGGCATTTCTAGTAAGTTAGGAATTTTGAAAAGAATTTATTTACTTAAAATGTTTTATGTTACATAGGTTTCAAAACCTGTACTTTTGGGAAAAATGAATAAATGCAGAAGTTTACAGGAGACAGACCGAGATCATAACAACGGCACCGTTACTGTAGAAAATACCCATCACCTCAGAGCTGCCAAGAAGCATTCCTCACCTAAAGAGAAGGCAAGTGAGACTATGGGGGGTATGTTTTTAGTACTTTTATTTTGAAAAGCCTCCAGCATGTTAACAGATAGAAACAGCAGTATCTAAAAGACACTCCCCCTCCTTTTTCTCAGCTTTACAACAACCAGTTCATGGCTGATCGTGTTTTTACCATGTACATCCATCACTTCCTCGTTCCCCAGCCCAGGTTATTCTGAAGGAAATCCCAAAAATATTACGTACTTCAAAGTACACCACTAAAAGTTACTTTTTAGGAGCCCAGGATGGAGTCCTGCGCGTGCTCAAATGTTCAACAACAAAGCACAAAATGAAGATGCTATCTATAAACATTACCAAAGTACCAGCATATATTTCAAAATCATCAGTTAACTCATTAGTAATATCAAATATGCTTTAAAGTTTGGATTTATGATCTAAAAGAAGGGTCAACAGATTACAGTTGATTAGCACACTTTTAATCTCTTTATAATCTACAGATTCATTCTTTGAATCTATCCACTGAAGCAGTGCAATCCCTTTGTTAATAGTTTCCCACGTTCAACAGCAATTCATTTTGCTACTGAGTTTCGATGACTCTGGCAGGCTCTCTCTCTGTTACTTTTTCTCTACTGCAATTAGATTTAGAGGTCAAATTTTAGTTTATTTAACTTTCAGCATGACATCTTCCATCCAGGTATGGTTGTACATGCTTATATTTCTAGCACTCAAGAGACTGAAGCAGGAGGAATTCAAGATAAGCTTCATAGTGATTTCGGCCTGGGCTGAACTACAGTAGCAAGATTTGTCTCTGAAACTGTAAACAAAACAAAATGGGGGAAATGGATCTGGGCAGAGGGAGGAGAGATGCTGATTTTTACATGGTTGTCTATATTCCCACCAAGTAGGGATATATAGTTTTTGGTGTCTCTTTCCATATTGCTAGCTCTTCAAGCATCTTGCCAATACCTTAATTTTCTAGAGACATGTCTGTTTGTTAACTATTCTATTAAAATAGAAATCACTCTGAATTTGTATTTAAGGAGACTGCTTTTTATATGAAATAATTTGTACTGACTTGGCAAACTTTTAGAAGTCTTATCAGTGACAAAACTATAAAAGACAGAATGTGTGGTTTTCTCTTGTTATTTTTATCTTACTTGTTATCTGTCCATCTGTTTGTCTGTCTGGATTTTCTTTTTTCTTTTTCTTCTGAGACAGAGTCTTGTATTATAATTCTGGCTAGCCTGAAATTTACTATTTAACTCAGGTTGGCCTGAAATTTGCTTCAACATTCCACGTTCTGGGATTACAGGTATAATCTTTAAGTAAAGCCTGTCTCGTTTCTACCTCATAAGATTCTTAGCGTGGCTAATATACTTGAACACATGCCTTTTTCTGACAATGGAGAACAGAAGTGCTTTGACTGGAACCTTGTGGGTTGGAAGCGATGAAGGCACTTCAGGTTCTGATGTGCTTTTCTAAAGCGCTGGCTAGTAGAATATGAGTGTGTAATGACTTTTAGCTTGTGGTGCTTTTTTTTGGTTTTGTTTGTTTATCAGTTTGTCTTGAGACAAGGACTCCCTATATAGTCCTGGCTGTCCTGGAGCAGGCTGGCCTCTAACTCACAGGCTGGCCTCCTTTCTCTTTGCCTTCCTGAGATTTAATTTAATCCTGAGATTTTTTTTAATTTGATTTAATTTAATTTAATCCTGAGATTAAAGATATGCACCACCACTGCCTGGCTATTATTCATCTTTTACTATGGGCTCTTTACTAGACCAAATACATAATGGTGGAAATAGATGTCTTATGTCTACATGAAAGGTTTAAGTCTCTCTTATAGCCCTTCTACAGAAGTGCTATTTCCTTCTCCACACACAGCAGCCACTGTTGTTAGTCTCCTGGGTAACAGTTTAGCTTTAAATTAGAGCAAGTTAGTCTATCATCTGTTGATTCTCATTAAGGTAGATTTTGAAATGGATTTCAGAGAATCATGGGCAATTAAGTAGGACTTAGTGGCATTTGTTTCCCATAAGATCTCAAGATTCTTTTCTCTGAAAAATATTGTCAATCTACAGAATTCACTGAGTCATGACAGAAAACCTTTAAGAGAATTGCCATCTGGAGAAGAGAGAACTGTTGTTTTGCATCAGAAGGATGAAAACTTTGAAGGGAGCCGGTTTGCCAGCATCATGAGTACCGAGTCGTCACTGAACGAGAGCCCCACCGACGGCAGTGAGAAGGAAGCCGGCCTTTCTGAAAGCAGTGCCGACGCCGACAGCGAAGCCTCTGAATCCGAGAGCACATCCCAGCAAACTGTGCTGTTCCGACCCAGTGGCGATTCCTGCGGGCACACAGATCGGCACCCGCACGTCTCATTGGCAAGTGAATTGCCACACACCACGGAGACTCACAGTGTTGACGAGGAAATGACTGAAGCGATTGCTGAACTTCATTTGGGCAGCCCTGTAATTGGAAATAGAGATTTTGACAGGGAAAAACATTCACTAAATGTCCCCAATAATTTGTGTTTTTCAGAGGGAAAACATATGAGGTTTCATAGCGCCCAAAATGCTTTTCAGACTCTTTCTCAGAGCTATGTAACGACTTCTAAAGAGTGCTCTGTGCAGTCCTGTCTCTACCAGTTCACGTCCATGGAGCTGCTAATGGGCAACAATAAGCTGCTCTGTGAGGACTGCACCGAGAAGAGACAGCAGTGCCAGAAGGAAGCCAGCTCTGCAGGTGAGCATCTCCTTGCTTTGTTCCTGCTTCCTGATGGAGGGTAGGCGGCAGGTGGTCCATAGTTCCCTAACGGGGCCACTCCAAGAACCTGTGTGCATTGAGCCACTGTCGCAGGCCTTGTCCCACTGACCGGTGTCTCTGCACTCAGGACACTGGCCAGGCAAAGTAGATTCCCAGTAGACGTGGCAGTCACTAAAGAACAAGAAGTATATATATGTATCTGTGTCTTGAAAATACAAATCGATGTATTCTCATCTAAGGGATTTGAAACCTTACCAAAATATCCCTAAAATTTACAATTGAATCACTAGTGTGATTTGAGATTACTAGCCTTCCCAAAGGCCCTCAATCGCCTAGAAACATGTTTATGCCATGAATCTAGTGTTTGCTTGGTTAAAGAGGGCATTCTCATCTGATGAATTTTCCCTACATGACTAGCTTTAATGACTGGAAAAACTACTCTCATTGACAGCTGCCCTATTGCACAGGATGGGAGAGGGCTTAGTAGGTAAAGTGTTTCCTGAAACAAACATGTAGACCCAACAACTGGTCCCAGACCCTGTGTGATAGCCAAGGGACACATCCTGAAGCCCAAGCATATGGGAGGCAGAGACAGGCAGATCTCTGGTTACATAGAGACCTCCAGTACAGCCAGGGCTACATACAGAGACCCTCCCTGTCTTTAAAAAATGAAAACAATGGTGGCGGTGGTGGCGCACACCCATAATCCCAGCACTTGAGAGGCAGAGGCAGGCAGATAGATCTCTGTGTGTTCAAGGCCAGCCTGGTCTACAAGAGCTAGTTCCAGAACAGGCCCCAAAGCTACAAAGAAACCCTATCTTACAAAACCAAAAAAAAAAAAAAAAAAAGGATGCATGCCAGCACATTCTATCACATTCTAAGTAATATGTTCAATGGAATTTTATAAGTAACTTGGTTGTATTTTATGCAGAAAAGAAAGCAGGAGGAGTTTATACGAATGCCAGGAAGCAACTGCTTATATCTGCTGTTCCAGCTGTCCTGATTCTTCATCTTAAAAGATTCCACCAGGTAATAATAGTCCATTTACTAACACTGTAGTCAGTTTCGGCATATGTTTGCAGAGCCCTGAGTCCTATGGGAAATGGTTAAGCATTTCCTTGAATTAAAAAAATTGTCATGTGAGATGTCCTGCATTGGTGGTGGGGGCAAGGAGGGCTTGATTAACAGTTTTGAAAAGTATTGCAAGATTTAAGTGCTAGGAACTTCAGTGACGTCTCTAAGTGGCATGTGGTCACAGGTGTGTTTGAATGGAGACTAAATGTTATCAAAAAGAATTAAAGGAGCAAAAAGGCAAAGCCCACACCGCTTTCTGAGCCCTCATGACCAGGCTGAGATTGTGTTTGGGCTGGGCAGTGTTGACTAGGGACCCAGCACAGGAAGGCTTCAAGGGAGGCTCTACAAGACTGCAGGATGGGGGGTGGGGTGGGGGTGGGGGGACAGACACAGGACAGGACACCTAGATGTTTTTAGTGTCAAAGAAAAGATGGCTTCCTCTCACTGTTTATCATTTTAACTTTTATCTTGTTCAGTGGGGTTTTGTTTATCTTTCTGGTGTTTGGTTTGAACATAGGGCATTCTGTTTACAAGGCTGATATGCTCTGCCACTGATCTACATAGCTTGCTATGTTTTCCTTTTCTTTTCTTTTTTAGATTAAAAGCATAGTCTTGGGAAGTTGAAATAAATATAGACTACTAAGTATCTTCTTTTGTTTTTGTTGTTTTGAGACAGGGTTTCTCTGAGTAGCCCAGGCTGTCCTGAAACTCGCTTTGTAGACCACCCTGGCCTCAAACTCAGAAATCTGCCTGACTCTGCCCCACAAGTACTGGGATTGAAGGCATGATCCACCACTACCAGCACTAACTTCTTTTTTTAAGTTAGAGGGTTTTTTGTTTGTTTGTTTGTTTGTTTTGTATTTTAAAATAAAGTTAATGTTGCCGGCAGTAGTGGTGCATGCCTTTAATCCCAGCATTTGGGAGGCAGGAGGAGCTTTGTGAGTTTGAGGCCAGCCTGGTCTACAAGAGCTAGTTCCAGGACAGGCTCCAAAGGTACAGTGAAACCGTGTCTCGTAAAACCAATCAATCAATAAATTAATTAATTAAAATAATAAAAGTTAGTAATCGAGGACTAAGAAAATCATTCAGTTGGTAACATGGTTAGTAAAGGAAGGAGGGGGAAGGAGAAGGGGAGGGAGGGAAAAGGAAAGAGTTAGATATTTGTTAGTGATTAAAGCTCACACTTTGAATCTCTTCACTGGGGTGGGGGAAGCAGGGGGAATCTTCCTCAATTCAAGGACAGCCAGAGCTGTGGAGAAAGACCTTATCTCAAACAAAAACAAAAACAAAAAAACCAAAACACAACAAAAAAAGCTCCTGATTCTCCAGAGCCAGAGTTACAGGAATAGGCATTTCATTCCAGTGCTTGGTGTAGTTCTCCTCCACAGACTGTGACCAAAGAAGGGCGTGCCGGACGCAGAGACTAACTTCTTTTGTGTTTGGTACGTCTATCCTCTTTAGGAACAACTTAAAAATCTTGTGTGCTTCAGGGGGACTATTTAAAAAGGACTTCAATCCTTTTTTGTTCTGAAGCTGAATGTAACCTCAACAAAGCCACAGCCTTGTTCCCAAGGGTTGGGAATGGTGGGGACGAGTTCCTAATAATATCTAACATTTTGTTTCATAATATCCCTAAAATCTTGTTTCTCTGTATTAAATTAGAGCTATATTTCAGAACCAGTCACAGCACTTAAAAGCAAACCTCTATTCAAGATCTTTGTCATAGACATACCAAATAGATTATATAACTATGCAGACAGCTTTTAAAGAAAGACGTTGACCCCGATAGATAAATATTGAGCTCTAGAAGAGAGAATACAAACTTCTGTAGAGGACGAAATAGCTTCTCAGCAGCCTCAGACGGACGAGGAAAAACACATATTCACTAGTGTGAATAATCTCAATGCTGGTATTGGTTGCTTATATAGGTCACTTGATGAAAAAAGAGGCAAAGAAATTGAATATAAGTTGAATTCCTGGATATGATTTCATAACTTCATATTGGCTATCATGTGAACCCTTTTATCATGATCATCTGCGGACTGTGGAAATGGCTTAGTCCATAAAGGCCTGCCATGTAAAAGGAAGTACCTGAGTTTGATCCTTAGAATCCACGTTTAAAAAAGAACTCGACATGATGGTATATGTTTGAAATGTCATCTGAGGGGAGGCAGAGACAAGTTGATCATCCAGGGAGTCTAATTGGTGAGTTCTAGGCCAGTAAGAGACTATCTCAAAAAGCAAAGTGATGGCCAGGTGGTGGTAGTGCGGACCTTCAGTCCTAAGCACTCAGGAGATAAAGGAGATCTGCCGAGATCTTTGAGTTCAAGGCCAGCCTCTACAGAGTGAGTTCCAGGACACTTAGGGTTAAACAGAGAAACCCTGTCTCAAAAACACAAACAAACAGAAAAGCGAAGTGGTGACAGTTGAGGAAATGACACAGAAGTTGTCCTCCTATCTCCTGTGTATCCCCAGTACATGTACACATGCCTGTTCACATGTACATGAAGGAGCACACCTACATGAAAGAGCACACACATTTACACACACACCTACAGATCACCTGGGCAACATTAGTTGGTATATTTTTAACTAATTTTTTTTTCTTTCAAGAAAACTCAGAATACAGTGTGACAGATACAGTGCGTTGTTTGCTTGGTATGCAGTGAGGGGACCGGTGATGTCGGGGACCCTGCACAAAAGGTGGCATCTGCTAACGCTTGTCTGTGCACACTGCAGACTTAGTATTTTCTTTTTGTAAATTTTAGAAGTTTTACGTGTGTTATTTGTGTGTGGGTGTACATGCCCCTGTGGAGGTGAAAGAACCGCTTTAGAGTTGGTTCTCTGTGGGTTCCAGGGATTACACTAAGGTCATCACACAGTAATTGCCTTCTCCTACTCAACCATCTCACCAGCCCTCCACGAGTTTCTATTACCATATAATAGAGAACATACATTTTTCAAGGTTAGCTTTGGAAAGTAAGAATAGAAAAAGAGGTAGAACTGATGAACATGAAAGTTCATTGTAACGTTTACTTTTATTGAAAAAGTGCAAGTGTTCTGTAGCACGAATAATAAAACCTGGAGACAGATATAGGGGAGAGAAGCAGAGCAGTCAGCCACTGCAGAGACCTTTACCTCTACCAGTGCCCAGGCTGCCTGGACTGCACTGTGTCTCCACACTCCAGCCAGTGTCTCTTCCTCTTTATACTCCTCTCTCCATCCAGCCATCTCACTCCTGTCTCCACCTCCCTAGTGCTGGGATTAAATTTGTGAGCCACTGCTATCTGGATCTGTCTCTTGTGTGGTGCAGAGGGTAGCCTTGAACTCACAGAGATCCCTCTGCCTCTGTCTCTGGAGTCCTGGGATTAAAGGTGTATGCCACCACTCCCTGGCCTCTAGTGGCTTACCTTTGCACTCTCATCTTCAGGCAAGCTTTATTTATTAAAATACAAATAAAATATCACTGCAGCGTTTGAGTTCTTTCATGGCGAGTGAATTTCATTGAATTTTAGAAATGAAAAGAACCTAATAAGATCCATTTGTACCCCATTTTCTGACTTGACCTAGATGAGATTGCCTACAGTCAAGTTCATTTTTAATTAGTCACTGAGCTAGGTATCCTTGACTCTTGCTGACCACATTTCCATGACAGTATGTGTCAGGATTAGCTTTTAGCATATTAAACTTATTTTTCCATTAATTGTTGTAAAAACTACAAAGTAATTATTTACCTTATTCATGGCAAAAAAATTCTCTGTGAACAAATAACCTTTCTAATAACAATATATGAAATTTAATTTTTAATATGTGAAACTTGATGACTATTATTAATCATATTTTATTTATATCTATGAGAACAATAACTTCTAGAATTCTACTTTTGATTTTAACTTACATAGTACTTTAAAGTTAAGATTGTTTTACTAAAAAAATTATTTTGTCTTTTTAAGGCTGGCTTGAGTCTTCGTAAAGTGAACAGACACGTAGATTTTCCACTCACCCTTGACTTAGCACCATTCTGTGCTGCAGCCTGTAAGGTATGACATATTAAGACATGTTGAGGTTTTGCTCTTTTGGCTTTTTACCTTTACCCACCACCCAGCTCTCAAATAAATCGTACATGGATG
Organism: Myodes glareolus; assembly: GCF_982192425.1. Classification (NCBI taxonomy): domain Eukaryota; kingdom Metazoa; phylum Chordata; class Mammalia; order Rodentia; family Cricetidae; genus Myodes; species Myodes glareolus. Next base: position 51,121,709 of record NC_142041.1, on the reverse strand, counting down.
CTTATTCTTAGTTATGAATGTCTGGCTTTTGCTTGGCTTGTTTCTTGCCAGCCTTTTTTTTTTTTTAACAAACTCTTTTAAAGACGTATTTATTTATTTGTCTGTTTGCTTATTTATTATGTATACAGTGTTCTGTCCTCATGTATGCCTGTAGGCCACAAGTGGGCACAACATCTCATTGTAAATGGTTGTGAGCTATCATGTGGTTGCTGGGAATTGAACTCAGGGCCTCTGGAAGAGCAGCCAGTGCGCTTAATCTCTGAGCCATCTCTCCAGCTCTCTTGCCAGCTTTTCTTAACTCATATTATCCCTTTTGCCTCTGGACTTTTTCCTTTTCTTTTCTTTTTTTTATATTTATTTATTATGTATACAATATTCAGTCTGCATGTATGCCTGAAGCCCAGAAGAGGGCACCAGACCTCATTAGAGATGGTTGTGAGCCACCATGTGGTTGCTGGGAATTGAACTCAGGACCTTTGGAAGAGCAGGCAATGCTCTTAACCTCTGAGCCATCTCTCCAGCCCCCCTTTTTCCTTTTCTTGCTTCTGTATATCTTACTTTCACTCCCAATCCCTGGCTCGCTGGGTAGCTGGCCCTTGACATCCTCCTCCCCTTGTTCTCTCTTGTTCCTCCTCTTCCTCATTTTCTCCTCCTATTTATACTCTCTGCCTGCCAGTCCCTCCTATCCTTGCTCCTGCCTTCCAGCAGGAGTGAGGCAGAGACACACAGTTCTCTGTGTGTTCAAGGCCAGCCTGGTCTACAGAGCGCATTCCAGGACTGATTCCAAAAAGCTACGAAGAAATCCTATCTCAAAAAACCAGGAAAAAAAAAAAATTGACACTTTTTAAGCTCAGTGTTTAGTTTTTGAGAACATTGTGTTTTGAATTACCCTTTTGAGGAATGTCTGACGTATTTAAAGGTAGACAGAACAGTACAGTGAACCTCCATCATCCATTCCTAGAAGGCTCAGGCTGTGGGCAGTCCTCAGCCATACGCTTTTCCCCTTGTCTTCTGGTACTGTTGCTCTTTTACATGTCAGCTGTCACTTCATTGTGCGTGTCTAAAATATAATGATTACTCTCTGTTCTTTTTCTGTTTTTGTTTTGTTGTGCTTATCTTTTGAGATACGATGTTGCCCAGACTGGTCCTCAACTCATGAGCCCCCATCCCAGCCTTCCAAGTGCTGCTGGGGTTACAGGCTTGTACCACCCTAACCACCATATGTTTTCTTATGTAGATTGCTTTCTTTTTGTGGGTGGGGGTGGCAAGTGAACTCAAGACATCTCACATGCACTGGGCTTTATGTTCCTAGCCCTCTCCCATTTTAACACAACCACAGTGCCATTTAATATATCCTTCATATATTAGTGTTTATGTTTCCTGTTGTCTCATAAATGTGATTTTTTTCTCATAAATGAATTGTATACTAACTCACTTTAAAAATCAATACAGTAATTAAAATGAATTAGTTTACAAATAAATCAAAGATTCCTATAATACTATTTTAATGCATAATTTCTTCTTTCTCCTTTTGGAATCTTTCTTGTATTTTGCCATGATTTAGGTTTCGATGATTATCTCTCTATCATTATTATTTTCTACATACAGACAGTTGTAATTAAAATAGATTGGATAAATTTGGGGTTGATAGTCTCCCCTCTGTTCTGTTTTCTAATGCTGTTCCATAGTGGGCTTTCTGTTCATTGAGACACATAAGTATCTCAGTATGTTTTGTTTTGTTTTTGTTTTGTTGTTTGTGTTTATTTCTTCAAGACAGGGTTTCTCTGTGTAACAGTTCTGGCTGTCCTGGAACTCAGTCTGTAGACCAGGCTGGCCTCAAACTCACTGGGATCCAACTGCCCCTGCCTCCTGAGTGCATGTGCCACCACTGCCCAGCTTCTTGGTATGGTTTTAAGAATGTTTCTCTTAGGCATTTATTTTTCCTTGCAGTGTTTAACTGAATTTTACTAAATCTTTTTCTTTGAAAGAATATAAGTGTTGGAGAGAAAGTTCTCTACGGTCTCTACGGTGTAGTGGAACACAGCGGCTCAATGCGGGGAGGCCATTACACCGCTTATGTGAAAGTGAGAGCGCCCTCCAGGAGATTATCTGAGCATATCACTGGGAGGAAAGCTGTGCCAGGTACGCCATCCTAAGTGTAGTTTCTTCTTTTTCTTTTGGTTTTTCAAGATACAGTTTCTTTGTGTAAGTATGGTGCGGGAGAATTATCTGTATTCTGTCAATCATATTTTAATAAAACGCTGATTGGCCAGGCAGGCAGTATAGGCGGGAAAGCCAGACAGGAAGTAGGGGTGGAGCAAAGAGACTGGGAGTATTCTGGGACACAGGAAGCTCTCTCTCAGCCACTCCTGCGCAGACCACCGAAGAGGCAACATGTAAGCTGTCACACTGAGAAAGGTACTGAGCCCATGTGGGTAACGTAGATAAGGATAATGGGGTAACATAAGTTATAAGAGCTAATAAGTAGCCTGACCAAATGGGCCAATCAGTTTATAACCTTATGGAGTCCTATGTGTGATTTTCTTTGGGGTTTGCCGGCTGTAGGGTACCAGACGGGACAGAAACCCCAACAAGCCGGCCCTCATGTTACAGATGGCGCCCGACGTGGATAACTGAATCCACAGAAAGCCTGAGAAAGCTTGGGAAAGAATAGAGTAAAGCATGTTTTGTTGATAGCAGCAATTTCTCGGGTCTACTTTGCTTGCTAGAGGCAAGCAAGGCTCTCATATAAGAGAGGCTTCCTGACTCAGCTTTAGCTGCAAAACCCTGCAGCTCTTTTAAGAGGTCCTGCCACAAAACACTTAAACTGTGTTGAGGAAAAGCTGAACGCATGCTTTTCGGTTTTCAGCCATAGCAGGAAAAAAGCTGCGCTGTTTTAAAATGCTGGCTGTCCTGCCAGGGCAAACTCTGACTCTTTCAGGCAGGCAGTCCGACTGAGTGTGGTCTGTGAGCAGAATGCTGCAGCTTGCTGGCAAGGACCTTGAAACGCCATAGAGTTGTGGCAGTAAAAGGCTCCAGTGGTACCTCTACCATGAGTCTGGCCGTCAAAGCCACGGTTTTAGACTCATATAGCCAGAAAAAGAAAAATATACAATAAAGAGAGATTCAAAGAGGAAGAAAACCTCTAAATGGTTTACAGTGTGTATATGCAGGCTAAAAGTTAAAGTTCTTAAAGTTAAAAGGAAAGAAAGAGAGTAGTTGGGTGTGGTGGTACACACCTTTAATCCCAATGCCTGGGAGGCAGAGGCATATTGACCTCTGTGACTTCAAGGGGTAGAGGTAGATTGACCTGTGACCTCAAGGTGTGGTAGTACACTCCTTTAATCCCAATGCCTGGGAGGCAGAGACAGATCTCTGTGAGTTCAAGGTGTGGTAGCATACACCTTTAATCCCAGCACTGGGGAGGCAGAGACAGGAGGATCTCTGTGAGTTCAAAGACAGCCTGGTCTACAGAGTTATTCCAGGACAAAGATATACAGAGAACCTATGTCAAAAAGTAAAAGTAAAAATAAAAGAAATAGAGGTTAAAATAAAGCCACATAAAGATGGAAAATGCACAGAGAATCTTCATACTGTATGCTATTATGCTCTCTTTAAATTGTTTGATTGCTGAGGAAGGAGCAACAACTGCTAAAAGACTTTTGTTTATAAATGCTGCTGAACTAACCCAAGATAGGAATTTTGAAAATACCTTGGCTTCAAAACTGAAGTCAAAAGGTATGTTACTTTGGAGAAGAGATTTTGCTTTTGTTTCCACAGAAAACGAGAGGCTTTGGATTTATTCTGAGTTAAGAAAAATCCAGTATGATCAAGGAAGGCCACCTGAGAAATCTCCGACAGGAACAGATGGCCCAGATGTCTGAGTTCTTCATCCAGAACAGGTTCAAGACTGCTGCCTGAGATGATCAAGACTCACAGGATACTCCAGTCAGGACTTGATGATAATTCTAAATTTTCTTTAGGTCCCCTTAAGACTATCAGCGCCCCCAACCAGCAGGAAGTAGCCTGAAATACTACGCCCACATTCCCAACAAATGGATTATGGGTATTTTCCTTTGTTTTTTAAAAAAAAAAAAGAGGGAAATGGTGCGGGAGAATTATCTGTATTCTGTCAATCATATTTTAATAAAACGCTGATTGGCCAGGCAGGCAGTATAGGCGGGAAAGCCAGACAGGAAGTAGGGGTGGAGCAAAGAGACTGGGAGTATTCTGGGACACAGGAAGCTCTCTCTCAGCCACTCCTGCGCAGACCACCGAAGAGGCAACATGTAAGCTGTCACACTGAGAAAGGTACTGAGCCCATGTGGGTAACGTAGATAAGGATAATGGGGTAACATAAGTTATAAGAGCTAATAAGTAGCCTGACCAAATGGGCCAATCAGTTTATAACCTTATGGAGTCCTGTGTGTGATTTTCCTTGGGACTTGCTGGCTTGTTGGGGTACTGGGCGGGACAGAAACCCCAACAAGCCGGCCCTCATGTTACATAAGTATATTTTACTCTTCGAGATGGAAGAATCTTTTTTTTTTTAAAGAAGTGAGTTATAGATTCATTTTATTAATCTTAAGTCTGCTTAGATAATCTTTAAGAATCTTAATAATCACAAAGTAGTATCCTTTTATGTAGTATGAACTGACAAGTGATTTTTTTTTTAAGTTAGTTAGAAGAGGTAGTAGTTTTATTGTTTGATTTTTAACAGTATGTGTTCCAGGCCTGGGGACTTCTGGGTGACCCCCGTTTCCACCTCCCATCTCCCATAGGGCTGTTGGGGACTTCTGGGTGACCCTCGTTTCTGCCTCCCATCTCCCATAGGGCTGTTGGGATGACTGATAAGCAACACTGTTCTCTGTCTTTTTTTATTCTGGCTTTGGGATCAAATTCAGATCAGCAGGCTTGTGTGGATGGTGCTCCTGACCACTGAGCCACTCCATCAGCAGCACTACCCAGTCTTCTGAAGCTGTACGAGGTCCTCCAAAGAGTGGGGCATGGAAATTTGCTAGCTATGCTCAAAGACCATTAGATTTGCTTCCCCATTCCCTGTATTTTTAAGGTGTATTTTTATGGGTATTTGTGTGTGAGTATGCATGTGTGTGTGTGCATGTGCAGTTGTGAATGCAGTTGCTTATGCAGTTCAGAAGGGGCATGTCCTGGAGGTGGTTGTGATGTGCCCAGCATAGGCGCTGAGAACCAAACTCTGATCGTCTACAAGAGCAGTACACGATAATAATAATATAGTACACCTCTCTATTATTAGTTTTTGTTGTTGATTGGTTGGTTGGTTGGTTGGTTGTTGTTTTTGTTTTGACATAGGGTCTCACTACATAGTCTGACCTGGAACTCACTGTAATAGGTCAGGCTGACCTCACAGAGATCCACCTCCTTCTGTCTCTCTCATGCTGGGATTAAAGGCATGCACCACACCCAGCTCCTTTATTAGTTTTTTAAATGTCTTTATTATTTATGTGTCTGTGTGTTTACTGTATGCACATATGCATATGGTTGGAGGCCAGAGAATAGTTTTGTATACTCGGTTTTCTCTTTCCACCTTTGTGTGGGTTCCAGGGATCAAACTGGTGGCCAGGTTGGTACAGCAAGCACCTTTCCTTACTGTGTCATCTCTCAAGCTCCTCCTTCCTCCTTGTTGGTGAAAGTGAATCTTTTCTCTGAGAAATTAAGTATTAGAAGTATTTCACTAAATATTTAAAATTTTGTTAACTGCAAGTAATTATTAGTATAATTTATTAGACACATTGGTGCCTTAAAACAATTAGTTCATTTTGGGTAATACTTAATCTAAGAAAAAACTCATAAAACAAGATGTTAGAATTAAATATATTTTATGATGTATGTGTTGCTGCTTACAATTTAGAGGATGTAAACACACTAACTGTAAAATTGTTCTTTTTGTTCTGCTAGGTTTGAAAGAACCTGATAGTGAATTGGAAGGCCATTGGGTCCATGTCAGCGACACTTATGTGCAGGTGGTTCCAGAGTCAAGAGCACTTAGTGCACAAGCTTACCTTCTTTTTTATGAAAGAATACTATAATTATCTGTCAACTGTTATTTATCTCATTTTTATTTCAGTGCTGCAGTGGTAACCATATATGTAATGTGCCTTTGTGGTCTTAGGATAGTGCTTCCTTCCGGTGTTATTTAACCTTTCCATCACGTGATGAATCCTTTGAAAACAAATTAATGTCCAGGCAGTGGTGGCACACACTGATCCCAGCAGAGGCAGGCTGATCTCCGCGAGTTTGAGCCAGCCTGGACTACAGAGTGATTTCCAGAATAGGCAGAACTACACAGAGAAACTCTGTCTCAAAAAATTAGATAAAGCAAATCAGTTAATGCTTTCAAATCTATAGTCTTAAATGTAAAAATGTATTTCACGTTGATTTTCATGTCCTTGGAGATCTCTTTCTCAAAAAACAAATTTTTTTGATAGTGTAGAAAAGTCCTTTTTATGCTGTGACTCACCATTAAACATTCAGAGATGATGGTAAACTGAATCATCCTTCAATATGCTGTTTCCTAAGCATAACACAGCCTTCCTGCGTGCATGGAATACATCTGGTGTTACAGTTTACTTTTTGTTTTAGCCTTTTAAAATCTTGCCCGTTTTGAATCACACTTCACATTTTTATGTGCTTGTTTTTCTAGTAAAATACTGAAGTCAGTTTATAACTCTGACAGAAAAACTGTTCATCCTTGTACCCACTCCACTGAAATCATCTCAGGGCTTTGCAGCAGTGTCTGTGTTCCTGTACAGGGAATGTTGCTAGAACTGTCGGAATTAGTGCCTAATGCAGCGTGTTTACTTTTTCATAGTTCATCAAATTCGCTCATGTAAAAAGGAGCCACTGGAATTTTGGTAGTGTGAGTTTACAAGTAATGTATTGATTAGCTTATTGCTTAGAAAATTTGAAAATATTAAAGCATTTCATAATCATTTGCAGTCTGTTAAAGATAATTTGTAAGTGACTGGCTCCCCAAAATAAAATTATCAGTAATTCTAGCACATAGAACTGGTAAATAAAAGTTGATAATCCATATAGGAACGTAGGATACTTTAAGGATATCTTTGGACTATAAATTAACAAACTATATTTGTAAATGGTAGAAAATCATATTCTTATCGTTAACAAGGAATATAATATATTTTCTACTTCTATACTTCAGTAAATATTAAACAGGGTGTTGTCTTCATAAGCATCATTTAAAGTGCATGTGGATAGCTGGGGATGTAGTTCTGTGACTGAGCACTCACGTAGCCTGCGCAAGGCACTGTTTCAATCCCCAGCAACACAAAAATTCGGGTGGGCTTGGCTTTTACTTTAATGGGGTACAGGGTTGCCACTTCTGTTTCCTTTAAATGATTAAGGAATAACACAGGATAGTTTCCCCTTCTAGAATTCAAATGATTAAACTGTGAAAACTTAGCATGAGAAATATTACTACCCAAAATTTAAATAATCACTGAGGTGGTTTACTGACACATGGTATTGAACCAAAATGTATGGGAATGGTTCAATATCCTAACCGTCTGTGTCAGTCAGGAGAGACCTTTAACCAAGATTGAGCCTTTCTGACGTATGTAACATTATAAAGTCCCCAGTCTTGATATATTTTAAAAATACTATTGTATAAATAAATTCTATTTTTAAGTTGTGGAGGAAATTCCAATGGTAATTCTATTGACTTTTCATATTAAAGATGGACAAATATATTTTATCTGCAGAGCACAGTTGTGTCCTCTAAAGAGAGCTTTTCAATATTTTTTGTTTCATAAAAATCCATTGACATGGAGTAGACTGGCACCAGAACAAGGAGTTAGAAAAATAATTTATTTGTTCAAGTTGACATCTTGGTCATAGCAATTGTTGTCCCCCATCCCATGTAAATAATTACTTTTTTTTCTCCTAGAAAAGATCCTGTTAAGAAGTAAACTGCAGGGAGGGGAGAGATATACTGTGGTGGCAATAAAATAGATGAGAGAAAAATTTTTAAAAATATCAGTGGTGATGCACGCCTTTAATCCTGGTCTTTAATTCTGGCACTCGGCACTCAGGAGGCAGAGACAGGTCAGTCTCTGAGATCAAGGTCAGCATGATCTACAGAGTGAGTTTCAGGGCAATACAAACCCTGTCTTGAAGGGAGGGAGGAAAGAAAGGAGGGAGGAAGGGAGGGAGGGAGATCCAGACGAATACTCATACCTAGCATATAACAGTATCTTATCACCCTTTAAAATGGGAGAACCTAAATCTGTATGATTTTATACGTTATTCTAGCAGTGGCAGGCAAACCAAATACTTTTATTGTTAACCTAGCGCTAACTGAGGACATGCTGAAGCGTATTTTTTTACCATCTAAAGTTAGATTGCTTTTCTTGCCCTCTAAAAATGAGAGTGAGAGGTTTGATTTTGATACCTAAAAATTTCTTATCAAGCTTTTCTAATAGAGAAAGGTTACTCAAGGTCACTTGAATTTGTGTTTTTATTTTGATGTTTCCATAGCACATTTGTAGGAATTTTAAATCGTGAGGCTACTGTAATAACAACAGTTTCCAGATTACCTCAGGAAACAGTACAAATAAACAAGAATGTTTACAGGTCAACTCAGCTACTTAATGTTTTGGCACAGTGAATTTGAAAAATAAAGGAGAGACGTTTTTAATCTAGAAACTGGTTTACAGGGTACCTTAGCCCCAATTCTCCCCTCGTTTTTCCATACTTAAAATGGTAAAATTTTGATGATGTGACAATTATGTGAATGTAACATAAATAAATGTACATCTATATTTAAGATACGTTGTTTAATGTTTCAAAAAATTATATGATGATCACCTATTTAAGTGGTCAAGGAAGTGATTGTTATTATCAGCTCAGAGTAATATATCAACAGCTAAATTACTGTATTTAAAAACATTTAGCTTGCATGTGTGACTAATTAGTGATTTTATGCAATAGTTGAATAAAATTTCCTGACGATTTAGCTGTGAAATGTCACCACACAGTGAATTTTTGTAGCACAAAATAACATCCTGCCTACTTTCATGAAGTTTATACTCAGCTTATTTTTCTGCATGACAGCTGATCAAATGAACCTAAACCAAATAGGTGCAATAAAATCGAGCTATTAGATAGCATTTATTGCATTATTGGAAAAGTGGTTTCTGTATTAAAGCATTTTTGTTCATGTAGAAATCATCAATTCAAATGTGTTCAAAAATACATGATTATTTTCAAGTATCAATAATAAACTCATGGTATCATTCCTACTCATGTATTTTTACAGTATTCAAAAAAAATCTATGTAACTTATTGAGCATCATTTTGGCATTACTGTATGTATAAATATCATAATAAATATTAAATTCTTATGTTAATAATTTGGTCTTAGAGTTTTTACATTATATGTTATTGAGTGTTATATAAACATTGTGTTTATAATTTAGTCTCCTTGGCTTGCTATAACAAAATATAATTTGAGGAATTTGTGAACAACAAAAATTTATCTCCTCCACTTTTAGAGGTAAGGAAGCTCAAGATCAGGACACAGAGTCACTGTCCAAATGATGTCCACTTCAAATTTTCTGATAATGCCACCTCAGTGTTTGTTTACTTGGTCAAAAGGAGAAAGGAGCTTTATGACATCTCTCTTATGAAGGTCCTCATCATATTTTTTGTTTGTTTATTTTTGTTTGTTGAGACAGGGTTTCTTTGTAGCTTTGGAGCCTGTCCTGGAATTCGCACTGTAGACCAGGCTGGCCTCGAACTCACAGAGATCTGCCTGTCACTGCCTCCCAAGTGCTGGGATTAAAGGTGTGTGCCACCACCGCCTGGTGGGGCCTCATCATATTTATGAGGGATTCACACCCAAAACACCTAATCATTTTCTAAAGGCTCCAGTTCATGTACTCTCACACGTGTGTGTGTGTGTGTGTGTGTGTGTGTGTGTGTGTCTGTGTGTCTGTGTGTGTGTGTATGGGACATAAACATTTAGTTCACAGCAACCTTTATGCTTTAAGAATCACAGCACTCGGGAGGCAGAGGCACTCAGATCTCTGTGAGTTTGAGGCCAACCTGGTCTACAAGAGCTAATTCCAGGACAGGCTCCAAAGCTATGGAGAAACCGTCTTGAAACAATAATAATAAATTTAAAAAAGAGAATGCACTATTTTAAAATAAAAAATCTGCTCCCAATCTGGTGCTGGGGGTTGTATCCAGTAGTTCTTCCACTGAACTACATCCTTAGTCCAGTAATAAAAAAATCTTACATGGGCCATTTGTAGTATTTGCAATAGTGAGTGTTCAACCTGTCAGCTATTTCTCAGGATGATTTGAATCATTTAGATAGGATTGTACACTACTAAGTGTACAATCCTGATCTTTGTTTGGCATTAGGGATATAGCAGTAATGCAAGAAATCTCTCAAGAAGTGAGGAATAATGAGAAAATATGTAATATTGCAGTGGCTTAGTTACAGTTTCTATTGCTGTGAAGAAAGACCACGACCAAAAGCTACTTGGGGAAGAAAGGGTTTATTTAGTTAGCACTTCCATATCACAGAGGAATAGGATGGTAACTTGGAAGCAGGAGCTGATGCAGAGACCATGGAGGAGTGCTGCTCACTAGCTTGCTCTCCATGGCTTGCTAAGTTGGCTTTCTTAAGGCACCTAAGACCAGCCCAGGGGTGGCACTACTCACAATGGGCTGGGCCCTCCCATATCAATCACTAATTTGAACATGCCCAATAGGCTTGCCTACAGTCCTATATTAGAGAGGCATTTTCTCACTTGAGGTTTACTGCTCTCCTCTGACTCTAGCATGCGTTGAGTTAACATAAAACCAGCCACCCACATAAGGGAAAAATCTCAAACAATATTGCTTACCAGCTGTAGGGAATAACCTCTAGCAAAGAAGGCTGTCCCAGTGCTAACAGCTCTGACTGTACCAAAGAGAAAGTCAAAGAGAGAAGAGTTAGTCTTAATTTTAGGGCCCCCTCTTATAACCGAAAGTGAGAAAAGAAATCTTGATATTTGTATGTCCTCCAAAAACATTTGCCAAATATTTGTAGTTTTAGAAGTTTGTGGGTTTCCCGAAAGCATTTTCATACTTTTCAAGGATTACTCCCAAGTAGAAATGCCCAAAACGTTTGCAAATAATTGTGGTATTTCATTTGTATTTTAGTAAAGCTTGCCTTACGTTCAGAGTAAAACAGCCACACTGATCAGCCCTATAAACCAGGCAGTGGTGACACACCTTTAATCCCAGTAGCCACACTAGTTTTCCATAGAAACTGGGCAGTAGTGGTGTACACCTTTAATCCCAGCCCTAGAGAGAAATATAAAATGAGAGGAGACAGCTCTCACACACAGTCTCATTCTGAGTTTCCTGGAGGTAGGATTGCCATTTTGGACTGCTAGGATTAAAGGCATGCGCCACCACCAACCATTAGCAACTTAATCTTACAGTTCCCTGTTAATCATTAACAGGAGATTGTCAGGTAATACTGACAAGATGCTGGCACTTGATACATACAGTATGCAATCACCAGATTCCAGATCTTGTATGTGACAGCTGCGCAGACCTTTAACACAACAGCACATATTCTAATAAAACAGGGCTTGAAGTCACACATGGGAGAAATGCCTAGTAATGTGTGCCTGTCATCCAGCACTCTTGGCGAGACGAGAGGATTATGAGTTTCAGCGCAGCTGGGGCTATATAGTGAGACCCAATCTTAAAAGCATTCAAATTAAATCAAATCAAAATCAACACACACACAGTAACGCGTCTGTTTTCTCCATCAGGTTGTATTATTACGTGGAAATCCTAGACAAGAGTATTTAGGAAGAGGAAATAGAACTGTGAAGCTCATTTTCTATTCTGAGATAGCGATGGCTCGGAGTATTAGACTGCCACCAAGAAGCAAAATGAGGAGGCATTTAATAATCCCTTTGGATATCCAAAATGATTAGCTGATACTAGACTGGTGTCACTAGTCAAAATATCCTATCACTTGACAATGTAAGTTTTTCTGTGTGTTAAGTTAAATGCTAGGTAGGCCCTTGAAAGGCAAAAGTTATCACCCAAACATTGATTTCAATTTTTTTAGGGAAATAGCAAATGATTACAATGTGATTATAGGGAGCAGGAATTTATGATAGCCTTGCTAATCTAATCAGATTTCACAGAGAGAATCTATTTCTCTGGTTAGAATGTTTCTCAGTAAGAGGGACCATGGTGATATATGATTTTAATTCCAGAAATGGGGTTAGGGGCAAGTGGATCTCTGTGACTTTTGAGGCCGGTCTATATATAATGAGTTCCAGGACAGCCAGGGTCACATACAGAGACCCTGTTTCCAAAAACCAAAATAAATAAAAAAAAAAAAAACAAAAAACAAGGGCTAGAGAGATGGCCCAGTGGTTAAGAGCACCTGGCTGCTCTTCCAGAGGACCTGGGTTCAATTCCCAGCACCCATATGGCAGCTCATACCTGTCCAGTTCCAGAGCATCTGACACTTTCATTCCAACGCACATAAAATAAAGCTAAATAAAATTTAAATAAATAGAATGCTTCTTCGTAAATAAACTTGCAAAATACAGAATATTACAGAGGTAACTTCTGGTATATTGTATATATGCTTTACTTTTGTTCCATAAAGTGAATTTTTAAAAATTAAATTGAATTAGCTAGGTGATGAGGGTGCATGTTTTTAATTCCAACACTTGGGAGGCAGAAGCAGCTGGTTCCCTGAGATCGAGGCCAACCTCGGCTGAGGAATATTAGTTATGCTAAGTGGAAGCGAAGAGTCAACTATAGCTTTTTTTTCTTTTAAATCTAGTACTAACCTCATGAACTCCCATCATAATATTGTCAGGTGGTTGGTAGTTTTCTTCATAGCACTCCCTCACTTCAATTATATATTGAAGACTAAATTTGAGGCCAGAAAGTGTTTATCTAGGAGGACTTTATTCTAATAATACAGACTACTCTTGGGTTTCAAATGCTTAAGAATGACAGAATTTCTTGCAAAGGCCGTCTCTACTCTCACATCTACCTATATTTTCTTTACCCAAGCAACTACAGACTTCTTTCTACAGTAATTTCATGTTTCTTGTGCAAAATTTCCAACTGAAAGACTTAGATTTTTAGGGTATTCTGTGGATGAAAAAAAAAAAAAAAACCCATCTCTTACCTTAAAGGGAATAAGAGCTTATTGTGGAGCCATATTTGAATGCCCATGACCCAGGGAATAGAGATTTGGGTTCTTGATTTGGTTCTTGAGTTAGTTGACTAGGAGTCAGCTCAGTTGAAAGGTTCCAATAGATTTTTATCTATTAGTCACAGAATGTTAGATCCAACGAAAACATTGGAAAGCAGGGGCTATTCACTGGGCTAGGCCCAGAACAGGTAATTAGCCAGCCTCTGGACCTGTATGTAACATTCCAATCTCCACATTACTGCAGCGCTAATCAGTCTTTGCAGAAACAGCCTCCTTCCTGAAATTGCTTCACAACTCTTTCTTCAGGCACACTTAAATTTCCTGAAAGGTTTTTCCCAAAGTTTAGGTTAAAAATATTCTATTTCTAAGCATTCTGGTTTCTTTTGTAACGAAACTGGTAGACTGAAAAATTGACATTTTAGATATATGAACATTGTTCATGCTAAAACTTCTTTTACCTCCTTTTGGAAGTCCACCTTGTAGCTGAGGTGAAGAGGACCCTGTAGGAACTACTTCCCAGTTACTTTTTAGTAACTGAGTCAAGTTGAACTGAGTGAGAGAAAGTTCCCACGAGGGGGCGCGATGTTAGGAGGTTAACAAAGAGACCTAGGCAAACTCCCTGCTTCCAGAACTCAGTGGGACTCCAGCCCGATGCCAGCTTGTCTGAAGTGGGCCTGGCACAATCAGTTTCAAGTTGGCTGGGTTTGACTTTGGGGTCCCTCCATGGTCTGAAAGTGGAGAAGCGAATTCAACATCTTTTCCTTAAGCAGAAATGTCCGTAGGAGAGGACACACTTTCTATTGGAGGGACTCCTAGCGAAAGTTAAGAACTTCAAGGCGCCCTTTGTACGGAACACTAAGTTCTCGGCTTTGTGCTGGCTGTGCAGATGAAAGTGTGTCGGGTATGACGCACGCTTAATACACGAATATTCAGCGCAGAAATCGAGGAGGGTTTGCCCATAAAAAAAATGGCGCGGACGCGTCAAGCCGGTATAATCACATGCTCGAAAGCCGGGCTGTGGGCACGTACGACTTCAGACGAAGAGCGGATGTTATTACTATTCACTTCCGGGTGAGCCCTATCCGGCGCCATCTTGTCTTGTTCATGAAGAAGTGGAAGCATCGAAAGGGTTGGAGAGAATTACAGGAACGGTGGCGACAGCGGTGTTCCGGAATCGGAGCGGGTAAGCGTTGAACACTTTACACGGAGGCTCTCGCCGGACCATTAAGAGCCTCCCGGTTGCTGCGGCGAAGGTAGCGAGACTTAAGCAGGCTGCGTACGCTGCTTGGCGCGACGGCCGGAACCTCATTCCGAGAAGCCCCGGTGCCCGCCTGAGCTCGCCAATGAGAGCGCCGCTCTCGCCGAAGAAATGAGTGTTTTTGGTGAAGAGAGTGTTCACGATCGCTTCTTGGAACTGAGAGTTTTCTCCGAGAAGGCAGGGGACTAATTGTTGGGCTCCTGACCGGCCGTTAAGCACTGCGCGTGCGCAGTGCAAACACTTGCGGGGCCAGCAGCGCAGAGGGGCGGAGGAGGCGGGGGCCGGGACCTGGAACTTCTACCCAGCGACTCGGACTACGCAGGCCCGGGGAAGGCGGCTGCGTCTTGTTAAAGTATCATTTTGTTGCCTAGTTTGCTTTTTGTGTTTTTACCCAGTGATGAATATTTTGTGTTAAGCATCACAAAGGAGGCTAACAGTATCCCGTGTTTCAGTTGTTTCATTCTTTTGTGGATCATGCTATCTAAGAAAATTGGGCCCTTGAGCAAATTTTGACTGTGCTTGATTAAATTAGCAGTCTAAATCTTTAATACTTCACTAATCTTTTCTCCTCTTGACCCTAAATAAAACAAAAATAATACTGAGATTTCTTGAGTAAAGCAAGGCAAAACTAAACCAGATTTTATTTGTGGGTTGTTTTTTTTTTTTTGCACCAAGAGAGGATGTAGTAAATGAGTTCTAGGATGTGTGTGTGTGTGTTTATGTATGTATATATCTCCATATATCTATATATCCTTTTTTTTTTTTTTCTTTTCTGGAACTCACTCTGTAGACCAGGCCGGCCCCGAACTCAGAGATCAATCTGTCTCTGCCTCTCTAGTGCTGGGATTAAAGGCGTGCGCCACCACCGCCTGCTAGGATATTCTTAAGAGGCATTATTTAAAACACATGTAAACTTTATATTTTAGGAAATTTCCTTTGCATTTTATGGTCCTGGCTGGCTTGGAACTCAGAGATCAACTTGTCTTTGCTTTGGAATGCTGGGATTAAAGGCATTTAGCGCCACACCAAGCCTTAGAATTAACTGTAGGAAAATTGAACAGATAGTTTATAACCGCCCCCAGCTGTTATATTTTCCTCAGCAACATATGCTTGCATGAAACTTTTGTTAGAATTTGGAACAGTGCTGCTGCGTTATTAACTGATGGTTTACTCCTGCATTCTTGGTTTTAAAACAATCTCTTTTAAAACATTAAAAGCAAAAAGGGTTTTGGTTTTGTTTGTTTGTGTGTGGAGAGGGTATCTGTGGAGGCCTGAAGAATGTCAGATCCCCTGGCATTGGAGTTACAGATGGCTGTCATGTGGGTGCTGGGATTGAACCTAGGTTCTCTGCAAGAGTAGCCAGTGCTCTTAACTGCTAAGGCATTTTTCTAGGCACTATATGTTTTTTAAAAGAAAAATTACTATTTTATGTCTGGGTGTTGTACTATATTTTGTTACTTAAATTTTACTTTTGACCATTGCTGAGTCTTTCCGATGCCTACTGTTCCCCTCCAGTTCTTATTTGATTCTTTCCTTTGTTGCTCGTCACTAAGGCTGGTCTGGGATGCTCAGCAATCCTCCTGCCTCAGCTTCTTGAATATTGAGATTGCAGACATGTGCTACCACAGAGCTTTGTTTTTTTGTTTCAGTTGTGGCAAGGACAGGGTCTTATAGCCTCCAACTCAAAATCTTCTAGCCTTTGCTTCTTTACCTCCTTAGTGATAAGATTACAAGATTGCCAGCTATAAACGGCTTTAGAAGATCACATTTTAATTAAATTTTAATTATTGTCACACAGTCTTTAAGTGACTTTTGTAAATATTAGTGATCACCATTTGAACAAGTCATTTTTAGAAACTCAAAACAGTTGAAGGTTTTTTTTTTAAGATTATTTTTATATGTGTCTGCACTAGTGCACAAATGCCATACATGCGTGTATCTGTTTGTGCCTGTGTATGTGTGTGCATATTAGTGTGAGTGTCTGTGGAGGTCAGAAGATGGTGGGTCCCCTGGAATTTCAGGAAGTATAAGTTGTTTCATGTGTGCTGGGATTGAACTTGGGTCCTCTGTAAGAGTAACCAGCACTTCTTTAACCATTGAGCCATTTCTTCAGCTCTGGATTTTGTTTTGTTTTTCACTTGCAGTTCTAATAGTAATTTAAAGAAAGACTAAATGCTGATCGTTCCGGTTGTTAGTATTTAGGGCGGGGGGGGGGTCACTGTAGCAGATTACTAGGCGACTTAAAAATAGCTGAAATATTCTCTTTCATGGTTCTAAAGGGAAAAAGAATGAAAGCAAAGTTTGCAAGGTGTCTTCCTTGCTTCTGAGTTTTGATTTGTCTTTCTGTTCCATAGCTTGCAAACTTGTCCAGTCTTTGGCATCGTAGGCACAGGACCTTTCTCCGTGTGGATGCTTATGTCTTAAGGATTTGATTAGTTCTTACCCTAATCAAATGTGACCTCATCCTAAATTGACTACTGTATCTGCCCAGACCGGGTTTCCAAATAAGGAAAGATATCACAAAATAGGACTTGAGCCTGTCTTTAGGAATACTCTAGGTTGGTCCATAATTGGTGTTAGTGTTTTCCAGCAGTGTGATACTTTTGATGATCAGATGCAATCCTTGGTTATTAGCTTTTCTCTTCTTCCCAAATTAAAGTGTTTTTTTTTTTTAAAGACATCACAATTGACTTGTCCCTGTGAAGGGAAATATTGTCAACAAAGTCTTGTTGCATGAATCATCAGTAATCAAACTTTGCCAAACTTGAAAAGTTGATAATCTATGACAATAATTCTAAAAGGAGACTGAATAAGTTGATTCGATCTTTTAAAAGAATAGTTGCATTTATTTAATTTATTTTGTGTGATTATGTGTGTATGTGTGGACACATGTACCATGACATTTTGTGGAGATCAGAGGGCTGCTTGCAGGAATTGGTTCTCCTCTAGCACCATGTGGGTTTCAGGGATTAAATTCAGGCAGGTTGCCAGGCTGGGTGGGAAGTGCCTGTACCTACTGAACCATCTCATGGCTCTCAGAATTTTTTACCCCTAGGGGGATATAAGGGTATTGGGGCTGATTATATAGGCCTTACATATGTTTCACTACTTAATGGCAGTCCCTAGGCAATAGAAATCAAACTGTGATATTAAAGAAATAAATAGTAATACTAAAATGTACTTTTCATAGTTAAAGTTATGTATTTAGTCGCTAACATAAATTAATGAGTAAAATACCTAACCGTTTAGTATAGACAAAATGGACACATGGCCTGACTGACCTTGAACTCAGAGATTTGGCCTCTTAGTGCTGGCTCCCATTCCTGGCACCATAATTTTGTGCTTTGACTCTTGTATGTAAGGAGTCATAGTATTCTGCTTTAGAGTTTTGTATTTGTCCTTTAGGATAAAGATTTTATGGTGAACATGAAGAAATAGAGACTAGGGCTTCGAATTTTTGTTATCAAATCAGTCTTGCTCTTTTGTTGAGCAATTGGTAAACCTCTTTAGTAAAGTCTTGTGCTGTCTTAAAACATACAAAAGTGTGTATTCCATGCTTGATTGGTTCATTCTGTTTTTCTAATCAAGTTTTTGCCTAAATTTTGTTCGTTTGCTTATTTTTCTCTAGACTCCATTGGTTTCTTGAGGCAGAGATTCCTTGTGTAACTCTGACTGTTTTGGAACTAGCTCTGTAGACCAGTCTGGCCTCCAGCTCACACTGATCAACTTGTCTCTGCCTCCCAAGTGTGGGGATTAAAAGTGCTACTACCTCCTGGCTTTCTGTAGACATTTGAGGGAAATCAAAGTTAAGTTTTTATGACCATCAAGTTATCTCCTTAGAATTAGATTTCTAAATTTATTCTATAGCCTCTAAGAAAATGAACAAAGGCTTTGTGGTTTATCTTCTGTCTAGGTGACTTCTGTGAAATTTTTTTACTTTATATTTTTTTACTATATAAATAAGCCTTTATGGATTGTGCTTCTCACTTTACCTTGATTCCTTTCGTCTTAAAGTTTGTGTATTTCTAAAATTATACATTTATACACACAATAAAATAGTCCAAAGAATACAAAAAGTATGAAGTAGAAGTTCCCTGATAACTTTTTCCTTGCTCCCTTGAACTTCAAGGGATTTTGTAGTGTAGGACTCATATTCATGCTATGCTATGAGGGAACAGGAAGCTTCAGGTGGCGGTTTTCATGCTGTAGTTGTCTTTTCTCGAGTTTGTCTATCAGCGCACGTCAGTGTAGAGAGCTCTACTCACTTTAATTTATTTACCTTTAGTTAAATTTCACTGAAAGTGCATGTTTACCATTAGAAAATTTGCCAAGATTTTTAAAATAGTTTTCTTGTGAATATATTCATCCATGGTTGCGGCCCTGAAAGGGATTTGCTAGACCAGAAGGTTATGTTTATAATTTTACTAAGAGACTGTAATGCTCTATTTTCCAAAAAGACCCAGACCCAGGTAGTTAGTTGGTGGGCAGCCTTTACCTCATTCAATAGTCATTTCAAACTACGTCAGGATTCTTTTGGTTTTGTTAAAACATTTTAATCGGCTGGAATAATGGCTTGGAGGTCAAGAGCACTGGCGTTTCTTCCAGAATGCACATTTTAGTGACTCCTGATACTTGGACTTTTCTTGTCATCTTTGCTCCTCTACCCCATATTTTACATTGATTTTTCTCAATCTAAATTGTCAAACACCATTCCTGAATAGTAGCTCTTGAGAAAAGCTTTGGAAGACTCTGTGTGTGTGTGTGTGTGTGTGTGTGTGTGTGTGTGTGTGTGTGTGTGTGTGTGTGCATGTGCATGTGTGCATGCACATAGATACCTGGGATCCAACTCAGGAGATCAGGCCTGGCAATATATCTCCTTACTCACAGAGCTGTCTTGGTGGCCTCTGTTACTGGTTCTTTTTCTAAAGATTTATTTTTATTTATTTATTTTTAGATGTTTTTATTTTATATGTATGAGTGTTTTTCGTGCACGTTCTTATGTGTGCCACCTGTGTGCCTGGTGCCCCTAGATGTCAGAAGGCTCTAGATCCTCTGGAGTTGGAATTAGGAATGATTGTGAACCACTGTGTGCTGGGAACAAGTGCTCCTAGCTGCTGAGCCATCTCTGCAGCCCCTAAAGATTTTGAAATTATGTGTTAGGTATGTGTCTGTGGGTGTGTGTAGCTGTCCTTTGAGGCCAGTGGTGTCAGAACTCTGGAGCTGGAATTAAAGGTGATTTATGAGCACACTCCATGTGGGTACTGGAACCAAACACGGCTTCTCTGCGAGATCAGTTTGCACCCCTAACTGCTGAACCATTTCTAGCCCTTGTTGCTCGTGTTTTTCATGGGTGGGTGTGGTAGAGTGCAGGGGCATGGTTTGAGGTGGGGTCTCATTGTGTGGCTCTGGTTGGCCTAGAGCTCACAAATACCATAATTTTTCAGCCTCCTGAATGCTGGGATTAAAGATGTGTTCTACCACCAAGCAGTGGTGGTGCATGCCTTTAATCCCAGAATCTGTGAAATAGAGGCAGGAGATCTCAGTGAGTTTGAGGCCAGCCTGGTCTGCAAGAGCTGGTTCCAGGACAGCCAGGGTTGTTAATACAGAGAAACTCTGTCTCGGAAAAACAAAACAAAAAAAGTGTTCCGTTATGCTCAATTTGTTATTGGTTCTTGAACAGAGCTAGTTATGGTGTTTGATAAAGTATTTTATATGTATATATATATATATATATATATATATGACTTGTAGGAATTATATGCCTTATGAGTTTTCAGGCTTGTTTACAGAAAAGTGAATGGCATAAGGATCTGCCATCCCCTTACTCATAACTTAGAGTACCCCGCCTTCTTTTCATGATGTTTAAATGTTAAGGGTCTTAGAAGCTGTCTTACATTCTGACTTTGTCTGATTACTGTTTCTAATACTGTTTTATGTCATTCTTGAATGCCTATAATTTTTGTGTGTGTGTGTGTGTGTGTGTGTGTGTGTGTGTGTGTGTGTGTGTTGGAAGCTCAGTTAATTAAACATCTGTTCGACGATTTAGTGCTGTAGGGAATATAATACTAGATATTGGAAATCATATCTTATGTGGGTGACACTGGAAGTCTTTATAATTTCATCAACTTACAAAGTTTTCTTAATCAGATGTTAGATTTGCTATTATGTGTTTATTGTTATTGCTGTAATACAAGAACAAGTTTTCATCTTCTACAGCTATTTGTTACCATTTTAAAGGTGTTTGGGGATTGAAGGAATCATTTCTTCGTAATTAAAATAATTGGATTTCTAGAGATTAAAACTGTACTTTTAACTAAACTCTGATACTAGCATTAACTTAAACTTTTCTGTTCTTGCTTTTCAACCTTAATCTAGTTATCTCTGGCAATATTTTGAATAGAATTATAGCTCTTTCATCATGTAAAAATATCATCATGCAATTTCTGTTGTATTAATTTTGAAAATGTAAAAAGTCCCAGCTTTAACTGTGCTTGCTTTGTTTAAGTAGAAACTTGAAGGATGTGGGATCAAGGAGGACAACCTTGGCAGCAATGGCCCTTGAACCAACAACAGTGGATGCAGTCATTTCAACACCAGCAGGATCCAAGTAAGGAAAATAAATGCTTCATTTGGAATCGGGTAGGGGTGGACATTTGGAAATGGGTGGGATATAGATGATAACATTCAGTTGGCTTATTGAATCCTTCATGGAAAGAGTTAGCCTTGCAGTTTAGTAGTGAATGCATTCCTGTTGTTGGCTGTCTTTTGCTCTTACTACTCTTTACTCTTTAGGTCTTTTGTGGGGCCTGCCACCCAGTTCCCAAATAAATCATGCACAGAGATTTATTATTACTTATAAATGCTTGGCCTTAGCTTCTCTTATTTCTGCCAGCTTAACTTCAATTAGTCTGACTACATTTTGCCTCTGGGCTTTTTCCTCTTCTTACTTCTCTATACCGTACTTCCACTCTTGCTCAGTGGCTGGCTGAGCCTGGCCCCTAGCGTCCTCCTCTCCTCATTCTCTTGCTCATCTTTTCCTTCCAGATTTCTCTCTATTTATTCTCTCTGCCTGCCAGCTCCACCTATCCTTTCTCCTGCCTCAGTATTGGTGGTTCAGCTCTTTATTAGACCATCAGTTGTTTTAGACAAAGAATCCCAGTTTCACAGAGTTAAATGCAGCACAAAAGCAGCACATCTTTACATTGTTAAACAAATGTTCCAGAGCATAAACAAATGTAACACCCTTTAAAGTGTTTTACGACACATATTCTTAAAAATGCTTTCTGGAAGTATAGAAAATTTTGTGACAGTTTTACATTTTTAAACTGATAGCATTTTAGCACTTAACTTAGTTATGGCTAATTTTGTTTCATCATGTGATTTTTTTTTTGTTTTGTTTTGTTTTAAATTTGACATTGCCCTGTCGTTAGGGAGATATTTTTTCTTTTTTTGAGAAGCCTTATAATGTAGCACAGACTGGACTACAATGTTCTATATAGCCCAGGCTAGCCTCAGACTCACAGTGCTCCTATTACAGCTTGTTTTTTTCTTTTAAATAGCTATGTAGCATTTTAATGTAGGATTTTATTCTATTATAAACCAATGATGATAGCAACAGCAAGACTTCTGGATTTTTTAAAATATTTTTTATGATTTATTTAACTTTTTTTTATTTTATGTGCATTGGTGTGAAGGTGTCAGATCCCCTGAAACTGGATCATCAGACACTTGTGAGCTGCCATGTGGGTGCTGGGAATTGAACCCGGGTCCTCTGGAAGAGCAGTCAGTGCTCTTAACCACGGAGCCATCTTTCCAGCCCCTGGATTTTTTTTTTTTTATTGTTTAAACCTTTCCAGGCTTAAAACAGTTCACATAATCTTGAGTGCATAACAGTTACTTGTCAAAGTATTTTCTTAGTACAAGTGCTAGATTTACTAGATCACAAGGTTGGGAAGTTTAACATGTATTTGTTTAACGTGCTTAGTTCTATTTCTGTTCTTCCATTTTCTGTTTCATTAAAATGTATGAGAACATTTATTGAAACCTGACTAAACGGCTTTGTTACTAGTAATGCTAGGTCTTAGAATTTTAGTGTAGATTGGAGAAGAAAGAACCTGAAAGAGTAGGAACCGTGGCTTGTGAAGTTATTGGAGAGGTGTTTCTGTTGACAGCAGTGAGTGTAAAAGAAGCTGTGAGAAGGAGCAGGGTAGAAAGTTACCCCGATTCATCATGTGTAGGCTCAAAGGCAGCCTAGAGAGAATGGCTTTTACCTGTTTCCCATTATGTGTTTCTGACTACCTTTATCCTGTTTTGTGTGTCTGAGTTGTTGTCTGTCTAGCTGGTGACTCCCCCAACTCTGCCCTTCTTCATCCTAGCATCCTTAGTTTGGTTGCCCCATCTATACTTCCTGCCTGGCTACCAGCCAATCAGCATTTTATTGAACCAATTTGAGTGACAAATCTTTCCACTGTACAAGAGGACTATTCTACAGCAGATGAAGAACAGAGATGAGAAAGAAAGGGAAAGAGGGAGTGAAGAAGAAAGAGAGAAGGAAGGAGCCAGGGAATGGTTCAGGAGTTAAAACTTGACATGCAAGCAAGAAAACTGGAACCCTGTTAAATGCTGGGTGTGTTGTGAGAGAGTGGTCTACTCTGTCTCAGAAAGCAGAGAGGGATCAATCACTAAGCAAACTGGCTATGGAGACTAGTATTATCAGGGAGCTCTGGGTTTGATTGAGAGGCCCTTCCTCAAAGAATAGTGTGGATAAGATAAAGGAAGAGATTACCATCGGACCTCCATACACATGTAGATATACATACATGTATACCACACACATATATATGAAAAGAAGAAAAATAATGGAATAATTGCGATGCTTGTTTTACATAGATGTGCTATTCTTTTAGCGCCTTCATTCTGAATGCTAAGTTCTGTTAATTTACTTTAGGCCAGATTGACTGGGCTGCTTTGGCTCAAGCTTGGATTGCACAAAGAGAAGCTTCAGGACAGCAAAGCATCGTAGAACAACCACCAGGAATGATGCCAAATGGACAGGATATGCCTGCGATGGAATCCGGTCCAAATAATCATGGGAATTTTCAAGGGGATTCAAACTTTAACAGAATGTGGCAACCAGGTTTGTTATTTATATTTTCAAATTTTAGGATGTTTTAAAATAAAATGAGGATTAGTAGTACATTGCTTTCCTTGTTTACTTCTGTGGCTTCTTGGAATTAATGGTCCTTAAAAAATAGACTTGTCAAAATTTAATTTTTACATTTTTGTGGTTAAATTATTTTGTACACAGTCTGCTGGCATTGTGGCACTCAGTTTGATTTTTTTCTTGGTTCTTCATTCCTAGGCTGACAGGGGCTGGGAACACTCTGGAAACTTCACTTGGCATCTAGGGAAAAGAGAGCACTCTTTGTCTCTCTGTTGCAACCTCTGGCCTTTTCAGAAGCAGCACTGGCAGAGTAAAACATGTCTAGCCTCTAATTAAAGAAAAGTTGTGCCACTGTGTGACAAACAAGCCTGTCGGCTATGCTCTGCTCCCATCGCCCACCCACCTTTCTCCTCTCCCCCCTTTTTCAGATAGTCATGATTTTCCATAAGTTCTTGGCTGTTTGGTTTTATTTTTTAAGCTTCACAGTATAATTTAGATTCCTTAATGCTAATTCAGTTTTCTATGATTGTGTTAATATTTTTAATAACCACGTCACACTATTTGTAGAGATTTCACATTTGAATATCCTGCTGAGAAAATCATAGCCTCCACTTGCTATTATTTATTAATTTTTAAAATGTATTTGTTTAATTACTATGTGTGTTGGTGTTTTACCTGCAAGTATGTCTGTATGATGATACTAGATCCCCTGGGAGTAGAGTTACAGACAGTTGTGAGCTGCCGTGCGGGTGCTGGGAATTGAACCCAGGTCCTCTGGAAGAACAGCCAATGCTCTTAACCACTGAACCATCACTTCAGCCCTTCACTAATTATTTCTGATATTAGCTGGTGAGAAGAGAAAACATAGGATATATTTTCAAAATTATTTTTAAAAGAGAAACAAATATTCTCACTTTTGATACTATGAGATGGTTGATTTTTGTCTTCTAAAAGGCTAAATTTTCCCAATTTTTAAAATGTTTTAGTTCTCAAGTTAAAGTTTACTCATTCTGGCATCATTGATTGATTCTCCTTTCACTCCTGCTACATTTAGTTTGACCTTAATGTTTTGGTTGGTTTTTTTGTGTGTGTGTGACACTAGGAATTTACTAACCTCTGTGCCTCAGTTTCCCCTTCTGAAACAGATGATACCAGAATTTCTCCCTACCTCACAGGGTTGTTGTGAGGATAAATGATGTATTCATGAAAAAGAGTAATATTAACTTTGAAGTATTTTTATGTTGTTGCCATTGAACAGTAACTGAGCAGTTTATCCAAGAGGTACTTTGGAATTTGTTAAATTTGTTAAAAAATACTTTTTGGAGCTGAGTGTGGACTCACATGCCTCTAGTTCCAGTAGTAGAAAGGCAGAGGCAGAAGGGGCTCATGTTTAATGCCTGTCTTGGCTATGTAAAAAGTTCCAGGTTAGCTTGGTCTATATAGCAGGATTCTTGTCTCAAATATCAAAACAAAATTTCTCAAATATCAAAACAAAATAGTAACGTTGGGCATTTTGTGAATTAGAATGGAGTTAACTTATTTGAATTACGTATGAGATACTGTTTCATTTGTTGCTTATTTTTAAGTTAATACAAGAGGAATTTGACAAAAATGTCATAAATTGCTTTTTAAAATCTGTCTTTTCTCTAGCTTTCTTGAGATCTTAAAAATTGTATTGATTTTGTTATAACCCCCTGTTGAATGTCTTTATGCCTAAATCCTGAATAGAATGGGGAATGCATCAGCAACCCCCACACCCCCCTCCAGATCAGCCATGGATGCCACCAACACCAGGCCCAATGGACATTGTTCCTCCTTCTGAAGACAGCAACAGTCAGGACAGTGGGGAATTTGCCCCTGACAACAGACATATGTTTAACCAGAACAATCACAACTTTGGTGGACCACCCGATAATTTTGCAGTGGGGCCGGTGAACCAGTTTGACTATCAGGTGAAAGATATTTTGTTACTTTACTATCATAGACATGCACGTAACTCATTCTTTGGAAATGTCTCGTCAAAAATTCCTAAGATGTGTGTCATTTTCAGGATTGTATGAATAAGCACATAAACAGTGTCAAAATTTATCAGCGTTTATTAAAATCATTAGATTTTTAGTTTGTTAGGAAAATGGTACAAGCAAGCGGAAAAATTAGGATAAAGTGAAAACTGTATAAGTGCAAATAGTTATATGATGTCTTGTCTTCCAGTTTCAATATGATATGTTTAAATGTTATAGTTGAGTACATTATATGTTACTAGATTATGAGTAAGACACAAAACACAGTGAATGTAGATTATTCCTAACTGCCATGCCTTCTGTGTAGAATTATTACTGTTTTTCTCGGTGTTTTTCTCCCCATTTATAGAACATATTAATGGAATTGTGTTCATGGCTTCCTCTGTGACATTCAGCTCATTTCTAGGGACGTAGAACTCTATGGAGAATAGTGTTATTGTATTGGGCTTTATTTTTTTAATCTGCTTTGCTAGGGTTTACCCTTAAAAATCTAAATGTCAACATGAGGTTGTGGTGGCTCACGGCTTTAATCCCAGCACTTGAGAGTCAGAGGCAGGTGATCTCATGTTAGTTCGAGGCCAGCCTGGTCCACAGAACTAGGTCTAGGACAGCCAGGGCTACACAAAGAAACCTTGTCTCGAAAAATAAACAAACAAAAATGTCATTGTGAAAAAACAAGTTTGTATGTACTACACTGTCAAAATATAAAAATTTTAGAAACTGCACATTTAAGCATTAATTGTAAGGTGAATTTGATAATATGTTCACCTTGAGACAGTAGTCCTCTCGTTAATGCATGATTAGATTCTTGTGAATTCACTCTTGGAATTCACACGTGACGGGCTTTTCTCCATTATGAAGGGATGTAGTGACAGGAGCCCCATTCTTACCCTAGTTGAGCTTGATGAAGCCCGTGTGAACAAGGCTGAGCCTGTTGGCAACTTTCCCCTAAAAGGCCTCTAGCAGAGCTTCGAAATAGTCATTTACTATAGTAGATAATTCCGTATCATTTTGGGGTTAGAAAAAACAAATCTTGCACCACTTTAGAAACAGCCTGAATTCACTAGCAGTGGGAAGTTGAAATTGACAGCAGCAACAACAACAACAGCAGAATTGTTATGTAGCTTTTGGTTAAATGAAATTGACTAAGTGTGGTGGTACCTCCTGTCACCCCAGCACCTACCTGTGAGACTCTTGATTGAGTTTCTGACCAGCCTTCGGCACATAGCAAGTTCAAAGCTAGTCAGGGCTATATAGCGAGAGCTTTCCTTTGATAGGGTGTATAAATGAATTTAAAATGAAAAGGTTCATATACATAAATAGAATTGTGTATGTGCCTTTCTGTAGTTCTTGAATAATCTATCAGCAGGGTTGTAGAAAGCTATTTATATTTGCATATGCAGAAAATCGTTATCGTTCCTGAGAAAAACAAGCTCAGGTTCTTGGGGCTACAGAAATCCTGTTGGATGTTAGGGCCATGGAATTCTTGGAATTGCTGCACACATGGATTTCTACTGTCCCATTTCATAACACGCGTGTGTCCCAGAGGGTGTATGTACAAAATTGAAGAAAATTAAAATGCAATACTCTTTCAGCATGGGGCTGCTTTTGGTCCACCACAAGGTGGATTTCATCCTCCTTATTGGCAACCAGGACCTCCAGGACCTCCAGCACCTGCACAGAATCGAAGAGAGCGGCCGCCATCATTCAGGGACCGGCAGCGTTCACCAATTGCTCTTCCTGTGAAGCAGGAGCCTCCACAAATTGGTAACTATTTAAATATGTTTTGTGAACCACATTAGCATGATAACTATCACTGTAAAAACCTTGTTTTGGTTTCCTAAGTTGTTCTAGTACCTCTTTAATGTGGTAGTAATAATGGTATTTAAAAGCCCTATCATAGTCATGAATCTGAAATAAAAAATGAGAGAGCTACCTATCTAAATGTAAAAAGTATTGCATATTTTTTCTTCAAATTATTTGCCTTAAACAGTAATTTGCAATTAAAAATGCAACCTTCAGAGTTGATAGTTTAGTGTTCTCTGCCTTGGGTCTCCTTCCAGTATTAGTTATGAGATACATTTCTGTCACATTGGTTTCCTTTAACTATTTACTTCCTATGAGTACTTTAACAACAACAAAATCAATTTTTAATTACCATTAAAGTTAGTAATGACAAGTTATATATTTAACCCACATTTTATCTCGAAAGTTTCAGATCATCTACCATTTAATGAGCCAGGAAATAGAACTTTTAACACCTTAGGAAGATTCTAACTTACTGCTTTTTTAATTTAACTAGATGAATTCTTAGTATGAAAATGAACTATATCTTTGTCTGACTCTTGTCTGTTGTCATATTTAAGCAAGCAGCTTAGTGTAAGAATTTGGGTCTGAATTAGCCTTCATCACTGGCTTTTTGACCCTGAGCAAACACTTGGCTTTCTCTCATTGAACTTTAGTCTCCTCACCTACAAAAGAGGTTGAATAATAGTAGTGATCTCTGGGCTTTTGTATGCTTTAAATGAGGTGACACTTAATAAGCTCTTGTGGCCTGGCAGAAAGCTTTAGAAGTGCTCCCTCCTGCTATTCAAAGGAATAGCTTTTAAAGCACAGCATTAAAGGAATTTTAGGCTCATTGCAATTATAGAAGTTCAAAACGTTATTCGATTATTAGAGTTTTACTTAACTGACTTACGAATTCTTTTTCCGTATATGAAACAGATGCAGTAAAACGCAGGACTCTTCCAGCCTGGATTCGTGAAGGCCTTGAGAAAATGGAACGTGAAAAGCAGAAGAAATTAGAGAAAGAAAGAATGGAACAGCAGCGTTCACAGTTGTCAAAAAAAGAAAAGAAAGCCACAGAAGATGCTGAAGGAGGAGATGGCCCTCGTTTACCTCAGAGAAGTAAATTTGTAAGTAGATCCTGACATGAAACTGATAATTGTGACTATGGGAAAAGTGGCCTGAGCCTTCAGAAAAATATTCATTTTCTTGAACATTCTTGGGGCAAGTATATTGAGGTTTGGGGTTTGTTGTTGATGTTATTTTGTGTTTGTTTCATTGAGATAGGATCTTTTTATTTGGCCCAGGGTGGCCTCAAACACTTCCATAGACTACTATTGAACTCACTACCCTTCAGTTTCCCAAGGGCAAGGATTATATGTGCGTGCCATTATGTCTAGTGGGGTTTGTATTTCACATGATGTTGTTGTGGGTAGGTGAAAGAAGAAAGGAAGGAGGCAATAAGTGTTTAAAAAGTTTATCCTGTAAGAATATCCCCTGTAATTCTGGTTAGTTTTTATGTTAGTGTACAGTTTTATATTTTCCTTATTATGGTGCAGCCAGCTCCCTAACAGTGGGTCATATAAAACAAAGCAGTGTTAAATAGCATAGAGAAATAAATGTACCTTTGAATAGCTTTTTAATGCATATGTTTTAATTGATGATTTAGGCAGATAGTTATTCATATATTTTTCCCCCCTTGAGACAGGGTTTCTCTGTGTAACAGCTCTAGCTGTCCTGGAACTTGCTTTGTAGACCAGGCTAGCCTTGAACTCACAGAGATCTGCCTGCCTCTGCCTCCTGAGTGCTGGGATTAAAGACGTGTGCCACCACTGTCTGACCTTAATACATACTTTAACTGAGCCTTTAGTAGTTTTCATTCTTTTTGACAGTTAAAGGGTTTTAAATCCTTTTAATATTTATTCATCGGTTATGTGGCATGAGTGGCTAACTAATTTTTCTGTTCTTTAGTGATTCCTGATATGACAGCCAAACCTGGAACCGTGTATATGTGAGGAAATGAGCTGTCATTTCAAGGCTGATTACTGCCTCGGGAATAAGAGCCAGATAACTACATTGTGCTCACATTTGTTTTGTTTATAAACATCATAAATCTGATTTTTTTTTCAAAACACCCACGCCAAAGCTTTTGTTCTGAATGTTATGAAAAAAGAAATGTTAGGAAGTGGGAAATAGCTCTGTGTTCTCGGTTGGTTGGTTGGTTTTAGTTTGATTATTGTCAGCTTTTGTTTAGAGCAGAGAGTCTCAATTTTCCTAATGCTGTGACCCTTTAATACAGTTCCTTATGTTATGCTGATCCCAGCCATAAAATTATTTTTGTTGTTACTTCATAATTGTAATTTTGCTACTGTTAAGAACAATAATGCTAAATATCTGTATTTTCCAATGGTCTTAGATGACACCTGCTTGACCACTGAAGGGGTTGCTATCCACAGATTCAGAACCAGTTTTAGAGTTCCTAAATATGTTGGGTTTGTGTTGCATAAGTTTTCTCGGGTCTTAGTATTCTATACATTAGATGATCATTTAGATGATCATCTGCCTTTTAACTTAGTACAGTACAGTATAGTTGCTAAGAGTGACCATATGGTCTATGGTTTCTTGGTACTAGAATCATACAAAGACAATTTCTCAATCTGAAATAGACCTGATTTCTTATCTGCCTGTCCATTGTGTAGTCAGAAAGATGTAATTTAGGGAGGGTGGGGCAGTGACTTAGTGGTTAAGAGCACTGGATGTTCTTCCAGGAAACCCAAGTTGGATTCTGAGTATCCACTTGGCTACCCAATCATCTGTAACTCCAACCCCAGGAGATGCATTGCCTTCTCCTGACCTATATAGGCACATAAGGCACAAGACAGACCACCCATACACATAGTATAAAAATAAATGTTTTTTTTTTTTTAAAAAAGACTTGTAATTTAAAAAAAGAGAGAGAAATCAGTTTCAGACATAGCAAGCTGAGTTTTTTTTTTGTCTGGCCAGAGATTTATTATTATTAAATCATGTTAAGTAAATAAAAAAATTAGTTATATAGTACTGTAAAAATGAAACTGGTTCATTTATCCAAAGTTCTACCAGCCATTTGTTTCAGGAAGACATTCACTGAATCAGTCATCTCTGCATATGATGCAGTCCTTATTATTTACAAAATAGGTCAAAGTTCATAATGGAGAAACCAATTGAAGATGAAAAGTAACTGCTTTTCATAGACCTTTTTATAGTCAGGCATGGTGGCACACACTTTTAATTAATCCCAGCACTCAGGAGGCAGAGGCAGGCAGATTTCTGTGTGTTCAAGGCCAGCCTGGTCTATAGCCAGGGATATGCAGAGAAATTCTGTCTCGAAAAAGTAACAACAAAGGCCAGACTTTTTATAATCTTAATCCCTAGGTCACACTTTCAATCACTAATACTATGCTCTCAGTATTTTCAGGGATGAGGCTGGATCATGAGTCTGAAGTTGGTTTCTCAAGGGGAAAAAATGTTGGAAAAGAACAGCAATTAATGTAATTTAAAGAACTTGAAGGTTAACGTCAGCAATAGGCTGCATTTTTAGCTCTTTAAAGCTATCACAACACCAGAAAAGAATAAAAACAGTGATTTAGGAAGCAGCTGCTCTCAGTTTGCTTGCTCAGCTTTATAGTATAATGATAAAGCTGTGTTCTCCTGCTGCTTTCATAGGATAGTGATGAAGAAGATGAAGATGCTGAAAACACTGAGGCTGTGAGCAGTGGGAAAGTCACCAGAAGTCCATCTCCAGCTCCTCCAGAAGAGCACAGTGAGCCGGAGATGACCGAAGAAGAGAAGGAGTATCAGATGGTAAGTGCTGCTTCCTACCGTGTGCAGTTGTTTGTTTACAATAAACGGTTGAGTGGCTATTTAAACTGAGAAGTCTGAAGCAGTTGCGAAGTGCTTGTTGAGGTCTGGATGTGCTAGGTAAAGCTTGTGTAAAGAGTGCTAATATTACTCCCCAGTACCCTCTAAAAATACAAAACCACAGGCTATATTATTATTAAATTATTATTAAATTATTAAAGTAGTTATTAACTGTCTTTTCTTAATAACAATTTTTTGAAATTCGCATTGTTTCCTCCCTTTCTTTCTCCAGTCCCTCCCAAGTATACATCATTTGCTCTGACATTTTTTTCTTAATTGTCCTCTCTCTCTCTTTCACATACACACACACACACACACACACACACACACACACACACACTCCTAAGTGTGTAATAAAACTGCTTAGTCCTAATACTGTTACCTGTATGAATGTGATCTCAGGGCTGACCACTTGGTATTGGGTAACTAAATTGAACAAGACTCAGAGGACCTGCACTGGTTCTGACCTGAAAGCCTCCTCTCTGAGGACTAGCTTTCATGGTGCCAAAAGACCGTGCAAGCTTCCAAGGGAGGGAAGCAGCCAATGTTCTACCCAGCTTTGACACTTGTGCATGAAAGCCGTGACATGACAAAATAATCCTAATGATGTGGTGGTGGCATAGATACCTTGATGGCATCCAGCCTATTGTACTTAGGGCCCACTCAGCGAGAGAAACATGCCTGGTGCTGAGAACCTAGTGGAATACCTGGAGCTAGTCTTGTCATGGATCTTGGGTGAGAACCTACAACCGCTACTTTACTAAACCAGCATAACCCCTAACAGCATTGTGTGTACTTATCCTTATGCCTATAGGTGAGTATAGTTCTCACCCATAGTCAAAGAAACTCTTTGCAACAGATAGAGACCAAAACTTAACAATAATAGAACAAGAGTTTGTATGATGGTGAGTTACAGCTGTTAGATCTACAATACAGTTCCTGCACCTGTGGCTCAGAAATCGTGGGGCAGAGGACAGAATGGTTTTAAGAGCCAGAGGAGCCGAAAGTTTGCTGTGAGATTGTATCTCCTAGAA
Source organism: Myodes glareolus (assembly GCF_982192425.1). Classification (NCBI taxonomy): domain Eukaryota; kingdom Metazoa; phylum Chordata; class Mammalia; order Rodentia; family Cricetidae; genus Myodes; species Myodes glareolus. Next base: position 51,089,296 of record NC_142041.1, on the reverse strand, counting down.
ATGTCAAAGTGGCTTTACCCATGAAATCTTGTCAACATGGCTACCTAAACAAGACCTGAACAAGGCTAACACCAATAGACATGGTAACATGGAAATGGGAAAGCTCAAAGGACCTCACCCTTAGACAGAGAACTACATGCAGCTAAGAAATGCTGAGAGCAGGAGAAATGATTTTCCTTAGGGAAGAGCCCCCTAATTGGGTATCCAATATAAAGTCTATTTCAAGTCTATATTAATAACAGCAGTGTAATTAAATAGCACTTAACTGGGCTAGCAAGTTGGCTCAGTGGATCAAAACACAATCATATAAGTCCTTAGTAAGTACTCATGGTGGAAGGAGAGAAGTGGTTTCAAAATTTGTCTTCTGACCTCTGCACATGTGCCTAGCATATACACACAATAACAAATAATTTATAAAAATGGTTTAGTATATATGAGGCTTGAGAACATTTATCGATTCATTTTTTAACAGTTTTCTTTTTTAATGGAAATGTTGAGAATGATTAAAAGAATACATGGTCTAGGAAGCAGTAGGGAATTGTCTTAGTTACTTTTCTATTGCTTTGATAAGACACCATGACCAAGGCAACAAAAAGAGAGTTTATTGGGGACTTACAGTTTCAGAGGATTAGTATCCATTATGGTGGGGAGCATGGTGCCAGTCAGGCATGGTGCTTATATCTTGATCCATGAGCACACGAGTCAGAGAGAGAGAGAGAGAGAGAGAGAGAGCGAGCGAGAGCGAGCTGGGAATGGCATGGGGCTTTTGAAACCTCCCACCCATCCCACATGGATCCCACCTGTGACAGACACATCTCCTCCAGCAAGGCCATGCCTCCTAATATTTCCCAAACAGTCCCATTAACTGGGCACCAGGCATTCAAATATGTGAGTCTGTGGGGGCCATTCTCATTCAAACTCCCACAGGGATTGAGCAGAATTAAACATTTTGTGTGTGTGTGTGTGTGTGTGTGTGTGAGAGAGAGAGAGAGAGAGAGAGAGAGAGAATTCCTAAAGCCTTTCTTCTCTGTGAAGTGCATTATCACTTGATAAGATTGGAATTTGCCCATAATCTCTGGAACATGGCAATTCGCTCTGCTTCCATTTCTATAAATAAGTGATTGTGGGTCCAGAAAGTCTGAGGGATGGAGAGTCTGTACTGTGACTAGTTGTTGGTAGTCACCCCACAGCTACATTCCATGTCTTGCTCAAATACACTGCACTTTCTATTCTATACTATGTTGTGATGTTATTACAGTTTATTAGTATATTAGGACGGGGAAAAAGGACTCTTTTGTCTGGCAAAATAGAGTACCATTGTTCTTTGTGTTGGTTTTTCTTATTTCCCCCTACAGAATTTTAGTTTAACCTTGAAATGTGATTTAAGAATCTAGTTTTATATTCTTAGCAATATTGTTAAGTGAAAGACTACTCCTTTCAACTTAAAACTCCTATAGACATTTGTGTGTGTGTATGTGCAGGTGCCCATGCATGCACATGTGGAAGCCAGAGGCTTATGGTAGGTAGCTGTCTCTAATGCTCTCTGTCCTTATTTTTTCCTTCAAGACAGGGTTTCTCTGTGTTACAGCTCTAGCTGTCCTGGAACTAACTTTGTGGATCAAACTGACCTTGAATTCACAGAGATCTGCCTGCCTTTGCCTCCTAGTGCTGGGATTAAAGGCGTGCGCCACCACTGCCCTATCTTATTATTTAGTTAATTATCTTTGAGTCAAGTGTTCTCAGTTGGTTAGATTTCTTGGCCTCCGAGTCCCGAAGACCCCTGTTGTCTCTGCTTCTTAGAGCCAGTATTGCAGGCGCATGCTGCCATGCCTGGCTTTTTATGTGGATGCTGGGGTTCACACTCAAGCCCTGTGCTTCCACAGTACCTGCTCTACCCACTGTATAAATTTCCCTTTATACAAGCTTTGACTTCTTGTTTTTAGCAAAAGAATTCATGCTATCTACAGATAAGTTTATAGTTTTTAATTTATTATTATTATTATTATTATTTAGAAATAAAGTATTACTGTGTGGCCCATGCCATAGCTCCCAATCCTTTTGTTTCAGCTTTTGTCTTTACTGCTGAGATTACAGGTTTGCACCAGTACACCAAGCACAAGTGGGTAGTCATTCTTTGATACTTGTTAATTTGAAGTTCTTTTTTCAAGTTTTAATGTTTTTCAAGATAGTCTATTCTCAGTAATGATTGATCTGATCTTAAAATATCTTAATTTAAAAGGCTTTTCATTTTAATTATTTTGAAAATAATCAAATGTATTGAAATTAAATTGGAAGCCCTATATAAAATATTATTCTTTAGATGCTGCTGACAAAAATGCTTCTAACTGAAATTCTTCTGGATGTGACAGATGAAGAAATTTATTATGTAGCCAAAGATGCACACCGGAAAGCAACGAAAGGTACATTGTGGGTGCTCTTGGTTTTGTTTTTGTAGGGGAATTTTGATTTCATTAATTATTTTGGACTTTTTTGTTGTCCTCTGGATTTCCATCAACTACTTAAATATTCTCTCCTTGCATGTGTTAACTCTTTGGGAAAGATTCAGTTTGTAGCTATCACGTTGGAACTCTAGCAGTTTGTTTTATCTGACCTACCTAAACACAGATAGTATTCCTCCTGTAGTCCTCTAACACAGTATGGAAAATTCCTCAAGTTCAGTAGATTTCACTGGTTTTGTTTTTGTTTTTTTAAAATAGATACCATGGTATCAATATATGACTTTTTAAATGAATCTTGAATTACATCAAACCTTCAGAGTTTTCAGTTTATTAGTTAAAGTTCTTATAACACTAGTGGCAACCACCTTCCCATATGATTTTAATAACACCTGAAAAACATACAGAAAATATATTATGTGCCATAGGTCATAGAAAAAAATACAGATATACTTACCAACCTTTTCTTCATCATATGCCAATTTCAGCTCACATCAGAATTGTAATTTCAAAGCCAGACATGCTACTGGTTTAAAATGAATGTTATGTTTTTAATGTTTCTTCTCTCCCCAAAAAGCAGCGATAGTAGTAGATTTAACAATACCGTAGACTCTCATGACTATGAAATCGTGGCTATTTGTGTTAACATGTTGTTCCTGTTGTTGATGTGATACAAAGCTCCTGCAAAACAGCTGGCACAGTCCAGTGCACTGGCCTCCCTCACTGGCCTCGGTAAGTGTCTCTGTGTGCGTGTGAGAGGGCTAGAGGGAGACTCGCTGATCTTGTCTTTCTGCTTGTTCTGTTGGGAAATGCACTGTTCCTACTTAGTGGGCGAAACTTAAATGTCAGGCTTGCTTCAGCCTAGAAAAGCTTTATCCACTTTATTTGACTAAAGCATTCACAGGAGAATGATTATAAATGCAAGTTACTGTAGTTAGTTCATTTGAGTGAGTTGAGTGGAGGATTCCCTCATTAATTGCTCCAGTGTGTAATATATAATATGTAATTATATGTGTTATATATTACATACACATAGTTGGTACTTAATAGGTAGTGGTTTAACCTTGGTGGTGTCTAAATTGCCTTTCAGAATTACAGCATACATACTTAAGAGTTCGCCTAGAGAGTGATGGATTTAATGATTTACCTGAATTGTTTTGGAGCAACTCAAGTTTCAACTTAGGGGAAATGGGTTTATGTTACAGCAGTAGTGATGTGTTCATAATTTACTATTTGCATGATATTAAGATTAAAGCTTGAATTTGCCTTTTCCACATATTAACTTATGTAAGGAACAAGAGAAATAGGTAACATGAAATGTCCATGTAGTTCTGATACTACTTCTGGGTGGGGAGTAGTTCACATCATTTCTATAACAGTGAGAATTACGTATTCTGATTTAGTAGAGAAAATTTGCTTAGCATCCTACCTGAACCCAGGAAACTTTGAACAATAAAATAATTATGTTTACAAATATTTTCAGAATCATCCTCAACATTATTCCAGTAGTTGGATTGACTAAACTTTAGTAAGGCTTCATTATTGCTATGTTAAGTGTTTTGTTGGTTTGTGTGGACAATAAAAGAAAGCTATTATTATGATTCCTTGGTGGTGAGAAATATGTGAAATCGTCCAAAGAATAAGATATACTATCACCATTGTCTGAGGATTCTGAGAATTTAATCTTTGAATTTATGCCTCTCCCTACCCGGAATAAGCATATTTTTCCAGGAAAAGGCAATGAAAAAGTAAAATTTCTTCTCGGAGCTTTAGAAGTTTTTAGTGGATAATGTGATGTTTTCATATGCTAGAATGAGTTTTATGCACACAGGTGGCCTGGGTGGTTATGGCTCAGGAGACAGTGAGGATGAGAGGAGCGACAGAGGCTCTGAGTCATCTGATACTGACGATGAAGAGTTACGACACCGAATCCGGCAAAAACAGGAAGCTTTTTGGAGAAAAGAAAAAGAACAACAGCTATTACAAGATAAACAGATGGAAGGTAATCCTAGATTTGTGTAGCTTTTGTATAGTTTCATATGTGCTTTTTTTGCGTGGATTATGCATATTAGTGATTTGAGTCAGCAGTAGTGCATGAGTGTCTCATTAAGGATAGAAATAAAAGCACTTCCCCTTGGAATCATGTAAACAAGAGCAAGTTCCGATTTGAATTCTCTGCTTCATGTTCACTGTGTGTTCTGTCTCTGTTGTGTGAGTCCAGATCTGCCTGTCTCTGTACCTGTGTCTATCCTTGTGAGACTGATTATCTGTGTCTTTCTCTAGCAAAAGACTTTGCTCTGTAGAAAATATCCACTGGGAAAAGAGTGGGATACAGAAATCTTTAACAGCATTTTACAAGGGACCAAGTCATTGGTTCCAACTGATCCCAATGAACCCAGAAAACAATCATCTCCTCCTCCTCTGGCCCCCCAGCTGAAGACCAAACCTAGGGCCTTGCACTTGCTAGGCAAGGGCTGTACCACTGAGCTAAATCCCCAACCCCACAGACACCACTTTTTATCAGCCTTTGTGATCAATTTTAGGAAGTTGCTTTCAACTCTGCGTTTGCAGTTTTCAGCAAATGATACACATGCATAGTCTGGGTCAGGGGAATAGTTAAAGAGTAGTCATTTAAGATTACAGCTCTGCATTAGCTTAGGTTGTGAAAGTTCATTGCATGGGCAATCCAAGGCAAGTAAAGTTGATTGTTCTATTTTCCTTTTAAAAGCAGGTTAGCCAAACAGTCTGAGTCTGAGTATACAGCAGGGTAACAGTCTTATGTCTTAAATGACCTTAGGGTGTGTTATTAACTTTGGCTATGAGGTTCAGCAAAAGCTCCAGTCTCTTAGAATGTAAGAGATAGCTTTATAATATTGTAGCACCATAGTTTTAGTTTTAGACCAAGTAGAGATATTGTAGGATAGAACTGGAGGCTTCATTTTAAGTGGTATGATAACAGCTGAGATTAAGATCACATTGTATTTTTTATTTTGTTTCAGTTTGTTGTAAGAACAATTCATCCCTATGATCATAAACCAGACTCTTTAGATATCTTTATTTTGTGTTAAAATTATTGCAATGAAAACAGACTTTTGTAATGATTTAATGTATTTATAAAACTACTGAGAAAATATCTATTTAGGGAAAAGAAATTAGAAATACTTTATTAAAAATCTCATACATAAGTACAGTTTTTAAGTATGTGAAAATACTAGGAATAATGAAAGCGTGTTAGGGTTTAATTTTTGAAAAGTATTATTTGGACAGCTCTTAGGAAATGACTAAGCTTTGTTAATAATTTTCCAAGGAATCACTGCTTGTCTGTCTGTCTCTCTCTCTCTCTCTGTCTGTCTGTCTGTCTCTCTTTTCTTTGATGTTGGGTTTTTGGTTTTTTGTTTGTTTGTTTCGTTTCAATTTTTGTTGTTGTTCTTGGTCTTTTGAGACAGGAACCCCATGTTCCTCACTATTCTAGAGCTCACTGTATAGAACAGGCCGACCTCTCATGGAGATCCTCCTGCCTGTGCCTCCCAAGTACTGGGATTAAAGCTATGCACCACTGTACCCTACTGCTTATCTCTTACTTACTAGTACTGGACAAAGAAGAAACCTCTGCATTTTGATACTCTTACTGTACTGTCTAGAATAGTACCTAGCTAACTACATGTGGCTTTTGAGAACTTGAAATGTAGCTAGCCTTTAGCTGAAGTATTGATGTAGGTGATAGTGCTAGACTTCAAAGATTTTCTTTTTGATTTAGTGTTTGAAATATTAATACTTTTGACATGTTAGGTCTATGAAATGTGGAACTTAATTCTACTTTATTTTTATCATTTTAATGTAGCCGTGAGAAAGTTTTTAATTATTTAGGTGGTCTGTACCCTAATTGTATTAAAAATGAAACTATTATTATAATTTGTTAATATGGTAGTTTTTCATTTCTTACTTAGCTTTTCTGTGTCTTTTTGTCTTTTTTCTGTTTCAGAAGAAAAGCAGCAAACAGAAAGGGTTACAAAAGAGATGAATGAATTTATTCACAGAGAGTCAAATAGTTTATCACTGCTAGAAGCAAGTGAAGCAGACGGTGATGTGGTTAATGAAAAGAAAAGAACTCCAAATGAAGCTCCGTCAGCGTTAGAGCCCAAAAGAGAGCATAAAGGGAAAGAGAAAGAACGGAGGAGTAGGTCAGGGAGCAGTAGTAGCGGCAGCTCCAGTAGCAATAGCAGGACCAGCAGCAGTAGCAGCTCCGTCTCCAGTTCTTCCTACAGCTCCAGCTCAGGCAGCAGCTGCACGTCCTCCCGCTCCTCTTCTCCTAAAAGGAAAAAGAGACACAGTAGGAGCAGGTCTCCCGCCGTGAAAGCCAGGCGGAGCAGGAGCAGGAGCAGGAGCAGGAGCAGGAGCTACTCGCGCAGAGTTAAGATAGACAGCAGCAGGGCTAGAGTGAAGCTGCGGGACAGGAGGAGATCTAATAGGAGTAGCATTGAAAGAGAAAGACGAAGAAACCGGAGTCCTTCCCGAGACAGACGTAGAAGCAGAAGTCGCTCAAGGGATAGACGAGCCAATCGTTCCAGTCGCAGTAGGAGTCGAGATAGGCGTAAAATTGAGGATCCACGTGGAAATCTTAGTGGGAGCAGTCATAAGCATAAAGGTGAGGCTAAAGAACAAGACAGGAAAAAGGAGAGGAGTCGAAGTGTAGATAAAGACAGGAGAAAAAAAGACAAAGAAAGGGACCGTGAACAGGATAAACGAAAAGAGAAACAGAAAAGGGAAGAAAAAGATTTTAAATTCAGTAGTCAGGATGATCGGCTAAAAAGGAAGCGAGAAAGTGAGAGAATCTTCTGTAGGAGTGGTTCTATATCTGTTAAAGTCATAAGACATGACTCCAGACAGGACAGTAAGAAAAGTGCTACCAAAGACAGTAAAAAGCATTCAGGTTCTGATTCTAGTGGAAGGAGCAGTTCTGAATCCCCTGGAAGTAGCAAAGAAAAGAAGGCTAAGAAGCCTAAACATAGTCGATCGCGCTCCATGGAGAAATCTCAAAGGTCTGGTAAGAAGGCAAGCCGCAAACACAAGTCTAAGTCCCGATCAAGGTAGTATACTTTTTAAAGTATTTTGTCTGCTTTTTTTTTTCTTTTAAAGTTTTTTGAATTTATTCAAAGTTGAAAGTGTCCTTTCTCTCTCTCTCTTTTATAAACTCAGTTTGGTATTTGTTAAATATTTTTAAATAATGTTAGAAATCCTATATAACAGTATTTATTTATATTGCAGATTTTAAGTATAAATACATTTTTATTTTTAAATTTTGTCTTTTCCCATTTTTTTTTTTTTTCAGATCAACAACGCCTCCCCGTCGTAAACGCTGAGGAATGATGTGGCAAGAGCCATGACGCTGTTTTAAAAATTCCATGAGTTTTAAGGGCTTGTCTCATTATAGAGGCACATTGTGGCTGTGTAGGTGAAACCAGATTTTTTTTTTAATTGTGTAAATAGGTGTCTTTTTCCAAATGCTGCTCCAAGTTAATAGGATTTCTTTGTATTACATTTTTTTCAAGAAATAGTACATAATAAGACTATAAATATGCCATTCTCTTTCAGCTGTATTGTTCTTAAAATTATTCTTGAATGTACTGTGATGTCAATAAAGCTCTTCAGTTCATTTTTGTTAAACTCTTGCACATTAATTTTATGATTTTAACCTAAGGAACGTACTTTTATAAAAAGGCAGCTGAAGTTTTGTACAACAGGTTTTAAAAGTTCCTCACATCTTCCCCAAAGAAAATGGTTTTAACCTAATAGTTTGTCAGAGTTTGTAAATTATACCCATGGACTTTTGTCAAATTCCAGTTTTAAGGCTGTGGGAAAGGGCCAGAAAACAACCTTACTTTTCATTTGAAGGCATCTGATCAGCTTTCTAAACTATATTTTTTGGGGGCAGGGCTCAAGTAATATATTCTCTATGTGTCTAAAATGTGATTCACTCCTGTAAAATGAAATTGCTGAAAACAATCAGGCCGTTGCACCAGTAGAGTTCTTTGTGATGAATATTTGACACCAATAGTCAAGTTTGGAACTATATAGTCACTTCTGTTTTACATGCATAACACCTTGGGGTTACCATAGAAATAGGACTTAGGATTCACTATATCTATATTTTTGGATTGTAATATGGCCTCAGCTTAATGGAGGAATACTGTATCATGCAGGATTGTGTTGATTGCATAGCATTAAAATGGTCTGATTTTTGTCAGTTTCCAAAAATTAGGACCCATGAGTGGTCTGTGTGAGTCACGGCTTCATGAGTAGTGGGCATTCTGACAGGCACTCAGCTGCCTCGGGGTTTGAGTTTTTAAGACAATACACTTACGCAGTGATAGACGGATCTCTGGAAACAGTGCTTTTAAATTCCCACTGAAAAAGAGAAGTGCAAGTGCAGAATGCAGAGAAGGTTTAAAGTATTAATGCTTTCTTACCAGCAATAGTTCATTTTAAAAATAATGCCAGAATTTTGCCAAGATCAGTGTTTCCTCAAAATGGAGACAGATTTGTTTGTGTGCGCTTGTACCTCGACATAGCATCTTAATTTTGAGCAGTTATGCATTTATCTAAAGGGAATAAATCTGTGAATAAATGCATGTTTACCAAAATGGCTGTTTACAGTGCATTAAGTTCCAATATTTATAGTTGCCATTTCACAGAATAGTTTGGAGTTTTATATAGTTTACTCATCAGTAACACCTGGAGACAAAATGTGCAATATTTTTTATGTAGGTAAGCTAACACAGTGTACCTAATTGAAGAATTCTGATTAATTTGTAACAGATAAGTTGTATAAAATTTTCATACCTTAAAGTGTTTTAGATCAATCTTCAAGTGAAATATTATTTTCAAAATAAAATTCTACTGAAAAATTTTGCTGGCTACGATACATACATTTTTAGACATACAAATGAGAGCCAAAAGGAATTTGCCAGTTTTATTTAATAATTTGCATGCTTTTTATCATTAAATATGTAATTTTAAAAACCAACCAAGTATTCATGATTTTTAGTAGGTACACCTGTTGTATTTGTCAGATTTTTGTGGAAAATTCATTGTTTCTTTTACATGTGACATAGTGTTTATCTGAGTGGGAAAATAATTGTAGAATAGAGCTTGCATAATTGAAGATGTGAATGCTAAGTCACACATGAAAGCTAATTAGATAGAACTTTGTATGGATCCTTTAAAAAATGACACTTTCAAAAAATGAATACCTTCAACTTTTGAGACATTGAGTTGTTTTTAAGAGATTCTCTTTTGAAAGGCTGGAGAGGTGGCTCAGTGGTTAAGCACTTGCTGCAGCTATTAAAGAGGACCCAGCTGTGCTTTCCAGCACCCATCCTAGGCCGTTCACAGTCTGCTGCAAGTCTAGGCCCGGGGGTAAGACACCTTCTCTAGCCCATACATGGCGTGCGCGCGCACACACACACACACATAGCATAGATTAGGAAGAGAGGTGGATTGATTCTCTTCAGGGCTATGGTAAGTTGCCTCAACAGGTAAACTTACTTGTCACAAATCTTGGTGACCTGAGTTTAATGCTCAGAACCTAGTGATAGAAAGAGACCCAACTCTGAAAAGCTGTTCTATCAACCTATCAACCCTTGTTCATACCTTTAAGTGTTTTAGATCAATCTTCAAGTCAAATACTGTTTTCACTTTAATAATAATACTGTTCTGAGTATTAATATTGTTAAAACTGAAATAATACTGTTCTTTAACCCTCCCACACTTGCATTGTGTGTACCTGCACATACACAGTAAATTTGTGGGGGGGGGGGGATCCTAAAAGATTCTCTCTGGTGTAGGAATCAGTGTTTTTGTGGAATACCCCATGAAAGTAATATAATTTGGAAAAGAAAATTAGATTTGTTGCAGGCCCCACATAAATATTGACATTTTCATTAATGTGTATGTCTTCTGCCTTTGTAGACTATCTTGTTGATTGATTTTTCTTTTTTTTTTTTTTTTTTTTTGTTTTTTCAAGGAAGGGTTTCTCAGTGTTTCTCAGGCTGTCTTACCAGGCTGGCCTCAAACTCGGAGATCCACCTGCCTCTACCTCCCGAGTGCTAAGATTAAAGGCATGTGCTACTAACTGCCCAGCTTAAGAGAATACTTACACACACACACACACACACACACACACACACACACACACACACACACACCATGGGGTTTCTCTGTGTAGCTTTGCAGCCTGCCCTGGAGCTTCCTCTGTAGACCAGGCTGACCGTGACCTCAGAGAGATCCTCTGCCTCTGCCTCCTGAGTGCTGGGATTAAAGACGTGCGCCACCACCCGGACATACTGAACTAATGAGGAATATATACTCTCTGTGCCCTAGGTGGGGAGTTAGAGGTGGTTGATTATGAGTCATACTGTAGGTGCTGAAAACTGAACTTCGTTCCTCCTCAACCATTTCCACAGTTTCCCCCTTTTAGTTTTAAATAGTTCAGTTTTAAATAGAATTGGTATGATAGAGTTTCTCAGAGTTACCGAATGATAAAGATTTTGTATCTTTGTGAGTAAGTACAAAAACCCATTCAGCGGAATGGATGTAGTAGTAGATTGTCAAAGAATAAAACTTATAGACATTAACTTTAATAGACATTCATTTTTATGAAAAGAACTATAGAAAACACATTAAGGAATGCTAAATAGGTATTGATTTTTTCTAAAATACGTATAAGCTAGTTTACAGTTTGTTCATAGGTTAGACCAGAGATACTCTAGGAAATAAATCTTTGCAACAGTGACTACATACAGCAGTAGAGTCAATGTGGTTTTATTTCTGACAGCTCAGGCTTAACTTACAGAAAGCTTTTTGTTGATGTGTTGGGGTTTAGAAAGCTCTTTGCATCCTACTAGTATTTAAGGCACTCACTGATTGCCTTTGTTGAAGTGAGAATGGGAAGGCTGTGAAGCTGTGTGGTATACATTTAATGTATGTTTACAGGAAGTCCTTAGAATCTAAACCATGTTTGCACTATTGATTTTCCTTGGATCTTTCAATCTAACAAAAACATAAGACATGTTAACTTTTGTGTAGAACTTTCCGCCTTCATCTGGAAATATGACTTCTCCAAACACAGGGCTCGGAATATTCTCCAGCAGCTGAAAAGCCTCCTGGGGCTAGTATGTTAGTTAGCTCAGGATATGTAAATGAGAGCTTGGTAAATCTCACTGATTCAAAGAATGACGCTGCCTGTTGCAAATGTAGACTGATGCCCTAAATTTTAGGAATTTACTCTTTTATGAGGACCGGCTCTTTTTAAAAAAAAACTGCCTGGTTTGCTTTCTGTTGCTATGATTAAACATCAGTCAAGGCAATTTGAGAAAAGGATTTAGAGATTCCAATCCATCATTGAGGGAAGCCAGGGCAGGATCTATTAAGTGAGAGCTGTTTACTCTTGCTTATTGGGCTTTCTGATACAACCCAGGACCACTTGCCCGAGGGCTGGACCCTCCTACGTTAGTCAATCAAGAAAATGCCCCCACTTCCGTACCCACTGACCACTCTAATGAAGGCAATTCAAGTGAGGTACCACATTCCCTGGTGACTCTTAAAGTGACAGAAGGAAAATGTTATGTACTCATTTGTCTAAACTGAGTGTTTTCTGCTCCATAAGGTGTATCCTATACAGAATATAAAGTCAGTTTCAGAAAATGTACTTTAAATTTGGATTTCTGTTCTCTGTGATACCTTGAGAGAGAAAGAGTTCTGCTCTCGGAATAAGTGCGTCCATACTTAGTGATTTTGAGTACTAAAGTCAGGGTCTTCCAGGAACACACATTTCTGGAAAGATAACTTGGTAAATACGAAATCCGCATACAGTGATACGTAGGGGAGATAAGTAGGGATAGAAGATCTTCATGGACGTTTTATACTATAAGGAAGATTTTGTTGTTCAATGAAGACATAATTTGGTCGATGAGCTCGAATTAATAGTGGTCCCAAACTCACATTAACTAATGTAAATTCAGCAGTCGACAGCAGGTGGCGAGTGTGGGCATCGGAACTCTTCTGTTGGGGATTTGTTGTGTGGAGGGACCGGAAAAGGAGTGGGATTCTTGTCGCGATGTGGAGCGGTCGAAGGCTGAGTTCTTTTGGGGTTCGTTTTTTAGAAACATTTGGCTCTGGGTGTCCCAGCGCAGTAGCCGAACCTCCTCTTGTGACTTCACTGTCGGGTGAGTGTCGCTGCGGTTTTTCCGCAGCCTTCCATTGCCGCTGGCGGTCTGCGCAGGCGCGGCAGAGAGCGGCGGATAGTCGCGGGCACCGTGCTGCTTCAGCTTACAAACAGTACCTTGCGGCCGCCTTCTCACCCTGGTTGCCCTTCAGGACTAGGTGTTGCCCTCCCCAGTTGTTCCTCCAGTTCACTTAAGTCGAGAAAAAGCTGAGAACTAAGAATCTGGGCGGCGGGGAGCGTTTCCCGTAGGCCGCCGCCATGGAGCCTCAACCTTTGACCTGTTATATTAGAACTCTGAGCTTCTGCCCCCGGGAAACCCCAGTTGTCTTGCTGGAGCCTGAGGTGGTGCTTGCTCTTCTTACTGGATCAAGAAAGACACACCTGCTGATCACACAGCATTGTGTCACTTTTTTGTTGCTCATTATCTTACCATCACCGCCGAAGAATTTAAGGCGTTTGTGCTGTTTTATTTTCCTCTAACAGCACTGACTGTCCTGTAATTGGCTCCGGAGACCAGGCTGGCCTGAGCTCACAAGAGATCCTACCTCCGCCTCCCTGGTGCTGGGATTAAAAGTGTGTGTCAACACCGCCCAGCAGCCTCATTTATGCTCTTTGTTAATAACAATTCACCTGTTGGAAATGGGATTAAAAAAAAAACTAGTTGCGTTTGGTGCAATAGATTTTGAACTCCCAAGTAGTAAATAGAAAATTAGGTTCATCCTTTATATGAACATGACTACTATATGGTAGAGTGATATGGATGGGAATTTTAATATGACAACAAAGGCAACAAAACCTACTTAAATGTACTTGTACTAACCTGAAAAAAAAATTAGGATAATTTTAAGAGAGCAAGATATTAAATCAGTATTAGTCATAAACTTGGAAATGTAGCAGGGAATACATATTCAACTTTAGCAAATTTAGGAATAGGTGATTTTGTATCATTTTATTGTCTTTTTTATGCTTTTATTTTCTTAGCCTTTATTTTTAAAAATTTTTATTTTATGCATATGGGAACTTTGCTAATATGTGTATCTGTGCATCATGTGGATATCTGGAGCCCTCCGAGGCCAGAAGAAGGTATTGAATCCCCTGAGTCTGGTGTTCCTGATGGATATGAGCTGTCCTATTGCTGATGGGTAAGGAAGCCAAGTCCCCCAGAAGAACAATCTGAGCCATCTCTCCAATATGCCTTTTATAATCAGAAATTTAAAAAAGAACCAAAAAAACCTACAAATTTTGTAGGAAGAGCATCTGATCTGTATTTGGGATTAGGGAAGTCTTGAATGAGGTAGAGAGCAAATGTGGTTAGAGGGCAGTGTAATATTAAGGTGGGGGCATCGCCCCAGCCCTTAACATCCAAGAAGTCTGGGATGATTGGAAGCCCCTGGCCTGGACCCTGTGTGTGGAAGTGTCCATGAAGGCCAGAAGAGAATAGCAGAGTCTCCACAACAGGTGTTACAGGTGGTTGGGAGCTAGGGATACTAGAAGCTGACTCTGGCATCCACACGGTTGTTCATAACTGTAACTCCAGTCCTAGAAAGGTCAGTGTCCTCTTTTGACCTCCATGGGCACTGCAGACATCAGGTGCACACAATATACATGTAAGCAAACACATAAAATTAAAACAAATTTTAACCAGTCTGAGGTCAGCCTGGACCCCACAGCAACACCCCACAAGTCAGCTGGGATACAACTCAGAGATCCCTGCTCAGAACCACGGCAGCACAGATAGCAAAACAACAATAAAACAATGTGAAGAACATAAGATAAGTATGACAATAAGACAAAATTGGTATATATAAAAATGATTATCATATTAGATAAGATACTTTACCTCACCCATGATGAATTAAAACTACATTAGTAAACCATTTTCACCAATTAACATGGGTGGTCAGTGAGTAACCAGGCATTAGACACTCACGCACATATATTGTCTGTAGGGTTATAAATGAATAGATTGATTCAATATCTGTGAATGGCAATTGCAAACTTGTAAATGAGCACACATTTGGACTCTTTTTGGTATTTTACGTAAAGGAATATATAGAAAATCATCTATTTAATTCAATTCCATGGTTTGGTATTAGAAAAAAGAAATACTCTAAATGCCCATTAATATGGAGCTGCTTGAATAAATCATAATATACCCATGCAGTGGATTACTGTCCAGCTCTTGATGTAAGCAAAAAGAACCCCTCTTACAATAGTATGAAGCAGTCTCAAAAAAAAAAAAACATGGTAGATAAAAAAGCAAGGTACAAGGGAGTGTGCATGTTTGTAAAATGACAGGAATTGATACATTAAAATAATTGCACATGTATAAAAGGTTTCTGGAAGCTTGCATGCAAATCTAGTGACACTGGCTGCTACAAGGAGAGAAATTGGATGGTGACAGCAGAGTTGGGGAGCTATCCCGTTACTGGACTTTGTGACTGAAAAAGAAAACTATTGTAAGTCATTTAAAACCCACAAATTGCAAAAAGAAGACAAAGAAAAGAAAGAAAACTATAGATATCTGTTGATGATATCCAGACGGCTTCCATTTCCTGTCTTATCATGAACAGTTCACTTCTAAATATGGATGTGAAAGTATTTTTTTCTTTCTGTGTTCTGAAACAGGGTTTATATAACAGTCCTGGCTGTCCTAGAACTTGCTGGGCTCAGAATCACAGAGATCCACCTGCCTCTGCCTTCCTAGTGCTGGGATTAAAGGCGTGTGCCACCACCATCCAGCTTTTAGCATGTTTTTTTTTTTTTTCCCCTTTTGGTTAGTTTGGTTAAAGATTCGTTAATCTCATTTATTTTACAAAGAACCAGCTTTTTTCAGTGCTCAGGATTAAACCTGGGCCTTGTGTTTTCCAGGCAAGAAATCTACCACTGAACTACACCCTCAGCCCCATGAAGAGCCAGCTCTGGGATTGATTCTATATTTTGTTCCTTTCGTCTTCTTTTTGCCTTCAACTTATTATTTATTTCTCCCTACTGCTTTGTATCTTAATTGTTCTTGTTTTTCTAGGATTTGAGGAGATATAATCACTAGGTTATTTGAAATCTTTCTGATTCTCTCTCTCTCTCTCTCTCTCTCTCTCTCTCTCTCACACACACACACACACACACACACACACACACACACACATTGGCACCTATAGCTATAAACTTCCCTCTTAGAACTGCCTTAGATGTGTCTCAGAGGTCTGGGAAGTTGTGCTTTCCTTTTCATTTGAGTCTAGGAACTTTTAAATTTCCCCTTGGTCATTCATGTTCCTATTAATTGGTGTGGTTTCTGTCATTTTCTTGTATTTATTTTCAGTTTTGTTATTCTGTGATCTGAGAATATATAAGACATTGAATCTATTCTTTTGTATTTGGAAAGGCTTGGTTTATGCCGTAAGATGTGTTTTATTTCAGAGAAGGTTCCATGAATTTCTATTTGGTTTCAGTTGGATGGAATGTTTCGTAGATATGTTAATTACATTTAATGAATGTACAGTTTAACTCAGATTTCTATGTTCTGCGTGTGTGTGTGTGTGTGTGTGTGTGTGTGTGTGTGCATATGTGCATCCATGCATGAGTTGGGGATGCAGAGCAAGCACCATATTGATGTCAGCTGTCTTCATCACTCTCCACATTGTATGCTAAGACAGGGTCCCGTCTCCCCACCCCCACCCCCACCACCACTCCTTGAACTTGAGCTTGCTGGTTGGGATAGTCTAGTTAAGCCAACTTATTCCATGGATCCTCTGTCTCCACCTTACTGGTGGTCCCCATATCCACGCAGCGTTAATGTGAGTGTTGAGGAACTGAACTCTGGTCCTCATTCTTGTGGGGCAAACCCTTTACTCACTGAGCCATCTCTCCGCTCTGTTGATTTTCAGTTGGATGACTTATCTAGACATGAAAGCAGGGTATTGAAATTACTTAGAACTTTTCTATCAGGACCTCTCTGACCTTTTATCTGCACATTAGTATTTATTTTATAGAATTAGGAGCTCCAATGTTTGGTGCATATATTTTGTTGATGAATTGTTCCCTTTATTAATGTGTGCTGACCTTTTTTTTTTTTTCCTCTTCTGGCTGATTTTTTTTATCTACTTTATCAGACAACAGAGTAACTACTGCTGCTAGTGATAGATTTTTGTTTGTTTGATAGACAGATTTTCCTCCTTTGACTCTCAGTCTGAGTATCTTTACTAAAGAGTCGTGTTTCTTGTATAAACAGCCAGTTGCATCTAGTTTTCTAACCCAGTCAGCCAAATTGTGCCTCTTTATTGGTGAGTTGGAGTCATTTACACTGAAGGTTATTGTTGAGAGATGTTTACTAACTCCTGTAATTTTCTGGTTGCTTGCATATTTTTTCTTGTTTTTCTTTTTTATTATTTTTATTGCACTGTACATTTTTCTCTGCTCCCCTCTCTTCCTCCCCTTTCCCCTTCCACCCTCTCCTGTGACCCCCCACTCTCCCAATTTACTCAGATCTTGTCTTTTTCTACTTCCCATGTAGATTAGATCCCTGTATGTCTCTCTTAGCGTCCGCTTTGTTGTCTAGGTTCTCTGGGGTTGTGGATTGTAGGCTGGTTCTTCTTTGCTTTATGTCTGAAAATCACTTATGAGTGAGTGTATATTGTATTTGTATTTCTGGGTCTGGGTTACCTCACTCAATATTTTTTTTTCTGGATCCATCTATTTGCCTGCAAATTTCAAGATGTCTTTTTTTTTTAACCGCTGAGTAGTACTCCATTGTGTAAATGTACCACATTTTCTTTTATCCATTCTTCAGTTGGGGGGCAAGTTCTAACTTTAACAAATGATGCTGCAATGAATGTAGTTGAGCACATGTCCTTATGGTATGATTGAGCATCCTTTGGGTTTAAACCCAAAAGTGATATTGCTGGGCCTTGAGATAGGTTGTTTCCTAATTTTCTGAGAAATCGCCATACTGTACCAGTTTGCACTGCCACCAACAATGGAGGAGTGTTCCCTTTACGTCACATCCTTTCCAGCCTAAGCTGTCATTGTTGTTTTTGATCTTGGCCATTCTTACAGGTGTAAGATGGAATCTCAGCGTTGTTTTAATCAAAACATTTCTCTGAAGACTAAGGATATTGAGCTTTTCCTTAAGAGTCTTTCAAGAATTTGATGAGACTCATCTGTTGATAGTTTTCTGTTTAGGTCTATACCCCATTTTTTAATTGGATTTTTTTGTTCTTTTGATGTCAAGTTTCTTGAGCTCTTTGTATGTTTTGGAGATCAGTCCTCTAACTTGGAATTATTTTTGTTCTTTGCCTTTTCCCTTATTAGTATTAGGAACTCAATGGTTTGGTGCGTTCCACTTCATAGATTCTTTGCTCTCCTTTGGCTGCTTCTTTCATGAAGTTTATTCTTTCTATGATCTTTTTGTTTTGTTTTGGATATCCTGGAACACACTGTGTAGACCAGGTTGGTTTCAAACTCACAGAGATTCTCCTGCCTCTGCCTCCTGTGTCTTGTGATTGGGGTGTTTTTGCTTTGTGCATAGTTACCACCTACATGTCTTGGGCAGTCTGGCTTGGTGATCATGATGAATTGCTTTAATTTGTGCTTGTCTTGAAATGTCCTGATATTTCACTGATGGCTTTATTTTCTGTGTATGGATGTTTACTAGCATTTATGTCCATGGACCACGTGCATGACTGCTGCCCTCTATTAGAGGCCAGAAGAGAGTCTCAGATGCCCTGGGACTGTACTTAAGGGTGGTTATGAATTGTCACGTGAGTCCTGGGAGTCCAGTCCAGTGCCTCTAGCAGAATAGGCAGTGTTCTTAACTGGTGTTCCAGTTCTCCAGCTCTCATTGCCAATATTAAAATTGAGCTTTTGGGGATTTAACAACCTTGATTGATTGAGAGTTAATTACTTCAAGAGCTTAAAATGTATTTTATTTCATGCTTTTCTGTTTTTGAGGGTTGTTGATTCTGGTGTTAGCCTGATGTTTTGACTTTGTAGGTGATTTGGGGCGTGTTTTTCTGTTTACAGTTTGTTTCTTTACTTTAAAATTAGATTTATTTTTTATTTCTAATTAGGTGTCTATGTGTGGGGGTATATGCACATGAGTGTGGGTACCTGTGGAGGCCAAAGATTTTGGATCCCCTGGAGCTAGAGTTAACAGGCGGTTATGAGCAGCTTGACATGGATGCTTGGGACTGAACTCCTAGTGTGTGCTCTTAACCAGTGCTTCACATTTTTGATACATGTCTGTAATATATCATGGAGAGGTTTTTCTCTAGTCACATTTGATTGGAGTTCTAAGTCTCCTAATATGTTTTGAATACCCATTTCTTTCTCTAGATTTGGGTAATTTTCTGCTCTGATTTCAGTGAATAGATAGTGTCTTTGCTATTTACCTCAACTTGTTCTTCTATCCCAGGGATTCTCAGATTTGTTCTTTTGATTTTATCTCATTTTTGTTGTTTCTTTACTGATATTTGAATACAGTATTTTGTCATCTTCTTGATTCCATGGATGATGCTTTCTTTTGTATTATTTATCTACCTATTGAGGTTTTACATTCTAGTATTCCTGTTTATTTTATTTCTTCAGGCTTTTATTTAACAGATTTTTTCTTCTATGTTATTAACTTTTTCATTCACCTGTCTGAATTTTTTTTCATTTTTGTAGAGGAAAAATTAGTAGAATCATTGTATCTAGGGAAAACATTAGTGTTAGCATGCAAAAGAGTTCCACAATAGCCCGGAATGGAGTTTAACAAAGGTTTATTTATTTGAGAATAAACTCACAGAAAGAATAGTGATCTTCAGCGCTCTGTGTTTGCTAAGAACTGGAACCAAATCCAGCAGCCAAGAGGGCCTCACACACTTTTCTTCTGCATTTATAGTACATAAGACCACACCCAAAGTGGGCTGGTATCTTAAAGGCTATTGGCTGAAGGAATTCACACAGCACCTCCCCCTTTTGTCTAAATAAGAGAATTCTAAGCCTAATACAAAGCTAATACAATAAGAACAAATATCAAGTATTGTCAAGGGAAAAGAAGAGGCAAAACCATATATAAAAATTAGAATTCAACTAATGCAAACAGCATCAAACAAGAAACATGCTAAATGTTTCAGGAGTTATCCTATCCTAAGGAATTTAAGTCTTATGTTAAAAAGTCTTAGCTAAGTCATAAGAGGAGAGTAACCATGACTATCTAGTCTTCAATCCCATCAGATACCCGAGAAGGGAAATAATATTACTTGAGTAAGCAAGAAGTGCAATCAAGCAACTTCCAAAATGTGCCAGAAATGACAGAGACTACCTGGGCAATCACCCAAAGTTTTATTGGTAACATTTGGGCAACCAACTTTGACTAAGGTCTAGAGTGTCTGACAGACTATTTTCAGAGGCAGAAAAATTTGAAAAACCCTCTCTTGGCAAGGTTTGGAGGTTTGGGTTTTTTTTTTTTCCCTTGTATTCTGCTTGTTTAGTCTGGATACCATGCATTTTGTCAGTGGTCAATGCATGGACAGTTCCTTGCCCAAAAGGCCAGTTTTGCCAAGAAAAAAAACAAGCTCCAAGTAGAGTGTCTTTGGTGCTCAACATTCTCTGAGGAATAGATGGGTGCTGCCAGGAGCAATCGTGTCTCACTTCAAGAGAATCCTAATTTATTTGAATGCCAGATTCTACAGTTCTTTGAAGTGTTGTAAGATTACCTATCTGTGCAGAATACAGTCTCCATGTATCTAAAAAACCTGATTAGTCTAACTATAAGTATGACAACCATGGATGGCTATTGACCTATAGTTCTTAATACCTATATAACTTAAAGACTAAGGCTTCATATTAAAAAAATTAAGCAATCTTTAAACAAATGTGCAGCAAATGAACACAATGACCTTAAAATGTAAGCAATATATAAGTATCTTGGTCAGAGGTAGAAATATATAGAAATGATAAATATATCCTAAAATTGCATCAATATACAAAATATAAGCAGAGATAGAAACATGCATGCATACGATATGACAAAATAACTTTGCATAGGTGCACAAATATTATAAACAAATAGGAGCATATTCAATATAATAAATATAATTTGAATTTATATCAATATATAAAAATCTATACCAATGTAAATTGTCCAATAATAATAACTCACAAGTAATCTCACTATTACTCACTACTATTACTGTGAATAAACTCACACTAAACTACCTATTATCCCATCCCATCCATTCTCCACCTCTTTATTTTTCTCAAGAGAGTTTTCTGAACCTACTTCATTTTTCACCCCAACCCTGTACCAATTATAAACAGCCTAATAATGTCCCTAGCCGTGAGGACAAATAGTTGTGAGAGTGGTCATTGTTTTCTAGAATTACTTCCAGCTGTCATGGGGGTGATATCATTTCTATAAGATCCTGTAAAAACTAAAATGATAGTTAAGTTTCAAGATTACTGTCTGGTACAAAGTCTTTAAGTAGTCGGTAGGGTTTTTCTGAAGTTCTTATCTGAAGTTCTGGCCAGAACATTGTAAGAATGTGCACCATCTCAGCTAGCCAAGTTAGAACCATCTTGAGTGGTTTGTAACCTAAAACAGATCTTTAAGTGGTCCTATCAGCATAATAACATCTTATCAACCAGGTGGAATCATTGTTATGAGGCCCCATCTTCTTCCTGGACACTTCAAAGATTTTGTTCATTGTGGAAAACATGAACATTATTCATGTAGACCTGTAGTCAATGAAAAGTTCCATAGAGACAAAAATAAGCAAGAAGAGAAGTAAAATTTTGTGAAAGCAGAGTTTTGATAATAGTAGTCCCTAACTTTTATTTTACTTATGTCCCATACCAGTTAGCTCCTGATATGAGACAGACAACCTGAATTTTTCTTTTACCAACATGCTTGGATTTAGAGAAGGATAGCTGTTATCAGGGTTTTTGTCCTGCCCAGTTCCTGGAATTGTTAAGTCCCAAAGAAATCACACAGAGGGCTGTATTAGTTATAAACTGATTGGCTTATTAGCTCAGGCTTCTTATTAACTCTTATAACTTATATTAGCCCAGTATTCTTGCCTGTGTTAGCCACGTGGCTCGGGACCTTATTCGGCGAGGCAGTCACATCTTGCTTCTTCTGTGGCTGAGTCATGATGGCAGATTAGGACTTCCTTCTTCCCAGAATTCTCCTCTTCTCATTGATCTGCCTCTACTTCCTGTCTGGTTGTCCTGCCTATATTTCCTGCCTGGCTACTGGTCAATTAGCGTTTATTTAAAATATAATTGACAGAATACAGACCATTGTCCCACACCAGATAGCCACTGTCCAACTCCAAAGCCAGCTTTGGTTTTTAATAAATGGTGACCACTATTATATGTATGTCAATAAGATCTTACCCTGCAGAGGATATTGATATCATAAGTCAGATTTCTCTTTGCTTGGTGATTCTTTCTGGATAACTAACTTTTCTTCTTTAGGCATCTAGAAGTCCAAGGTCTCTTGACTTTTCAAAGATGGGTATTTTCCTGCAAAGACAAGAACAGAACTTTCCCTAACCCTTATGAGGTTTCCGTACAATCTGTAGGATTGTCACCTCTGTGGATAAACTATCATGCTTCTTTACCAAGAGATTTCTCCTTTTCAAAATGAATCTTTATTAATTTTGATGGTATCCATAGCTTTTCTTCTCCTGTGGAAGAAAGAGTGAAACCCTTCCCCAACATAGCATATTGCCTGCTTTCCATTCTGAGGTGAGCACATCCTTGAAATTCAGTAGCTGATTTAATTCAGAAGGTTTTTTTTCTATTATTTAATGTTTCTCTACTGTCGTTGTTGCTTTCTCATTATCATTAAGAAAATTCAAGGTTAATAAAGCATTATGCAATCTATTTCTGGGGGTATTTGTTATACCCTTTCTGTTTGTTTAGCATATCCTTTATAGTTCAGTTTGATCTTTCTACAACTACCTGACCTGTAGGATTGTGTGATGTGCCTATAATATGCTTTATATTATAATAAGCAAAAAACTGTTTCATTTTTTTAGAGACATATGCTGGACCATTTTCTGTCTTTATTTGTACAAGTATACCCATGATAGCCATAACTTCTAGTAAATGTGTGATTACTAAATCAGCCTTTTCCGAACTTGAAGCAGTTGCTCATTGAAAACCTGAATAGGTATCAATGATGTGGTGTACATATTTTAATTTTGCAAATTCTACAAAGTGGAACACATCCATCTGCTAGATTTCATTCCTTTGAGTACCCTTTGGGTTAGTTCTTGCAGGTAGTGGTGTTTGGTTATATAAAGAGCAAGTAGGGCATCTCTTTATAATCTCTTTAGCTTGTTGCCATGTAATAGAAAACTCTTTCTTTAAACCTTTGACATGATGTTTTTTAATGAAATTCTGAGGCTTTCACACATTTCCAATGGATCAATTTCTGCATTACCTTGTGCTAGAGGACCTGGCAGACGTGTATGGGATCAGATGTTCTGTATGTTATGTATATAGGACAAAATGTATTCCTGATTATATTTCTTAAACCTGAATAAATAATGACATCAATTCTGTATCCTCTAGTATAAATTCAGTGGTTTCAATATGCAAAACAACTCTGTATATTGAGAATCAGTAACTATATTGATGGGTTTTTTAAAATTCCTTAGTACCATAAGAATAGCATATAATTCTGACTTTTGGACAGAATCATAAGGGCTTTGTTCCACTTTACTTAAATCTTCTGCTTTTTTTGCCTTTCCTGATTTATTTTTATCAGTATAGAATGTAGGGGCTCAAGTTATTGATGTGTCATGTACAATGTGAGGAAGAAACCAATTAGCTCTCTTTATAAGGTGAATTCTATTGCTTTTGGGATAGTTGTTATTAATCTCTCCAAAAAAATTAGTATAAGGTCTTTGCCAGTGTTCATTGTCTTCCCATAATTTTTTAACTTCATCATTAGTAAAAGACACTATAATTTCTGCTGGGTCTATTCCTGCTAATTGACAAAATCTCAATTTTCCTTTTATAGTTAATTCAGAGATCTTTTTCACATAAGATTTTAATTTTTTACTCGTTTATGTGGTAAAAAAAATCCATTCTAAGATAGTATCTTCCCTCTGCATTAGAATTCCTATAGGGGAACATTTGGAGGGTTTTATGACCAGAATGCAGTTAAGATTTAGATATCCACAAGTGCCTCCTGTAATTCTCTTAAATCAAAGTCAATTCTTTCTCAGCTTCAGCTGTTAAATTCCCTGGGATTATGTAAGTCTTTGTCACCATCTAAGGTTTTGTTTAAACAAATTATTTGATCAGGTGTTATCCAAGAAGGTGCCATGGATTGGAAATGTCTTCTAGCAGTCTTTGAAAGTCATTAACAGTCTGCAATTGGTCCACGCGCCAATTTTTTGGCATACAAATAGCTTGGAATGGAGTATAATAAAGATTTATTTATTTGGGGACAAACTCACAGAAAGGGTAGTGATCCACAGTCCTTTGTGTGCACTGGAAACTGGAACCCAGTTCAGCAGACAAAAGGACCTTGCACACTTTTCAGTCTGCATTTATAGTACATAAGACCACACCCAAAGTGGGCTGGTATCTTAAAGGCTATTGGCTGAAGGTCTTCCCACAGCACATTAGAATGAAATAGTTGTTTTCAGTGTATCCAGGGTGAACTTCAAAATGAAGCTGTTTTCATGAAGTGCTTTGATATAGAAAAGTCACTGCAGGGAAAACAGTGATTGTTCTGTTGTGTTCAGAGCTCTACAGCCTTTGCATGACTCTGGTCACAAGATGGCCCTGCCTCACCTGCAGTGTCTTGCATTATTGGGTACTGCAAACAGTGCACAATAAATAAGGACTAAGTTGCATGTGTGTGATGTTTTCCTTCACAAAAGATACAGATTGGATTGGGGCTATGGTATGAAGAACTTGTTTTACCCAAAAAACAACTCTTGTTTAACAATCAATAAATAGGCCTTTGCACAGGTGTTGGAGGTTCAGTCCCTTGAAACTGTTCCTCCCTGCTGCTACAGAACCTGAATTATACCCTAGAGTGACCCACTTTCTTTGACCGTCCCTCACAACACAGAACACCTTATACACATGTAAAACTGATTACAATCCACTAATCTGTCACCAGTAGACACACCACTAAAAGTGAAAAACTACTGAAGAATTGCTACGGAGTTTAAGTGTCAAAATTCTAAATGAATAGGACTTAGGAAGGAGATGGGGAAAGTGCTATAAAATAGAAAAAGTACATGGTTAAATGGACTAAAGGAGAAAGGGGGTGTTGAATATTAGGGATGTGGAAAGATCGAGAATAGAAAAATAAAGAAGAAAAAATTTTAAATGGTTAAAACATTCAAAATTAAAATTCTATGAGTGTCAAGGGATAAAATAAAAATAAAAACATACTATTTAAAAAAAAAAAGCCAGGTGGGAAGATGGCTCAGTCATTAAAGCATCTGGTGCTCAGGTAGGAGAACCAGAGTATAGATCCTAGAACCCAAGGAAAAGCCATTTGCAGTGACTTCTCTGTAACTCCTGCAGTGCTGGGGTGGACTGGCAGAGACAGTTAGATTGGCAGAGATGGGTGGCTCCCTGGAGCTCACTGGCCGGCAGCCTATCTGAATGAATGAGTTCAGTGAGAGAGTGTGTCCTAAAATATAAGAGTGTTGGAGAAAGACATCTGATGTCAACTTTTGGCCTCCTCATGCACAAACTTGTATACAAACAATTTCATAGATACATACTGCTTATACACATCATACACAGGTGCATAAGCACAATATTTTTTTTAAAAAAAAATGTAACAATTTCTTCTGAATAGAACTTTCCTTGCATGAAGAAGGGAGAGTAAATGAATCTCACAAGTTGGGAAAGCTGAAAAGAACACGATTTGCAAAAGTCCCTCCCCAAGGCTACAGAAGCTATAAACAATTGCTGAGAGGAGAGACTGAGAGACTGACCTACTCAACTGCTTTGGAGCCCTGCAGAGAGCCAGGAGTTCCAGCTTCATGAGTTCTTACTCATGCTAGGGTGGGTTTTTTGGCAATATACCTGCCTTCCAGTGGCTCTGGCTCCCGTATCAACCCCTCACCCATAACTAGTACTAATGAACTCATGATTTACCAATTGGACTTTGGTTTGTGTTTGGCTCCCTATTGTTGCTTTTTCATCAGCACAAGGCCTTCACTTTGCTGCTGTTTTATTCAGGATTGTGGCTCCACAGTTACTGGCCTGCTTCTCTGGCCATTTAGGCCGTGGCCTGGTGGGAATTCTGTTCCTGCAGGCACCAGCTCTATCGCTGCCACCAAATAGAGCTTTTAATTAAATCTGTATTGTTCTACTTATCAGTAAGACTCAGGAGTCAGAGGCTGGGGTGAAAGCCTACTAGCTCAGAAAGATGGAGTAGCAGCTAGTTGACCTTCTCTCTTTGCTGGTGTCTCAGAAAGGGACTCTCCTTCTGCTCTGCTAAAACAAAAATCATGCCACTCACAGCCCCTTCCTACTACTTCCTGTCTGTCTTTATCATCTTCCAGACATCTTCGGACTCTCTATGGTTACTTTCTGTCAACTAGTTGCTAATTCAGCCTCCTGGCCGAAGGTTGATTCTATTTAATTAACAGAAATGCGTACTTGGGGTTCACTCTTTGGTTGACTGTCGCACAGCACCCTATCTTAGGTATATAGATGTTTGTTCACATCTCACATAACACACTCGACACCCAAGAAGGGACCAATAGAACAAAAGATGAGTTGTATAGGATTGGTTGCATGGCCCCCCATGCTGAGACATGCAACTGAGTCTGATCCCTGAGGGTAAAATACCCATGGGAGAAATTCCAAGGGTTTCTCATGAGGTCACGTGCCTCCTTACTGTAGTAGTGGTCGGGCCTCATGAGATAGATGACAAAACATGTGACCACTGGGCTGCCTGGAAGTGAAGCGTCTTTGAGGGGAATTCCAGGATGGCCATCTCCCTGTACTTGGCGGGGTGGCATGTCTTCTTGGTGAATGGGCTCCAACTCCTGAGTATGGGAATGCTCCCTAGACAGCTAGTGGACCAAAGAGTGTTTACCAGTCCCTGAAAGTGGAATGTATGAGTTGGTGTCTTAAGCAGGCTATGGCTTCAGCCATGTAGCCTTTGCTTTGGGCAACATGGCATACATATGAGGGCTTAGCTTTCTTCAGAAAGAACTTGTGAGAGTATGGGAGGAATTATGATTTAAAAAAAAAAAACAAGCAAGCAAACCCTGAAATGTTTTGTTTCTAGCCTCTATACCAGTCACTAATCTGGAAAAGAAAGTTAAAAAAAAAAAAAAGAGGAGAAATGAAGTGTCATTGGTGTGTTGTTTCTCACATTTGGCAAGATTCAAGTGAGAGAGAGTGCAAGCTGGATGTGTGCTAAAGAGTCCTTCCTGGGATTCCAAAAGTTGGCACCCCAGAGAGAGATCAAGGTAAAGGAGATAGACAATAGCCCTCAGGTCCAGTCTTTAATAAGAGAAAGAGAAAATCCATGACTGATCATGTAAATAGGAACCTTAGGAACAGCTTAATCCAGGGGACCATGCAAGGGAGTATTCTGTCTCTCAACTGTGTGACATAGAAAAAACTTTGTTTGATTGTTTTCGAGATAGGCTCTCACTATGTAACTTTGGATATCCTGGAACTCACTGTATAGACCAGGCTGGCCTTGAACTCACAGAGATCCATCTCCCTCTGCCTCCCCAGTGCTGGGATTAAAGGCAGTGCCAACACACCCACATGTGGAAAGAACTTTTAAACAAGCAGTGAAAGCCTGTCAGTCTTTGTCTTACAGCTGCATGTGCTTGAATGGGATTAATCTGAGTGCTGTAGAGGCAGAAAAACTAAATAATAGAACCATCCATCCTTTTTTTTTTTTTCCAGACAAAAGCTATATAACCTGAGGCAATATGAGAAGAGTCAGTTCCTGGTGAACAGGCTCATTACAAACTGTTGGGAACCCTTGGTTATTTCCTGCTTAGATCCACAGTGAAGGTCAAGAAGCAGAGGACATGGGAAGGACATGCAGTACTGGGGAAGTGAGAATGAGAAAAGGGGTATTGATGTCCACAGAAAAAGTTAAGAAAGTCGATTTAGTGGCTTTGCTGAATCCTATGGTAGCGTAGGCTTTGGCAGCCCTGAGTGATCTAGCCTGGCTTCTAAATCATGTTCATAAAATGCTAAAGCACTCAGGAGGAGATGAAAGAGCGAGAAAGCCAACAATGGGTTCTGTTCCAGTTAGCTGAAAACGGGTACTGCAGTCCTGTGTCCAGCCGGAGTTCCTCTGCCGGAAAACTCACGACGCCAAATGCTGTACTTGTGAGTTTTTGGAAGTGATTAATATTACTTGCTACACTTTCAGAAGATCTGGGTTTGGGTTCCAACACCCACATGGTAGCTCACAGCCATTTGTAACTCCAGGAGGACCAATGCCCTTTCATAACCTCTGTGGGTAACAGACAAATGTGGTGCACATACATTTGTACAGGCAAAACACTCATACACATAAGATAAATAAATAGGTAGAGAGATAGATTGTAGTTAGGATTTTCTTTGGGCCATAACTAGCTCCCCAATAAAGACATGAAGATTTATTGTAATTTTGAATGCTCAACCTTAGCTTAGGCTTGTCCTGTTACTTTTTTATTTTTAATTTAATTTAACCTGTTTCTGTTCATCTACATTTTCCTCAGGACTTTTTACCTTCCTTTCATTCTGTATATCCTACTTTCCTGCTTCTTCCATGTCTGTCTGTCTGGCCCCTGGCATCTTCCTGGCATCTCTCTTTCTTTTCCCCGTCAGCCTAAACTCCTCTTTCTACTTAATTCTCAATGCCCAGAAGTCCCACCTGTACCTTTTCCCTCATTATTGGCTGTTCAGCTTGTCTTAGTCAGGCAAGGTAAAAGAGCAACACATTTTCACATAATTAAACAAATTCAGCACATCTTTGCATAGTTAAACAAGTATTCTACAGTGATAAATAAATAATTTAAATTAATTAATTAATTAAATAGAGAAAGAAGATGATGGAGGGCTAGTAAGATGGCTCTTGATACCAGGCCTAACAACCTGAGATAGGTTACTGGAACCCCATGGTGGAAAGAGAACCAACTCCCTGAAGTGGATACACATACATATATATGTACGTACGTACGTACGTACATACACACAGAGAGAGAGAGAGAGAGAGAGAGAGAGAGAGAGAACTCTCTCTCTCTCTCTCTCTCTCTCTCAAATAGATAAATAACTAATTAAAAAAACCCAAAAACATAAACTTCAACAAGACAAGAAAAAAAGTAGCAAAATGAATCAGGATAGGGCCACTGTGTAGCACAGACTGGCCTCCAGCTTGTGGTCTTCCTCTCCAGTGCTGGAATTACAAGGGTATTCTGTCCATGCTCACTTCCCACCACTGTGGTGTTTAATTGAAGACGCTGGGTAGCATTGCTTTTTGTTTCTTCTTCCAGGAGCTTTGTTTAAATGTACGGTTCCTTTGGGAGTGGGAGAGGTGGCTCAGTGGTTCAGAGCTCTTGCCGCCCTTGCAGAGGAGATTCTCTAGTGGAACTGGCTGAGCCTGGATATTTCTTAAGGTTTTAAGTATGAATTTAGTTTTGTTAGAGGTTAAATGATGTCTATTCTTTTAAGCACTCTATGAATGATTGAGAGCTTGTAGATTCTGTTGCAGTTTGGGTGGCGTGTTCACAAATTTCGGTTATCCATATTGCTCTGCAATGTTCAGTTCGGTTTCCCTGCTGACTTCTGCTGGCTGTTCCACCCACTGAGGAATGGTGGCACTCCACTAGAGCTGTGGGTTTGTTCTTTCTTGTTTCAGTTCTCTCAGGTTTGCTTTATTTGTTTTGAAATCCCACTTTTCATACATACACATTTAGAATTGCTTTATCATCTTGGTGGATTGTACTTTGTCATGGTTTATGTCATTTTTGTCTCTAGGATACTTTGTCAAAATATTAATTGGACAACAGAATAATCTATTAAGCATGTCTTTATGTAAGTTTGAACATATAATCAATGTGTTTTTATTTTAGGCTACACACACACACACACACACACACACACCCCAACACCAACTTTTGTTCCTTTCTAAAAAGCATTTCTAGGGGGCTGGAGAGATGGCTCAGAGGTTAAGAGCATTGCCTGCTCTTCCAAAGGTCCTGAGTTCAATTCCCAGCAACTACATAGTGGCTTACAATCATCTGTAATGGGGTCTGGTGCCCTCTTCTGACCTGTAGCATACACACAGACAGAATATTGTATACATAGTAAATAAATAAATATTTAAAAATAAAAAAATAAATAAAAAGCATTTCTAAAGAAGTATTTCAGACAGCCACACCAGCATGGAACTGGCAGGATA
This sequence comes from Myodes glareolus, assembly GCF_982192425.1. Taxonomy (NCBI): domain Eukaryota; kingdom Metazoa; phylum Chordata; class Mammalia; order Rodentia; family Cricetidae; genus Myodes; species Myodes glareolus. Next base: position 51,059,226 of record NC_142041.1, on the reverse strand, counting down.
TGAATTAGTTTTGACAGTCTAGAAATTAATATTCTAGACTTTAGAATATTAAAGTCTAAATTAGAAAAAATATTCTAATTTTTTTAGTGTAAAAGATGAAATAATTTATATTTGAATGATTTTATGATTTATTTTTTAAATGCAACCTAGTGTAGATGTAAAAATTAGTGGCAGAAACTGGAGAGATGTCTCATTGGATAAGAGCATTTGTTGGTCTTGCAGAGGACTGGAATTTGGTTCCTAGCACCAATGTCGGGTGACTCATAATTGCCTGTAACTCCAGTTCCAGGGGTCCAACATCTTTTTCTAGCCTCCACAGGCACCTGCATACACACAGAACACAAACACACACAGACACAAATAAATGTTTAAAATGCAGTGACAGGGCTTATATATTTACTACTTAATTTTGATAATTTTAATTTTTAAATGGAAGAAAGTAAAACCTTTATTTTATGATTTTTAAATTAAACCCCAAATTAAGAAAGTCATTTGTTTATCAGTTGCAATACACCATAAGAATGCCATTTAAAATTCTTCAATTGTGTTCTAGCAAGAAATTACATGCTTTTTCTCTGGATACTTAACTTTGCTCTCAGGTAACTCAGGGCATCAGCTCACTAGGAATCTACAGATTAAGCCACGGGAATTCAATGAACACAAGACCATATGCTTTAGATCCTACAACATGACTTTTTCCTGTCTGACCAGAATGAAAGCTTACAGGTGAGTTTGTTATTCTGGTAGGGATTTATATAACTGTGTGTAATAGTAGTTTAGTTTTGATTGTGTATAGTAAACTTGACCGGTATGTAAAAGCTCATCTGGTTTAGTTAAAGTGGCCTTTATTTAAATATTCTTAAATAATGTGTTGTAATAATTTTTAGGTTTAGAAGACTTCAAGTTCACTGAAAAGCTGTAAGAAAATATAGTATATAGCCATGTGTGCTCTTTATTCAAATTCAGAGACAATTTTCATTTTTAGTAGATTAGACACTTCTCTTTCCAGTTCATCAGCCCACTTCTACCTTGGAGAGTGCCTTTTTTCCTTCTTAGTAAACCCTCATTTCTATCATAAAAGAAGAGAAGAGAAGAGAGAAGGCTGCATTAAGGACATGGAGATGTTTTACTTCTCTGTAGTCCCCTTGAGATGGAACAAAAACATAAACACGCTAAGGCAGAGAAGTCTGTAATACTAGGTAGTAAGAGTAAGTCAGCAAATTGTGTGTTTAGATTTTACAACTTCGTTTCTAATCTTGTGAAAAATACCTCCCTGGAATAGTTAAAACTGAGTCTACTTCCTGAGTACACGGCCTTACGTCTTATAAGTGAGCTTGGTTGAGACCGGGTGTAGGTGAAACTCTTCTCTGTCAACGGAGCAAATACTTCCTGTGTGTTACCTTTGGTGTGCTAGTCCTGGTTACTGAAGGTTTGACTTACTCTCGCCCAAGGAAACAGGAAACTCATATTTCTAAGAAAACATGAGAGAAAAGTGATAACTTTCAGGAATCATTTCTCTTCAACCATGTGAGTTCCAAGGATCAAAGGCTGCTTGTCAGGCTTATTAGCAAGCGCTTTAACACAGTGACCCATCTCACTGACACGTGGTACTTGAATTTAAATACTATAAAAAGAATTCTACCTACAGAATGTACTCTCTAAATGTAACCAAGAAAAATAATAAAACAATAAAAAATCGAGTGGCATTATTTTTTTCTGCTTTAACAGCCCAATTACCTTTGGCCAAGCAGAACTTTGGAGTATTTCTCTGCACTGTACTGACATGCAGTTCAGTGTTGTGTCTAATTTTTCCCCTTCTCTTGCGATTAAAAGAGTGACGACAAGCTCTATACTTTTTCTGATGTCGTCTCTTCAAATATCTATTTGACAATTATCTCCCGAGAAACTGCTGTGTCCTAGGAGCTGTTCTAGTCCCTAGGAATAAAATGATTTGCCGCTGTCCATGCCTTTCCTTCACAGTAGGTAGTCTGTGAGTAACAGACGTGACCAGAAGATATGCAACCCGTGAAGAAATACTGTGGCATAGGAATTAAAATGGGGGATGTGACCCATGTGTGAATACCAAGGACGATTTTGTAGTAACATTTTATTTAAATTAAGATTTGAGGTGCGAGACGTAAGTGCTGAGTAGAGAAAAGGAAGGGCTGTAGGGAAAATGATCTATACAGAAGAAACAATCTCCACAAGGTCTGTGAGGTAAGAGCAAGCATGGCCCATTGAAAGGCTGCATGGCTGATGGGAGGAGATGAGGAGGAAATGAGCTTAGAGCGGAAGGGAGCCGGGGACTCCTTCATTCTGAGCTTTCTTTCACCCCACTTTCTTTTCTCTAATGACACTGGAAACCTTGAGAGCATTTTATGTGAGAAAAAAATTAGATTTTTATTTCAGAATAATCTCTCTGTAGTTCATCTGGGAAAACTAGAAGGTGATGTATGGAGTCAGCAGACTATAGAAGAGTAAGACGGTGGTCAGGAGATGGTGGAGATTAGACTTCCATGACAACTGTGGAAATGGACAGAGGGGGCGTATGGTAGCATCACTGTGTTCAAGTCGGGCCTCAACCACTCACTTGACTTCTCTGAACTTTTCTTTTCCCAACCATAAAATAAGGATAACAGTACAGTTGTCCAAAAATAACATGTGTCTTAGATAGTACCTGACATTTAGTGGATACTCAATAAGTGATAGCTATTATTGTTGTTGTTATCATTTTTTGCATTAGATGTGACCTAGAAGAACAGGCTTTGTCCTCAAAAGCTTGTGAATTTATGAGCACATGATTGTGATCTTAAATATGGATCAAAATTGAGATATATATATATATATATATATATATATAATCTAATAAATTAGGATATCTTTTCTGTACGGTATATTCTGTTTAACATTTTTTTTTTTTAGAACAACAGTATCGCCTGGTTCTTTGTTTTCTTCCCTTAGGTCCCCTTGGCAAAACCTATACAGTACTTCACAAACAACAGTTGACAGCAACGAGGTAAAAACCTTCCTGGCCCTGGCTCACAAGTGGTGGGATGAACAAGGAATATTTGCACCTCTTCATTCTATGAATGACCTGAGGGTGCCATTCATTAGGTAATACTCCAGAAATTCCTTTTAAGTCTTTACAAGTTCATAATTCACTATTTTGCATTCATTTCCCCCTTTGCTTTACTTGCGTTCAAAATTCTGCATCTTAGATTTGCTTTGGAAATTAGATCTGTTTCTCATCAGGATCCACCATTTAAAAGCATTAACTTTGGGGGTGGGGAGATGACTCTGCGGTTAAGAATTCACCACGCTGCTCACAGAGGACCAGGGTTTGGTTCCTATCATGCACATCAGGCAGTTTACACCCTTCCAGTTCCAGGAGATCTGACATCCTCACTGGCTTGTGAGGACACACTGGGCTCATGCACATACCCAGACACATTCACACAATTAAAAAAAAAAAAGTTGAAATATCTTTTAAACCATTAGCTTACAGAAATGAAACTAAAACCCAGGTTGCTTTTACAACTTAATTATAAACATTTTTGAACCTATTAGGTGAGTTAGAATTCAATCCTAATGAAAGGGAACCAAAGTGCTACATCATCAGGTCATTTTATAGCTACTGATCTACAGTGGCCTTGATGACCTTTAGGACAACAAGAGTGTTTGAGAGCTCACACTTATAGGGCTCCAGTACCAGACTTTGAAATCTACTTGGATGAACAAAATGTGGACCATGTGTTTTTTTAAAATATTTATTTGTTATGTATACAGTTGTCTGTGTGTATGTCTGTAGGCCAGAATAGGGCACCAGACCTCATTACAGATGGTTGTGAGCTACCATGTGATTGCCAGGAACTGAACTCAGGACCTTTGGAAGAGCAGGCAATGTTCTTAACCACTGAGCCATCTCTCCAGTCCACCATGTGTTTCAACGGGAGATGAAGAAAGGCAAGAACTCAGTGGGCTTGCCATTGATGTGTTATGCTCGGATCACAGATTCCCCCCCACCCCTCCGCCACAACCAACTAGGAGACTGAGTTCTGTATGTAAAAGCAAACAACCTCTATTCTTATATAAGTCTGCAAACTTGGACTCTCCATGTGTCAAACATATTGGAGCGATTGGAGAGCCCCGAGCTCAGTTAGGGTTGGGTTTTATAGTAGCAAAGGTCGGGGTGAGGGATTTCTAAGGTTCAGAATCCCCGATGGGCTGACATTTGTCTAGGGGTGTCCTGGTGAAAACTGATGGGCGTGTGCTGGCAGGTGATCCTATCTACAATGGTTGGAACATTAGGAATTTCCTTTGGATGGTCTGTTCCTAGGTGGTACCTGAATAGTCTCAGTTTGTGGTCTTTCTTGGAACCAGATATTGCCTTAGGGTAAACTACTGAGACACAGGCCTCTATTGAGCTTGCTGTGGCTGGGTCCTCCAGATGCAGTTAGTGTTTCAGCACATCTTCCAGGTGATTCCAGCATTACTGAGTATGAGAACTGTAGTCCAACCACTGTGGCATCTTTATTTATACATATCACATAGCACAGGTCATCTAGTGTGGTGCAAGCTGTGGTTTATGTTTGCATTTTGTTTTCATCATAGCTAGAAGCCATCAGAAGGAAAGAGTACGGTCTGAGAATTATAGCAGAGTCATAAGGTGGCTGTTTGAAGAATGGGTTGGATTTCATTGGCAATGGATCATTCTGTACAACATTCTGAAGTGATCTACTTTGCCACTGTCTGGATTATTTTAAGAGTTTAGTTACTTTTACTAGCAATATTACATACCCTAAGATGTTCATTATATTTATTTTTATTTTAGTATAAGTATAGTTAAATTATATATCCAATTTAAAACTTAATTTATAATATTATACTACATATCGTGTATCAGATTATGTAGGTACATGTGCATATATGTTATACATATGGTAAAGTATTACAGGTCTGGAAAGATGACTCAACAGTTAGGAACACTGACTGCTCTACCAGAGGTCCTGAGTTCAATTCCCAGCAACCACATGATAGCTCACACCCATCTCTAGTGGGATTTGCTGCCCTCTCTTTGGATAAATGTATACATGCAAATAGAACACTCATATACATAAAATAAACAAATATTTTATGTTTACATAAAGTATTACAGTGATTATACTAGAGTAAGTTTACTTGATTTTGGTATCTGTATACATTGACATACATGAAAAAGCCCCATTAATTTAGGAGACTAAAAGAGACATAATAAAGACAGGAATGTAGGCCACCTAACTAAATGTGGGACTACATCTGCTTTTCTAAAATTTATTTATTTTTATTGCATATACATTGGTGTTTTGGCTGCAGGTATGTCTGTATGAGGGCATCAGATCCCCTGGAACAGGAGTTCCAGACAGTTGTGAGCTGCCTTTTGGATGCTGGGACCTCTGGAAGAGCAGCCAGTGCTCTTAACTGCTGAGCTATCTCTCCAGCCATCTGTCTGCTTTTACTCTGTAAAATAACACATGAAATTGGCCTAGGAGCTTTTGACAACTTAGCCAACAGAGGCTGTAAATTTTCATCTTCATATTTTTGAGATAGTTTTATTGAAAAAGTATTTGAGTAAAATTGTGTTCATTTGCGCTAGATTATTTTGAATTTTTTTCTTTAGATTACTACTGAGCAATAATAGATTAATGCGAGATTATTTCAGAACTTTATTGAAAATGTACAAATTAAGTTGGTCATTTAATTCTGAAAATAAAAGATATGTTTATGAAAATTTCGATGATTCATTTCAAATTAGAATCCCAGACAGGGCATGGCAGCAACACTCCTGTGATCCTACAACTCAGGAGGCTTAGGAAGAAGATTGGGGACTCAAGGCATGTCTGAGCCTTGTAGTGAGCCCTGTCTCCAAGTAAGACAGCTAAACAAATTAAATTAAATAAAGGTTAATATTTCCTTAAAGGTTGTATATTTTAAAACCTTTTGTTGATAAAAGTAACCATTCGTCTTTATATATTTTGAATTTTGCTTTTACAGAGACAATCTTTTGAAAACAAGTGCTAGTCACCAACAAGGGAAACCTTTGTCTGGAATGAAGATTCTTGACGTTGGCTGTGGTGGAGGCTTATTAACTGAAGTAAGTGCCTTGCTGTGTTTTTCTACTCTTAATGGCCTAAGAGTGCTAGTAAAAGTGACTAAATTCTTAAAATTATTCCAGCAGTAATGAAGTAGACCGTGTTGGTATGTTTACAGAAACAACCCATTTCTAAAGATGTCTGATCCATCAAACAGCTTGGGAGTTTTATGCATGCATTTAATATGTTTTGATCAAAATTTTGTTGTTTTTAACTGGGTAAAAAAATTGAGAGGTGGCCTTTTGCTTCATTTATCCCTTTACCAAATATATTGTTTATTTTTTAGTGAATAGTACTAATTTTAATATTATTATGAGTTATAATTTTATTGCAAGTTCTGTTTTCAAAATTGAAAAAAAGAATTTTCAGAAAGCTCCTGAGGTTTTTTTGGGTTTGGTTTTAATAAATGGGCATGGGTCATTCAAAGCTTTGTTTAATCTCTTTTAGCCCAAGACATTAGGCAGCTTCTTCGAGATTAAATGCAGGTTTAATCTCTCCTTTTACACATCTCTAATAAAGCTGGCAGGAGTTTTACTCCTTGTGGGACTCAGTCCTTTGAAGTGCTGTAGGGCACCGGGATGTGTGGTTGTTGTCCCGGGAGGATGTGGTCCAGCTGTGTCTTATAGTCTTCGTCAGCACAGGGGCCTTTCGCGTCATAATCTAATCACTGATGGATGTTTTCCATGATAGTTTTAGTATTTCATCTGCTGCCCTTTGAAACATGGAATAACAGTTTTGAATTTCTAAAGAATTAAATTAATTTAAAAAATTTATGTATGTATTTTGTATTGGCATCATTTCTCTTCCATCTTTCTCCTCCCTCTACCCCTCACCCATGTCTCCCATGTCAAATCTATGGCCTCTTTGAAAAAATTATTATTGTTACTTATAGGTATTAGAATAAATATATGAACACAACCTGCTGATCCTGTTGGTTCTGTTTAGTGTTGTTCACATTTTGTAGGACTGACTACTTGGTATGTAGTAACCCTTTTGGTTAAATTTTTGTTGTTAGCATGTGTTCTGTTTTCTTCTTGAGCATAACAATTTTTATGCCTTTAGCCTCTAGGGCGACTGGGGGCTTCAGTTACTGGAATCGATCCTGTGGCTGAAAACATTAAGATAGCGCAGCACCATAAATCCTTTGATCCAGTCCTGGATGAGAGGATTGAGTACAAAGTGTGTTCCCTGGAGGAGATCGTGAATGACACTGCAGAAGTTTTTGATGCTGTTGTGGCTTCTGAAGTTGTAGAACATGTGATCGACCTCGAACTGTTCATACAGTGCTGCTATCAAGTCTTAAAAGTAAGACAGAATTTGCCCCCCCCCCTTTTTTTCTTTTTTCTTTTTTATATAACATTTCTCTGTGTAGCCCTAGCTGTCCTGGAACTTAGTCAATAGATCAGACTGGCCTTGAACTCAGAGATTTGCCTGCCTCTGCCTCCTGGATTCTGGGACTAAAGGCGTACACCACCACTGCCTGAGTCAATTTTCTTGTTTATGTTGAGACTTAGTTTGTGTCCCGATGTGTGGTCAGTTTAGGAGACAGTTCCATGAGGTGCCGAGGAGAGGGTATATTCTATTCTGTTCAGGTGAAATGTTCTGTAGCTATCTGTTAGGTCCATTTGGTTTATAATGTCAGTTAACTTCAGCATTCTTCTGTTTAGATTTTTTCTGGATGATCTGCCTATTGGTGAGTGTGGTGTTGAAGTCCCCCACTATCAGTGCATGAGGGCTAATATGTGATTTAAGCTGTAGTTGTGTTTCTTTTATGAATTTGGGTGCCATTGTGTTTGGTGCATAGATGTTAAGAATTGCCAAGATCTTTTGGTAGATTTTCCCTTTGATTAGTATGTAGTATACTTTCTTATCTCTTCTGGTTAGTTTTGGTCCAAAGTTTATTTTGTCACATACTTAAAAAATGGCTAAAATAGCTTGCTTTAGGTTCATTTGCTTGAAATATCTTTTTCTATCCTTTTACCTTGAGGTGATGTCTCATCTTGATGTTAAGGTGTGTTTCTTAGCTGCAGCCAAAGGATGGATTTTGTTTTCACATCCATTCTGTTAATCTGTGTCTTTTTATAGGGGAATTGAAACCACTTATATTGAGAGATATCAATGAGCAGTCTTTGTTGATTCCTGTTGTGGTGATGGTGATGATGGTGGCAGTGGTGGTGGTGGTGCTGGTGCTGGTGTGTGTGTGTGTATTATCCTTTTTTTTTTATTTGCTGGTCTAAGGTTTTTTATTCCTTGTGTTTTCTTGGGTGTGACTAACCTCTTTAAGTTGAAGTTGTCCATCTACCACCTTCTATAGGGCTGGATTTGTATATAGATATTGCTAAATTTGATTTTATTATGGAATGTCTTATTTCCTCCATCTATGTTAATTGAAAGTTTTGCTGGGTATAATAGTCTAGGCTAGCATTTGTGGTCTCTTGGAGTCTGTAGCACATCTGTCCAGGCCGCTATGGCTTTTAGAGTCTCCATTGAGAAAGCAGGTGTTATTCTAATAGTCTGCCTTTATATGTTACTTGGTCTTTTCCCCTTGCATCTTTTATTATTCTTTCCTTATTTGTACATTTAATGTTTTGATTATTATGTACTGAGGGAACTTTCTTTTCTGGTTGAGTCTATTTTGTGTTCTGTATGCTTGTTGTACTTTGATAGGCATCTCCTGCTATGATTTTGTTGAAAATATTTTCTGTGCCTTTGGCCTGTGTTTCTTCACTTTCCTCTATTTCTGTTATCCTTGGATTTGGTCTTTACATAGTGTCCCCAATTTCCTGGATGCTTTTTGTGCCAGGAGATTTTTATATTTAATATTGTCTTTGGTTGAGGTATCCATTTCTTCTATTATGTCTTTAATGTGTGAGATTTTCCTTTCCATCTCTTATTTTGTTGGTGAGGCTTGCCTCTAAGGTTCCTGTATGATTTGCTAAATTTATCATTTCCAGATTTCCTTCAGTTTGTGCTTTCTTTATTGACTCTATTTCCACTTTTATGTTTTGGACTGTTTTATTCATTTCCTTCCACTGTTTATGTTTTCATAGATTTCATTAAGGAATTATTAATTTCCTCTTTATAGTCCTCTGCCATACTCATCCAGGCTTTTTAAAGGTCTTTTTCTTGTGCTTCAGTGAGTGACCTTCCAATGCTCATTGCCTTTTGTGTTAGGCTTCCAGGGCTCTAGTAGAGAGATATTGTCCTGGATGTGATTGCTTGTGTTTTCATACCAGCATCTAGGTATATAGGATTGGGAAGATTGTAATTCTAGATACTGATATCTAGTCTTGTCTTTGTTGGATGGATGTTTTGTTCCTTGGTTTCTGTTTCATCTCTGGATCTTAGGCAAGTGTAGTGGCTGTGTGTTGCCTGGGTAGGAAATTCTTCTGGGATCCTAGGTGTGGCCACTGGAGATTCCAGGCGAAATGTGTTTCTAGGTCTTAGAAGCTGAAAAATAGAAATGGGGATGGGCTAGGAGTGTGGCGGCAGTGGGGAGATGGGGCCCACCAGCTGGAGGAAAGGAGGGTGTTCCACTAGGATCTGCTTAGTCCTCTGGAGTGGGGTAGAGAGTGAAGAGAGACCACAGCAGGTGTGCTACAGAACTGGGTGTGAGACTGGGGGATAGACCTAGAGGAGAAGGGAGAGGTGAAAATCTGCAGGTAGCTGCCTGCTTTGCCAGCTGAAGTTCCCAGGAAATGCCTACTGGAATTGAGGGTTGGGCCAAAGCAGTGAGCTGGAGGGTGAGATTGGGAGGGGAAAATCTGTGTGATCCACTGGGGATGGGGGTAGGAAGGGAAGGGAGATCAAAGCAAGTTGTCTGCTTCAGGGCTGGGAATGAGACTAGAGATTGGATTTGGAAGGACTGAAGGAGAGGTGAAGATGCAGTTGGCCTACCTGCTTTGCTGGGTGCAGCAGAAAGCGTTATAGTAAAATAATTGTAGATTTGCAGAAGAGTTGCAAATACAGAATGGTTTTGCCTTCACCTGTTTTTTCCCGTATATTTCCTGTATATTAACACAGTGGTTCTCAGCCTTCCTAATGCTGCGACCCTTTAATACATTTCCTCATGTTGTGGTGACCTCCAACCATGAAATTATTTTTGTTGCTACTTCATAATTGTAATTTTGCTACTGTTGTGAATTGTAATGTAAATATTTTTGGAGATAGAGGTTTGCCAAAGGGGTTGTGATCTCCATGTTGGAAACCACTGTGTTAGCAGCTCACATATGGGTAGAAAATAAGATGTGTCAAACCAGGTAGTTAGGGCCCCATGTTGAAGGATACACTTCCTCTCAGATGCCCACACATCACTGTATGCCCTGAAAGCACGTGCTGACCTCAATTCTGTGCCTCAGGCTCCTCACTTGTCTCTCCAATGTCCTTTTCCTACACATAACCCCTGGTAAGTATCTACAGACTTAGATACGGACGGTGGCATTGCCTTATTAATGCACAGAGAGCTTGCTAGGCTTGTCAGTTTCTCCACTGATGTTGTTTTTCCCATTATGTATCCAGTCTAAGCTTCTGCATTACATTAATTACTGTGTCTCCTTAATCATCTTCCATCTTTGATGTTTTTGTACCTTTGTATGTGTGTGTGTGTGTGTGTGTGTGTACGTGCGCTCAAGCCATAGATAGATTATTGAGGCCAGAGGACAGCTTGAGGGAGTTGATTCTCTCCCATCACATAGATCCCAGGACTGAGTCAAGTCACTGGGCTTGTGTCAGATTCCTTCACCCTTTGCCCTCTGAGCCATCTCCCTGGTCCAGATGTGTAGCCCTGGCTGTCCTGGAGCTCACTCTGTTTACCAGGCTAGCCTCAAACTCACAGATCCACCTGCCTCTGCCTCCCAAGTGCTGGGATTAAAGGGAAGTGTTTCACTCTTAAATGGAATTTTATTACATTCATTTCCTGATTTTCAAGTAAAATCTTTATTTATTAATTGTTGTTTTTGTATCAGTATACATGTCTAAGTGAAGATTCTTTGACACATACAAGGAATGCGGATGTAAACTTTAATCTAATTTGTTTTTTAGTGGAGACCTGTCGGGGTCCGATGCCCCAACATAAAAGTACCTTTTCCTTACTCTGGACCAGTGGGAGGTGCCAGAAATAAAAAGACAGTTTACACAGCAATAACAGAAGAGGGTCTGAAGATCACCTGCGTTTATTATTGAAACACCTTTTATTCCCCCTGGTGAACCAAAGTGGGAGCTCGTTAATATTCTCTTTCCATCACACCTGCAACTCAGTCACCAACTTGGAATCCGCAGCTCTCCCCGGGCGATCTACATAACAACAAAGAGAGGGAGCAGTCTGTCCTGAGCCTTTTGTTAGGTAGCCACAGCTTGTCTGGCAGGATAGCAGCTGCCTTGGAAACCAACCATGGCCCTAGAACTTGGCTGTCATTCCATGTAGAAAAATATGGGCCTTCAAAGACCCTGTTTAAAGAAAAAGAAACGTTGCAAACCACTATCACCATGAAGTGTGATACTACAGAACACAGATGAGAGACTCATAAATGATTCTTAGTAAGATTTACAGTACTAGAGTTTCCAGAGGAACTACAATGTGTAGTGATGTGCAACCCTAATATTCTGTCCTCTGTCTTAGTTTGAATCAAGGGTGATGTTAAAAATTACCTCTTTTTCCTACTCTATACGTGCAATATCTATCTATCTATCTATCTATCTATCTATCTATCTATCTATCTATCATCTTTTGATCTATCATCTATCTGTCTGTATATCATCTATTTATCATCTATCTATAAATCTATCATCTAAATCTGTCATATATCATCTATCATCTGTCTAGCATCTATCTATCTGTCTGTCTATCTATCTATCTATCTATCTATCTATCTATCTATCATCTATCTGTTACACTCGATAGAGAAAGAGACCCATAAGGTGATTTTGTAGTGGCATTTTATACTTATTAGGCTAATGAAACTACAAGGAGTACATTTTTTTGCTATTTTGAAAATAAACATATGAAATAAAAAGATTGTCTTTAAATAGGCAGACTAAATACTCCCATAAATGATTTGCTTTCATCCAAGTGTTTATCTCGATCCCTTTGCAATCGTTACACAAATCAAAACAAAAAATGCTTGAACTTTGATCATTAATGTTTTTGTCAGAGAGCATTTGTTGGTAGTGTTCCTGAGCACACAATGTATAGGGGAATGCTGCTCCAAGCACATTAGGCGCAGCACCTGAGAGAAACATGGAACACCTCTGTATGTTAAGGCGACACCAAGGAATCAAGGCCTTCTAGACACAAGAAAGCTGACACACATTTGAACTCACCAATACTATGACAACATGCACAGGGCCTGGGCCTGCATAGGTCTGCACCAGATGCACAGGGTTTGGTCTGCATAGGTCTGCATGAGATGGGCTCCTAAATCTGAAAGACGTCGACAACAGACCCATTCTTCTTGTTCAAATAATTTATTTATTTTTATTTTATGTGCATTGCTGTTTTCCCTACATGTATATTTGTGTGAGGGTATAGGATCACCTGGAATTGTAGTTACTGACAGTTGTGAGCTGCCATGTGGGTAATAGGAATTGAATCTGGGTCCTCGGGAAGAGCAACCAGTGCTCTTAACCATGAAATCATCACTCCATCCCCTCACCCCACCCCCACCACAGTCTTAACCCAGAAGCTATCTCCAATTGATAGCCAATTAGTTTTATCCAAGGGGGTCTCACTGGGGAAACAAATCCTGGTAGACCCCATGTCGAGCAGTAGCTTGTCACAAAACTAACTCAGTGACATCTTTGAAGGTTCTTTGTCCCTTAATATTAAGTCAGTGCATTTTTTCTTAATCTTATAAGTCCTTTACTTTATATATCATGACTTCCAGTTTTGATTTTTTTGTGGGACCCCTGTGAGAGCAAATGTGTGTCTGCATCTGTGTGTGTGTTTCTTGTGCTTTTTGTTTCCTTTGTTTTTTTTTTTCTTGTTTGGCTGTTTTGTCATATTCTGATTATTTGTTTTTGGTTTATTTTATTTTATTTATTATTCCTTAGGTACATGTTTGTTTTCTAGCAAGAGACAGAAAGGGTGTGGGTCCGGATGGGAGGGGAGATGGGAGGACATGGGAAGAATAGGAGGAGGGAGAACAGTAATAGGACTATATTGTATGAGAAAAATCTATTTTCAATAAAAGGAAAAAAATGTAAATGTATACAGGTATTGACCTTGATAAAGTGTTTAATACATACAAAAGAGTATGTAGAAATATACCTTAGCAATAAAAGGATTTTGAGTTGGAAGCCGTGCTTGATGTATACAGACTTAGTGATGTGTCTGCAGATTGCCTGTGATAACAGATTGTCCAATAGAGAAGAAAAGTGCTATTTTGGTAAATTCTGTTTTGTATCTACTTATGTATCTTGTTTGCACCAAAATCATTTGGAAAGAAGGAGAGTGGGGAAGTAAGCCTTTCCCTGACAATTGCTCCTAACGTTTTACGCTTCACCTCTGCTATACATTTCCTCCCTTTAGCCTGGTGGCTCTTTATTCATCACTACAATCAACAAAACACAGCTGTCCTACGCCCTGGGCATTGTTTTCTCAGAACAAATCATGGGCCTTGTTCCAAAAGGCACACACACATGGGAGAAGTTTGTTTCACCTGAAAAGCTGGAGAGTATTTTAGAACCAAGTAAGTGTTAAGACTGTTGTCCAGTCTTGTCTGAACCTTTAATGCATGTATAATTACTAATCTCATGATCTAGCGCTTATTTAAGCAGGTTACAATTTTTCCCGATGTTAGTTGTATTTCTTCTGCTATGTCTCAAACTCTTTGAAATGGTGGTATGGAGGAGATACCGCTTCTGCCTGGCTCGTAGTCCTGGCTGCTTGAATCTTCATTTGTTTAAGAATGGGCATCAGTGTGTCTTACTTACACATGCTCAATTGCTCCTGGTGAGCCCGGCATATCTCGATTTATCATATGATTTCTCTGGACTCTTCTATACTCAAATGTATTCCCAACTTCCATGTCATTTCTTATATATCTCTGGTACCTGCAGAAGTGACCACGGTAGATGTCAGAGTTGCAGTCGGCTTTGGAGCATGTGTTCATTCATACCTGCAGTAAAGTGTCATCTAAATATGGCCACACATTATTTCTACATTTCTCCACTCTTTTCTGGCCCATCTTCTTGTACTCCACACAGTGCCTCACCATGCTATGGCACAGTCAGAGATTTGTTGAACGCTGTTAAGTAATGCTTCTTAGCTCACCCACTTGGCAGAAGTGTATCCACCAACCTTTTCATTTAAAATACTGTCTGTTCAGGGCAGTGTGATGGCTTCTAGAGATGTCTGTAATTTTGTTGAAAATAGATTAGAAAAAAGATATTTTAAAGAATATTTTTGGAGCTGGGAATAGTAGTACGTTCTTGTAATTACAGCATTTGAAAGGCTCTAACAGGAAGACTGGGTATTCAAGGCCAGCCTAGGCTATACAGAAAGCCTCTATTAGATAAAGCCAGTCTTAAACAAGGTGAGGCTCTGTTTCAACAAATAAAAGAGAAAACAAACCAAAGAAGATACCTTATAGAGACAATCTCTTATTGACAGGTATTCTCAAGTGGCAGTTAGCATTTGTTGAGAACTTAGAGAAGTCTAAGCACTGAGCTATTTTAGACGTATCCCCTAATTCCAATGCTGCAGGACACGTGATCTATATGCGGCATTCGGAATGGGTCACCATTGCAGCAGGCGTCAGAGCTGGCACTTGACCCCAGTCCTCTGCTTTGGAGGATATATTCTCACCTGCAGTCAAGTATGATCAAAGCAGTTTTGTTCATGAAATTAAGAATTACTGTAGACTCTTGTGATTTGAATGGTACATGTTTATTGAGTTCAAGTTTTTTGATTCTTTTTTCAGATGGTCTGTTGGTTCACACTGTGGCAGGGATGATCTATAATCCCTTCTCAGGCTACTGGCACTGGAGTGACAATACCAGCCTTAACTATGCAGCACATGCTGTGAAATCCAGTGCACAGGAACGCCCGGAGCCTGCTGCGGCTGCTTTACAAGGGGATGCAGAAACACTCCATGCTAATGCCTCAAGTAGCCGTGTGAACATGAAGAGTTGAAGAAATGAGATAGCTCTGATAGTAATATGCTTAAAAGTTTATTGTTTGCAGATTCAGAAAGTTTATTTTTTCAACGAGATCCTAAAGAACAAAAGGTCAATAAAAATATCTAAATCATTGGAGAAAAGTTTCTGTGTCACCTAAGAGATACTTGGAGAAATTTTCTCAGGTTTTGTCAAGTGTGCTAAAGGAGCTTATATTATAGAAACATGTGTGCTCACTTCATTTCATTCTACATACTAGGCCTTTCTCACATGTGTATACAAAACATATGCTGTTATTTATTTTTACCTAAGGAATCTCTGTTGTATGTGGTATTTCTGTATTTTTAGTTAAAAGATACAACTGACTAAATAAAAGCTACTGTAATTTATATCACTTATACTTGTGAATATAAAATATATTTTGAGCCTGTGGTGGTGGTGCACATCGTTAATTCCAGCATTTAGGAGTCAGAGACAGGTGAATCTCTGTGAGTTGGAGGCCAGCCTAGTTTACACAGTGAGTTATAAGCCAACTAGGTCTATATGAGATCTTGTCTCAATCAATCAATTTATTTCTTTGTTATTTGTTCTTTTAAAATTCTGAACAATATATTTTGTATTTCGGTTATATTCAACCTCCTACCCCAATTCTTTCTCTACCCATCCACCTGTATGCACGTGTGTGTGTGCACTTGCATGTGTGTGCATGCATGCGTGTGCGTATGTGTGTGTATGGCTGTCAAGTTCAATTTGTGCTGCTCTTAGACTTTTGACTGTGTGGATGCATTGAAGTGTGATTGACTTAGCAGGATCCTCACCCTTAAAAACAAAACACAAAACCTGACACTATGTCTTCCAGTAGCTATTAATTGCCAATAACTTCTAAGCTAGTGGTGGAACTTTGTACCTGCCTCTCCTGTTCGTGCTGGGATTTTGTCTATCATAAACTCCTGCAGGTCTTGTCCATGCTGTCTCCACCACTCTTAGTTCACATCATGTGTGCCACTGGCCACTGAATTAGAAAACATTTTGTGGTGCTCATCTGCCACCTCCGGTTCATCTGGTCTTTCTGCTCCATCTTCCCCAGGGATCCTTGAGCCTCAGAAGAAGGCGATGTGACACAGATGTCTCGTTTAAGGCTAAGCGTTCTGTAATTTGTTGTGGGATATTAGTTGAAGATGTATTACATCCATTTATGCTGTAGAATATTTGTTTAATGAAGCAAAGATGTGTTGCATTCTTTTATGTTGTATGTGTTTAGCTTTGTGAAGCTGTGTTACTGCGCCTGTCTAAAACACCTGACTGGTCTAATAAAGAGCTGAACTGCCAGTAGCTAGGCAGGAGAGGGGTAGGTGGGGCTGCCAGGTAGAGAGAATAAATAAAAGGAAAGAATGAGAAGACAGGAGGAGGAGGAGCTAGAAAAAGAGAAGGAGCGGAGGATGCCAGGGGTTAGCCATTCAGTCCCAAAGAAACACACAGAGGCTTATATTAATTATAAGCTGGCCTGTTAGCTCAGACTTATTATTAATTAGCTCTTACAACTCAAAGTAACCCATAACTCTTATCTGTGTTTAGCCATGTGGCTTAGTACCTTTTCTCAGTGAGGCATTCTCATCTTGCTACCTGTGTGTCTGGCTGGTGATTGACTCTCTGCCTTTCTTCTTCCCAGAATTCTCCTAGTCTGTTTGCTCCACGTATAATTCCTACCTGGCTACTGGCCAATCAGCATTTAGTAAACTAATACAGGCGACAAATCTTTACAGGGCACAAGAGCATTCTCTCACAGCATTATATAATGTGTTTTGATCATAATCAGCCCCTTCTCTCAACTTCCGCCATTTCTACCCCAGCTTCCCTTCCTACCCAGTTTTGTGCTCTGTCTCTCTCTTTATCCATTGAGTTCACTTTATGTTGAACAACTGCTCTTGGGTATGGGGCCTACCCTGGAGTGTGGTTTATACACCAGAGGTCATAACATGAAAGAAAATTGACTCTTCCATTACCAGCAGCTATTAAATACCAATAGCATCTCCACTAGAGGCAGACTACTTTCTCCTCTATCTAAATAAAGTACGTTTTTTTTTCCTGTAAAATCTTCTTTGATGGAATTAAATGGGTTGCTAAACATGTGCTGAACTTGAATTCAAACATAAAAAGAATTTCAGGTAATGTTCTGTGTATAGGACCTAGTTCTGTATAACAGGTGCTAGTTTAAATGAGAATGGTCACCATAGGTTTGTATGTTTGCATACTTGGTTCCCAATTGGTGGAACTGTAGGAGGTGTGACCTTGCTGGAAGATGAGTGTTATTGGTGGCAAGCTTTGAGGTTTTGAAAGACTCATTTCATTCCCAGTATGCTCTCTGCTTCCTGCTTGCAGATTTGGGGGTATGAGATCTCAGTGGCAGCTCCTGTGCCATACCTGTCTGTGCCATGCTCCTTGTCACAACGGTGATGGACTTCTACACCTCTGGAACTGTACGCTTCAATAAACCCTTCCTTCCATAAATTGCTTGGTCAAGGGGCTTTATCATAGCAGTAGAAAAGTAATTAATACAATAGTTTTAATTTTAAGGTTTTTTTTATCCTTTTAGTGATAGAAAGGAATTTTATAACTTACTTTAAAATTTTAGTTTTGAGAATTTTCTCTTCAGCTATCATTTATGTAATTAAAAGGGCTAAAGTGATTTTTTTTCTACTTGAATTATGTGAATCTGTCTTTTTCTCAAAGTCCAGATGCTACACAAGGATAATCACAGAGGATGTTGGCTGAGTGACATAGGTGGAAAGTATGTGATTCATGTTTTGGAGTCTTTCACTTTTAGGTTCATGTGCTTACTGTAGACAAACAATAACACTTTGAACAAACATTTCCCTTAGCTATCTTTTCTCAGTTCATTTACAAGGAAGAAACAGATTCAGATAACTAGAAGAGAGCCAAGTGTAATGGCACATGCCTGTTATCCCAGGATTGCCGGAAACTCATGGCCAGAATGAACTACAGGGAGGTTCAGCCAGACTACATAGTGATACCCACTTTAAAACAATGACAATAGCAAAAACAGAGGAAAAAAGCAAAAAGAGAGATACTTTGTTTCTGTGTAGTTAGGGCCCAGAAAGTTCCGTGACTCCACTTAAAACTCTGACTGTGGGCCAGTGAGATGACTTAGTGAGGAAAGGCACTTGCTGCTGTACCTGTCAACCTGCATTTGGTCCTTGGGACTCACATAGTGAAAGGAGAAAACTGGTTCCTACAAGTCCTCTGACTCTTATATGTGCACTTTGACTGGTACACACACACACACACACACACACACACACACACACACACACACACACACAAACTGTATTTCTATATCAAGGATAGTGGTACACACTTGTATTATCAGAACCTGGGAGGAGGGGTTGGGAGATTAGGAGTTCAGGGTTGTCTTATTCGGTGTTCTACTGCTGTGGAAAGAAACAATGACCACAGTTAACTCTCATAAACATTGGGATATTATTTTTTTAATATTTATTTATTTATTATGTATACAATATTCTGTGTTATGTCTTCAGACCAGAAGAGGGCACCAGACCTCATTACAGATGGTTGTGAGCCACCATGTGGTTGCCGGGAATTGAACTCAGGAACTTTGGAAGAGCAGGCAATGCTCTTAACCACTGAGCCATCTCTCCAGTCCCTGGGATATTATTACATTTAGAGGTTTAGTCCATTATCGTCATAATGGGGAGCATAGTGACATGCAGGAAGACATGGTAGCTGAGAGTTCTACATACTGATCTCTTTTTCTTCCTTCCTTCCTTCCTTCCTTCCTTCCTTCCTTCCTTCCTTCCTTCCTTCCTTCCTTCTTTTTTTTTCAAGACAGGGTTTCTCTGGTTAACAGTCCTGGCTGACCTGGAACTCACTTTATAGACCAGACTGACCTTGAACTCACAGAGATCCCCCTACCTCTGCTTCCCAAGTGCTGAGATTAAAGGTGTGCACTACCACTGCCCCACCTCCAGATCTTAAGGCAGCAGGAAGAGAGATACTGGGCCTGGCTTGAGCATTTGAAACTCCAAAGCCCCGTTCCAGTGACACACTTCCTCCTACAAAGTCATACCTACTCCGGCAAGTCAAATCCCCAATCTCTGTCAAGTAGCGCCGCTCCCTATTGACAAAGCATTCAAACATGAGGCAATGGGAGCCATTGCTATTCAAAGCACCACAAGGGTTACCTTTAGTTACATAATAATTTGTCGCGACCACCTCGACCAACAAGGAAGACACAACACTTGACTCTTCTTTCTGCAGTTTATTCAGAAACCTTGAACAATCTTCTGACCCCAGGGAAAGCCCACCCACAGCTTAAATAGCCTCTGGGTAGCCAACCCCAGCATGCTATGTGGTAAATGCAGATAGGTCCAGAAACGCAGAAGCAAGCCAGATCCTTAGCCTTAGCCATATATGGAGTTGTTTACGACTGAGAGCACTCACCATCCGGGGAGGTGGAAGGTGGAAAACAGCGCCATCTTTAAGGCATGGCACTATGCGGCTCTCTACAATAATTCAAGACCAGTCTTAATTATATGTGACCCTGTTTCAAAAACAAAATACCCTACATAATCAATCAATCAGTCAATCTGATTCTTAAATTGAATTCTAGGAGTGTTCTAATAAAAGCTACCTTATTCTACTTTTTGGAATAAAAATGTTGGTTTTAAAGAATTTGTACTTTGGGAATTGAATGGAAGGCTCTCCCCAAACAGTGTTTTAGAAAAGAATTACTATGTTTCTGCTACTAAATACACATATTGTTCAGTGCTGAGAGTTGAAGATCATTCAGAAATAACAGTTTTTGTATTTGGATTGGCTTCCTCTGGGATGAAGAGATGAAAGTGCTGTGCCTCTGCATAGGGTCTAAGTTGAACTTAGAGGCCAAATTCAACTAAATTCTACAGAATTTGGGCTCAAAAAACCATTGCAGTTTTCTTTCTTTCCTTTTTTTTTTAAAGGCAGGGTTTTCAGTGTAGACCTGACTGTCCTGAACTCACTCTGTAAACCAGGCTAGCCTTGAATTCAGAGATCCACCTGCCATTGTCTCCTTAGTACTGGGACAGTTTTATTTTTTAGCTGGACTAGCTCTCATTCAGAAGCACCTATTCCTGAAGACTAGTGACATACAGGGTTTAGGGCTATAGGAGGTGTCTTTAACATATTAAGTTTTTACAGGAGTCCCCTTAAGAGAAAACTTTAGGGCTGATAGACTCACAAGAGATGATGCTTCTATATCAGGAAGGCAGAGAAAAGTAAAGCACAGAGAGAAGAAAGGTGAATAAATTTGCTTGGTGTCTTGGTTTGCAGCCACAGAAATCTAAAAGATGTCTGGTTGTACCCCATCCTCACCCAAGGGAGATAGATTTCTCAGTATTATCAAGTAATTTTAATTTAATATAAGCGACTTCTCATATTTCTTCTGACTCTTGAAGGCCAGTAAAGGGTTGCTTAGAATGCTTTGCAATTTTTATTTTTCTGATTTTCTTCATGAAAATTAGTTAATTATTAATTAATATAGTGTATTTTTTATAAGGAATACTATAATAGTGTGGATGTAGTTCACTGGTAGAGCACTTGACCAACATAGAAAAGGCCATAGGTTTCTCTGTAATCCAAAGTAAATAAGTAAACAAAAATAAAATGAAGAATAAGAAAAAAACCAACAACACACAAACACACTACAGAAGTTTCCCATCAGGAAACTTATGCCATCAATTTCCTTATTCCTTACTGGTGGCATTAATTTTCATAATTTTGATTGGTTGGTGTCTGATAGATTTATTACTGTAAATTTACTACTTTTTTCTTAGTACGATTAAGTGCCTTATAAAAGAATAGCTTTAGAATATTTAAATATTCTATTTTCCACATTCTTATTATCATCCTGTATTAGTCATGATGAATCTCTCCCTATATATAAAGGGATTTATTGGAATGACTTACAGGCTGCAGTCCAGCTAATCCAACAACAACTGGCTAGGAATGGAAAGCCCAAGAATTCAGAAGTTGCTCACTCCCTGAGTCTGGATGTCTCAGCTGGTCTTCTGTAGAAGATCGAAGAGATAGATCCTTCTAATGCCAGAAGGAATGGATGTGCTTCCAAGGTGAGGGCACAGAGCAAATGTTTTCTTCTTCAGTGTCCTTATTTAGACTTCCAGCAGACGGTGTGTCCCAGATTAAAAACATTCCTGCCTCAAGGTCCAGATCAAAGATGTATGTCTTTATATCTCAAAGGCCTGGACTAGAAGTGTATTCACCCACTTCAAACCAAGCAAAAACTCTCACAAGTGTGCCTCCATTTCTGGATTCTAGTTCATTCCAGATGTAGACAAATTGACAACGAAGAGTAGCCATCACTCATCTGACTTGGGCTGACCTGAAACTTACTGTGTAGACCTGGATTGCCTCAAACTCACAAAGATAAACCCCAAAATAAGGTAAACTTTCCTTCTTAAATTAAACTGCCTTTCTAGTGCTGGGATTAAAGGCATGTGCCATGACACCTGGACATTTGTTTTTGAGACAGAGTTTTGTGTAGCCATGGCTGGCCTTGACCTGATGGTATAGCCAACAATGACTTTGAACTTTTAATTCTCCTACCACTACCTCCCTGCAGATATTCCTCACTCTACCCAGTTCACTACTTGTGGTTGAATAGGAATGTCCCCCAAAGACTCACATGTTTGAATGCTTGGACCATAGGGAGTGATACTATTAAGAAGAAGTGTGCCTTTATTGAAGTGTGTGTGTGGCTTTCTTACAGGAGGTATGTCACTAGGGGGTAGGCTTTGAGGTCTCAGAAGCTCAAGCCAGTCCACTTCCTGCTGCCTACGGATCTAGATGTAGAACTCACCAGCACAATGTCTGCCTGCATGCTGTCATGCTTCCCACCATGACAATAATGGACTGAACCTCTGTCTGTAAGCCAGCCCTAGTTAAATGTTTTCCTTTATAATAGTTGCCTTGGTCATGGTGACTCTTCACAGTAATAGGAACTCTAACTAATTTATATGATATTAACTAGTTTATATGATGCTGGAGATGAAACCTTGACCCTTGTCACTTTACCAACTGAACTACCTACCTAGCCATGACTAGTCCCATGATGAAGCTGCTCTTTCTGCTCTCCCTTGCCTGTGTCTGATACACTATACTTATTATGCCAATGTTTATGATATGGAACTGGAGAGATGACTCATCAGTTAAGAGCACTTGTTGCTCTTCCAGAGAACCCGAGTTCAGTTCCTAGCACCCACACTGGGTGGCTCACCACCATCTATAACTGCAGCTGAATCACTCCAGGTGATTCAGTGCCTTCTTTTGACCTCCACATCAACACACACACACACACACACACACACACAAAATTAAAAATAAAGTCTTAAAAAAGAAATTTTGTTATATTTTAGAATGGGAGCCACAGTTTTGAATCTGTTCCATCTTGACTAATAGAGAGCTCAAGCCTATTTTTGTTCTTCAAGGATAAATAAGATGTTTGGCCAAAGGTGTGCTGCTGATGTCTTCCTACTCAAAGACCAGACAAAAGGATGTTTGATTTAGGGCGTGGTTACTAGGTGTTTTGAGATATGAGGAGGTAATTATGCTTGTCTGTTCCTTGTATCATGTAAGGGAAGACTTGTGCTCTCTCCTTTTGGTTGAGGAATATAAGGCCTATGAGGAGTAAACTTTAGGCTGCTACAGTGTCCACTGGAAGCCCTCCCAACTCTACTGTCTGTCTCTTGTCTCTTTCTTACTCCTCCCTCCTCTTTTCAGGCACATGTGAACAAGTCGACCAGTACCTACATGTTACTGTTGTCCTTAATTCTGTTAGAAGGCTCTTTATTCTGATAACTTTCAGGGTAGGTAATGATCATAAGCTTGAGGCCAGGTGAAGTAACAGAGAGTTAGAGGCCATTCTAGTCCATGGTCTGGACCAGAAGGCCATTCTTCAGTGACAAGGTCCTGAGGGGGACGATGAAGGGATGAGAAAATAAAGACCATAGGAAAGTTTGGGATCAGGAGGTCTTGCACACCCTGATGGCTCACACAGACAAGTTTATTAAGAAGCACAGCATCTTACATACAGTTTGGATGGGATGGAGTCCACAGAATGCTATTATAAAGTAGGACAAGAAAACCTTCAAGGCCCCAGCCCCAGACTGGACCTTGCCAACTCTTCCCCTGGGCAAGGACACAGAACTAATTTTTCTTTGTCTTTTCACTGGGGCCTTTGAGAAAGCCTTGGAACAGCTCCCAACAAATCCACACAACAAAATCCTGCCTCACAGAACAAATATGTGTGGGTAAAATGTGCAAGTATGTCTTAGCTCTGGTTCATAGCTTTATAGTTTAGTGTAACATCTGGCACATTTAACTGGCACATGTAATGAACTGATTGTAGTAAGATTTTTCTTTGGGCTTCCAGCTCACAAATAATGACACAGAGACTTCTTATTAATTATGAGAGCTTGGCCTTTAGCTTAGGCTTGCTTTCAACTAGCTCTTATAACTTAAACTCACCCATTTTTTTTTTATTAATCTACATTCTACCACATGGCTTTTATCTCTGTCCAATTCCGTCTTGTTTTTTTTTTCTTTGCCTCTATCCCATTTTGTGTGTCTGACTTGTTCTGCATCTTGCTTGTGTCTCTGGTGCCTAGATTCATCTCGAGTTTCCTTTCTCTGCCAGGAAGTCCTGCCTATCTCTCCTGCCTAGCTATTGGTCATGTAACTCTTTATTAAACCAATCAGAAGGTGCCTTAGGCAGAGACATGTGTTTACAATGTAAACAAATATGTTTCAACAACTGATTAGGTTAATTTTCTTACATAGACTCATTTTCCCATTAAAGAAAATGTTTTTGTTCTTAGGGACTGAATCCTTGAAAAGTAAGAGACATACAGCTTAGGTGAAATGGTTCTAAAAATGGAAATAGTCCATGTTGTTAGAAAAGGCTGATTGCAGCTGTGCATGGGGGTGCATGCCTCTAATCCCAGCACGTGGGTGAGAGAAGCAGGCATTCTGTGAGTCTGAGGCTACCTGGTCGATACAGCAATTTCTAAGTCACTCAGGGCTGCATAGTAAGACCCTGTCTTGATCAATCAATCAATCAATCAATCAATCAATCAGACAAACAAACCCCAAAGGGCAAAACTAAACATAACAAGAAGAGATAATAAGAAAATGAGAATAGAAAAAGATGGCTAGATGAAACACTTTTCAGAACTTTAGAAATTATTTCTGTGAATGTGTACTTGCCTGGGTAGAGAACGAACATGCAGGAAAGTGTCAGCAGCTGGGGATTCTAGGCGCTTGTGTGAGATTTCATTTGTATTCTGACAAATAAAGTTTTCCTGGAGATCAGAGGGCTGAGCTAGCCACTAGTTAACATAGAAGATGGGCAGTGGTAGCACATGCCTTTAATTCCAGTACAAGTTGTTATCGGTCATGGTCATGGAGGAAGCTAAGCAAAAGAAATGAGGTTCAGGAATCATGTTCTGAGAAGAAAAGGAGGAATATTGGAATGATACGATAAAAGGAAATATTCTTCAATCTGCTTTAGACTACAAAGCAACTACTAGTCTCAAATATATTATATTGGTATAAATTTTTGTATACCGGTACAAATTTAAGGTTATTTTTGTTATAACATACTCTATGGTTCCACACTTGTTTAAGATACTTTTGTATATTGTTACAAATTTAAAATTATTTTTTGTTAGAATATAGTATATATATATACTATATATAAATATATATATATATTTACTCTTGTAAAAGGTATTGCACCTATGCAGTTCATTTGGAAATGTAATGTGTAGTTCTAGTCCTTAAAGACTATTATGACAAACGGTTTAGGATAATTAAGAAACACAGGTTAATATTTAGTCATCTATAATAATCAAACTTGTAACTCATGTTATGTATATTTTCAAGATAAACAGATACATTTTAGACAGATGGTCTTCAAACACTCTAGAGACCTACAGAATTTGACATTTAAGACCTTTTAATAACATGGCAGTGAGACATGTCTGTTCCTGGCAACATCAATGAACTTTTTTTTTTTTTAAAAAAAGAAAGAATAGTAGGATGGGCATCACAGAACATCCATGTGGAGTTTGCTTTCATCATGGCAAAGTTAGTCCCTGGGCAAAGACGCTGCCTTTGCCTCAACTGCTAACAGTATGCTGTCCAAACTGGACAAGAAGAATACAAAACATGACTCATAAACTTTACCAAGACAAGGTAGGACATCCTTCAAAATTCCTGCTTCACAGAAAAGTCTTTCAGATAGTCTAGGCCTGTAGGCCAAAGATAGATGCCACAACATTGCAGAGAAACCTTGGGGTGACTGTCCTAGCAGACAGATGTCCCTGTCATTTCATCGTTTTGGAAGTTGCTTACTCTGAACTTCCTGTTTACTCAGGTAATATTATATCCTTTTCAGAGCTCAGATGGGGATGAAGATTGGATAGTTATAGTTACAGTTTTCCATAGTTTTGATAGAAAGTAAATCATATACAAAACTTTGGACTCACCAAAGGATAGATAATGGAGTATTATTAAACATTGTGAGTGTATTTACTTGATAACTGTTCTGATTGTATATAGTTTTACTATTTTAGAATTAAACCCTTTTCTTTTTATTTAGACAAAAAGAGGAAATGTTGTGGAATATTAATACACTATGTGAAGATGTATTTCTATGACTGGTGTAATAAAAAGCTGAACAGCCAATAGCTAGGCAGGAGGTATAGGCGGGACTTCCAGGCACAGAGAGGACTCTGGAAAGAAGAAAAGCAGAGTAGCCAGACTGAAGAAGAGAAAGGTAATACCATGTGCTTAATATAAATATCATATCATAGATTAATATAAATATCATATCACAGATTAATATAAATGTCATATCATAGATTAATATAAATATCATATCATAGATTAATATAAATGGGTTAAGTTATAAGAGCTAGTTGGGAAAAAGCTAAGGCCAAGTTTTCTTGTCATTATTTCTGACAGCCCAAAGAAAAAAAATCTTTCTACATTTCTACAGTTTCCAAAATCACTGACTGGCAGAGAAAA
Source organism: Myodes glareolus (assembly GCF_982192425.1). Lineage (NCBI taxonomy): Eukaryota > Metazoa > Chordata > Mammalia > Rodentia > Cricetidae > Myodes > Myodes glareolus. Next base: position 51,032,863 of record NC_142041.1, on the reverse strand, counting down.
CAAACTTGTGTGGGTAGTGTGTGTGTGTGAGAGAGAGAGAGAGAGAAAGGGAGGGAGGGAGAGAGAGAAAGAGAGAGAGAGAGAGAGAGAGAGAGAGAGAGAGAGAGAGAGAGAGAGAGAGATTCGGGGTCTAATGTATATCTTCCTGCCTCTACGTTTCAACTGCTAAAATTACAGGCATGTGTTTGCCCTTCCCCCACCATTTTATGTGGTGCTAAGGAATCCTGGGAAAAGGAAAGGCAGAGATGCAGTGTCATCCAGAAGCAGAGGAAGCAAGACGAGAATGCCTTACTGAGAAAATGTACCGAACCACATGGCTAACCATAGAAAAGAATTATGAGTTAATTTAAGTTGTAAGATCTAGTTAGTAATACATCTGAGTAATAGGTCAAACAGTTTATAAGTCTTTGTGTGTTTATTTAGGACTGAATGGCTGCAGGATCAGGCAGGACAGAAACTTCCATCTACATGGGCCCTCCCCCATCAATCACTAATTTAGAAAGTGCCCTACAAGCTTGCTTACAACCGGATCTAATGGAAGCATTACCTTAATTGAGGCTCCCACCTCTCAGATGACTTTAGCATGTGTCAGGTTGACATAAATGACCCAATAAACAAATCAAGAAAACCAAATCCTTACAATAAAACTCAGAAGAACATTATCAAATAAATTATTTATTGCTGAATAATACATAGACATTTTAATAAAATAGCATAATACATTTAATTATTTACAATGAGCAAAAGGATTGTTTCACATCTACTTGTTACAGTAGCAAGGTCTTAAATACTTTAAGTATAAAAATTGTATTTTAAAATGAGAAGTGTATCATTATGAGAAATTTCCTAACATAAATAAACTGCCCATCTTGCTCATTTGATTAGGCCTGAAAAATCTGCCAGATCTTTAGCTGCTTAGGCAGGGAAGTAGAGACAAGATAACGCACTTCTTATATATCCCCTTTTCTCCTACTCTCTTCCTTAAGTTTCTCTATTGTCCCAAGGCTTCCTCCCTCAGCTCAGTACTTCAGGGGTCAGTTATGCATTACCTCTGCCACAATTGTTCTTCTAGAGTCTTGGTACAGTTTTTAAATTTCTGATTCGATTCCTGCCCAATCCCTTTATCTGTATGTAATGGTCAAACTCCTAAAAACCAGTGTGCCCTAGTGGGGTTGATGAGGAACCATATGCCCAGGAATGCTTCTAGTCCTCAGAGTTCTGAATTCCTTCTGAGTTAGTGGTATGGAGAACTGCCATTTAGACCGTCTGGTATCACCTGGAAACGTGTTAGAGAGGCAGAACCCCTGTGTTCCTCAAAACACACTCCAAATTTATACTGTAACAAGCTTTCCCATAATTCATGTGCACAGAAGTGTTTGAGAAGCACTGGTGTGACCTACTTGTCATTTATTTGAGTGTCATGACTGACTCACAGGCGATACATGAGCTGGTTTCTTTTTTGAAGAGCAGGTGGCCTTGAATGGAAAATTCTACACACACACACACACACACACACACACACACACACACACACACACACACCTGGCTATATACATACACTACATACATCTGAGAGTTTGGGAAACTTGTTTGGTTTTCTCTTGGCCAGCTGTCATGGAAGAGGTGATGATGTAACTGTAGGACAATGTAACTGAGGTTTCCTAGTCATTCAATTTAGACACGATTCGGATTGTAGCAGAAGTATTCCTTCAATACTGCAGACAGTGCGCCAGCACCCATGTATGCTATAAATGGCAATACAAGTGATGGATAATTCACAGGGTTCTTTGGGTTTTGACACTGACTCTATTGCTACAAGCTTCTGGAACTGGGTAGTTCATTGTTCTTCTGGGGATTTGGTTTCTTTGTAAGATGGGTGAAAACATTTGTCTAAGAAAGTTTGTTTTGGCCGGGTAGTGGTGGCACACATGCCTTTAAACCCAGCACTTGGGAGGCAGAGACAGATGGATCTCTGTGTGTTTGAGGCCAGCATGGTCTACAAGACCTAATTCCAGGACAGCCAGGGAAACCCTGTCTTGAAAAACAAAACAAAACAAAACAAAAAACAAAAACAAAAAAAACAAAAAAAGAAGGTTTTTTTTTGAAAAATTATGTAGTATAATACCACATAGACAGGTGGTGTTGGGTTAATTAGTTCCTTCCCCTTTCAACACCTTGATGTAAGTTAATTTTGAGAAACAAAAAGCTTGGAAAAGAAAAATACTTACCAGTTATGAACCAAGTGTGATTTTAATGCTATTATCGGGGAAATTAAGACTCCCTTTTTGGGTTCTTAGTCTTGTTCACAGACAAACTTAAAAATAGCCAGTAGGAGTTCCCGGGAAATTTTATCAGTGCTAGCATCCATCTTCCTGAGGAGCTGGTCTCTTGACCAAGTGATTGACAGGCCCAGGCGAATTAACTCTTAAGGGAGGAGACAATAGTATGAAGTTTTCTATTTTTTGGAGAAGATCAGAATGCCATGTTTCCACCCTGGAATACCCAGAGGTGTATTCCATTCTTTTTACCACTAGGAAACAGCAAAGCTGGCAAACTCAGTTGTGATAATGGTAGGGATGGAATAAAGGTGCTGGTTACAACCCTAGGATCTTCAAACCATCCCAGTGACTGATAGAACCTAGGAGAAGTGTGATAGCTCATGCTTAGCTTCTACACCGTCTGCCTTCAGATGAGATAGGACCACACAGCTACTGCCAGTCACCTCTAGGATCTGAGTGTCCACTGGGTCTTAAGAAGCCGTTCTTTAAAGACTCAGTCTCCCTAGCTCTTTGGTTAACCCAAATTCTGTTTAGCTATTTATTTATTTATTTATTACCTTCTTTTTTTTTCTAGTCAGGGCTTCTCTGTGTAGCCCTGGCTGTCCTAGAACTCACTCCTTCTGTAGACCAGGATGGACCTGAACTGAGACAGATCTTCCTGCTTCTGCCTCCGAAGTGCTGGGATCAAAGGCCTATTTAGCTGTTTCACTTCCTTCTGTGGGGCTCACCACCTGGTTGAATCTCGGCCCTGAGCCCTGGGTTGCCTTCTCACTGTAGGTGGACTGCGATCCTCTGTGCAGATGCTTTTTCTCCGTGAGATTTAGGTGAACCTTGGATGAAAAGCTGGCTGAAGGCTTGCAGAGCTTGCATAGCTGTTGGCTTAATGGTTGTCTCTGCTTTCCTTATTCTCTCAAACTTTACTTGATTCTTAGTGTGTTGGCTTTTTAGAGTTGACTGTCTCCTTTCAACATATTTGGCTATAGTAATAATAATCTTTTGTCTTCTATGGCATGCTTAGATTTAACCTGCATCAGATTAAGATGCTCTTTTGGTTTTTCTTGTGAGATTTTTTTTTTTTTCGGTTTATTTGAGACAAGGTTTCTCTGTGTAGTTTCTGTGCCTGTCCTGGAACTAGCTCTTGTAGACCAGGCTGGCCTTGAACTCACAGAGATCCACCTGCCTCCACCTCCCGAGTGCTGGGAGTAAAGGCGTGTGCCTCCACCGTCCAGCCCTCTCTTGTGAGATTCTACTTGACTCTACTTGCTTCTTAAAGACACCCACTGTAGAGTATCATGAACATTTAAACCATATTTGAGTCAAAGATCAGGAAATACTCAGTAACTTTCCCATGATTTTCAATATGCCACAGGGAACAGCAGAGGAGCTGTGTGAATGGCTTTGCGGGATGGGGAAAGGAACCCCTGAAATTCATGTCAACCTGGCTAGGAACTACTTCCCTGTTTCTGGGGGCAAACAATGATTATTTCTAGCACGGCTGGACTACCTGCTTCCTTTAAAGGGGCGAAGTCCAGAACATGGGAGGCCCTTCATCACCACCCCAGTTTCTATTGTCTTGGGGGACGAATATGTTCTTAAATTCATACCTGCATTTTAATTGTGAAGAATCTTACGTTTTTAAAAGTTTAACTTTATTTCTTTTAAACTAAAACTGCCCATGCTTTGGCTAGAATTCATGCACAAATCACAAACTTCTATAAAGCACGGTCTTGTTCTCTGCGCTCAAGGAATTAAAGGGCTGGGAACATAGCTTGTCGGTAGAGAACTTGCCTACCGTGTATGTATGTATAAGGCCCTAAATTCAGTTCCTAATAATCTCCTCAGTGTTATCCAGGGTAGGGGAAACCATTGAATACACAGTTGCTTATTTTTACAAATGTTCTGCACCAAAGGGGAAGGAGAATATCACTGAAAGCATGCTTCAGTGATATCCTTGTTAACAGTTTCTGAGG